>NC_090742.1:43522230-43554730 GCF_036898095.1 Palaemon carinicauda
TTTGAATAGTAATTCCTAGATTTTGAATTGTAATTCTCAGATTTTGAATAGGAATGACTCGTCTTTGAAGCAGAATTGGTTGATTTTGAGGAATGGTTACATTTTGAATAGTAATTCTCAGATTTTGAATAGTAATTCCTAGATTTTGAATTGTAATTCTCAGATTTTGAATAGGAATGACTGGTCTTTGAGGCAGAATTGGTAGATTTTGAGGAGGAATGGTTACATTTTGAATAGTAATTCTCAGATTTTGAATAGTAATTCCTAGATTTTGAATAGTAATTCTCAGATTTTGAATAGGAATGACTGGTCTTTGAAGCAGAATTGGTAGATTTTGAGGAGTAATGGTTACATTTTGAATAGTAATTCTCAGATTTTGAATAGTAATTGCTATATTTTGAATTGTAATTCTCAGATTTTGAATAGGAATAACTAGTCTTTGAAGCAGAATTGGTAGATTTTGAGGAATGGTTACATTTTGAATAGTAATTCTCAGATTTTGAATAGTAATTGCTATATTTTGAATTGTAATTCTCAGATTTTGAATAGGAATGACTGGTCTTTGAGTCAGAATTGGTAGATTTTGAGGAGGAATGGTTACATTTTGAATAGTAATTCTCAGATTTTGAATAGTAATTCCTAGATTTTGAATTGTAATTCTCAGATTTTGAATAGGAATGACTGGTCTTTGAAGCAGAATTGGTAGATTTTGAGGAGTAATGGTTACATTTTGAATAGTAATTCTCAGATTTTGAATAGTAATTCCTAGATTTTGAATTGTAATTCTCAGATTTTGAATAGGAATGACTGGTCTTTGAGGCAGAATTGGTAGATTTTGAGGAATGGTTACACTTAGAATAGTAATTCTCAGATTTTGAATAGTAATTCCTAGATTTTGAATTGTAATCCTCAGATTTTGAATAGGAATGACTGGTCTTTGAAGCAGAATTGGTAGATTTTGAGGAGGAATGGTTAAATTTTGAATAGTAATTCTCAGATTTTGAATAGTAATTGCTATATTTTGAATTGTAATTCTCAGATTTTGAATAGGAATGACTGGTCTTTGAGGCAGAATTGGTAGATTTTGAGGAATGGTTACACTTAGAATAGTAATTCTCAGATTTTGAATAGTAATTCCTAGATTTTGAATTGTAATCCTCAGATTTTGAATAGGAATGACTGGTCTTTGAGGCAGAATTGGTTGATTTTGAGGAGGAATGGTTACATTTTGAATAGTAATTCTCAGATTTTGAATAGTAATTGCTATATTTTGAATTGTAATTCTCAGATTTTGAATAGGAATAACTGGTCTTTGAGGCAGAATTGGTAGATTTTGAGGAGGAATGGTTACATTTTGAATAGTAATTCTCAGATTTTGAATAGTAATTCCTAGATTTTGAATAGTAATTCTCAGATTTTGAATAGGAATAACTAGTCTTTGAAGCAGAATTGGTTGATTTTGAGGAATGGTTACATTTTGAATAGTAATTCTCAGATTTTGAATAGTAATTCCTAGATTTTGAATTGTAATTCTCAGATTTTGAATAGGAATGACTGGTCTTTGAGGCAGAATTGGTAGATTTTGAGGAATGGTTACATTTTGAATAGTAATTCTCAGATTTTGAATAGTAATTCCTAGATTTTGAATTGTAATTCTCAGATTTTGAATAGGAATGACTAGTCTTTGAAGCAGAATTGGTAGATTTTGAGGAATGGTTACATTTTGAATAATAATTCTCAGATTTTGAATAGTAATTGCTATATTTTGAATTGTAATTCTCAGATTTTGAATAGGAATGACTGGTCTTTGAAGCAGAATTGGTAGATTTTGAGGAGGAATGGTTACATTTTGAATAGTAATTCTCAGATTTTGAATAATAATTACTATATTTTGAATTGTAATTCTCAGATTTTGAATAGGAATAACTAGTCTTTGAAGCAGAATTGGTAGATTTTGAGGAATGGTTACATTTTGAATAGTAATTCTCAGATTTTGAATAGTAATTCCTAGATTTTGAATTGTAATTCTCAGATTTTGAATAGGAATGACTGGTCTTTGAGTCAGAATTGGTAGATTTTGAGGAGGAATGGTTACATTTTGAATAGTAATTCTCAGATTTTGAATAGTAATTGCTATATTTGGAATTGTAATTCTCAGATTTTGAATAGGAATGACTGGTCTTTGAGGCAGAATTGGTAGATTTTGAGGAATGGTTACACTTTGAATAGTAATTCTCAGATTTTGAATAGTAATTCCTAGATTTTGAATTGTAATCCTCAGATTTTGAATAGGAATGACTGGTCTTTGAGGCAGAATTGGTAGATTTTGAGGAGGAATGGTTACATTTTGAATAGTAATTCTCAGATTTTGAATAGTAATTGCTATATTTTGAATTGTAATTCTCAGATTTTGAATAGGAATGACTGGTCTTTGAGGCAGAATTGGTAGATTTTGAGGAGGAATGGTTACATTTTGAATAGTAATTCTCAGATTTTGAATAGTAATTCCTAGATTTTGAATAGTAATTCTCAGATTTTGAATAGGAATGACTAGTCTTTGAAGCAGAATTGGTTGATTTTGAGGAATGGTTACATTTTGAATAGTAATTCTCAGATTTTGAATAGTAATTCCTAGATTTTGAATAGTAATTCTCAGATTTTGAATAGGAATGACTAGTCTTTGAAGCAGAATTGGTAGATTTTTAGGAATGGTTACATTTTGAATAGTAATTCTCAGATTTTGAATAGTAATTCCTAGATTTTGAATTGTAATTCTCAGATTTTGAATAGGAATGACTGGTCTTTGAAGCAGAATTGGTTGATTTTGAGGAATGGTTACATTTTGAATAGTAATTCTCAGATTTTGAATAGTAATTCCTAGATTTTGAATTTTAATTCTCAGATTTTGAATAGGAATGACTGGTCTTTGAGGCAGAATTGGTAGATTTTGAGGAGGAATGGTTACATTTTGAATAGTAATTCTCAGATTTTGAATAGTAATTCCTAGATTTTGAATTGTAATTCTCAGATTTTGAATAGGAATGACTGGTCTTTGAAGCAGAATTGGTAAATTTTGAGGAGTAATGGTTACATTTTGAATAGTAATTCTCAGATTTTGAATAGTAATTCCTAGATTTTGAATTGTAATCCTCAGATTTTGAATAGGAATGACTGGTCTTTGAGGCAGAATTGGTTGATTTTGAGGAGGAATGGTTATATTTTGAATAGTAATTCTCAGATTTTTAATAGTAATTGCTATATTTTGAATTGTAATTCTCAGATTTTGAATAGGAATGACTGGTCTTTGAGGCAGAATTGGTAGATTTTGAGGAGGAATGGTTACATTTTGAATAGTAATTCTCAGATTTTGAATAGTAATTCCTAGATTTTGAATAGTAATTCTCAGATTTTGAATAGGAATGACTGGTCTTTGAAGCAGAATTGGTAGATTTTGAGGAGTAATGGTTACATTTTGAATAGTAATTCTCAGATTTTGAATAGTAATTGCTATATTTTGAATTGTAATTCTCAGATTTTGAATAGGAATAACTAGTCTTTGAAGCAGAATTGGTAGATTTTGAGGAATGGTTACATTTTGAATAGTAATTCTCAGATTTTGAATAGTAATTGCTATATTTTGAATTGTAATTCTCAGATTTTGAATAGGAATGACTGGTCTTTGAGTCAGAATTGGTAGATTTTGAGGAGGAATGGTTACATTTTGAATAGTAATTCTCAGATTTTGAATAGTAATTCCTAGATTTTGAATTGTAATTCTCAGATTTTGAATAGGAATGACTGGTCTTTGAGGCAGAATTGGTAGATTTTGAGGAATGGTTACACTTAGAATAGTAATTCTCAGATTTTGAATAGTAATTCCTAGATTTTGAATTGTAATCCTCAGATTTTGAATAGGAATGACTGGTCTTTGAGGCAGAATTGGTTGATTTTGAGGAGGAATGGTTACATTTTGAATAGTAATTCTCAGATTTTGAATAGTAATTGCTATATTTTGAATTGTAATTCTCAGATTTTGAATAGGAATGACTGGTCTTTGAGGCAGAATTGGTAGATTTTGAGGAGGAATGGTTACATTTTGAATAGTAATTCTCAGATTTTGAATAGTAATTCCTAGATTTTGAATAGTAATTCTCAGATTTTGAATAGGAATAACTAGTCTTTGAAGCAGAATTGGTTGATTTTGAGGAATGGTTACATTTTGAATAGTAATTCTCAGATTTTGAATAGTAATTCCTAGATTTTGAATTGTAATTCTCAGATTTTGAATAGGAATGACTGGTCTTTGAGGCAGAATTGGTAGATTTTGAGGAATGGTTACATTTTGAATAGTAATTCTCAGATTTTTGAATAGTAATTCCTAGATTTTGAATTGTAATTCTCAGATTTTGAATAGGAATGACTAGTCTTTGAAGCAAAATTGGTAGAATTTGAGGAATGGTTACATTTTGAATAATAATTCTCAGATTTTGAATAGTAATTCCTAGATTTTGAATTGTAATTCTCAGATTTTGAATAGGAATGACTGGTCTTTGAAGCAGAATTGGTAGATTTTGAGGAGGAATGGTTACATTTTGAATAGTAATTCTCAGATTTTGAATAATAATTACTATATTTTGAATTGTAATTCTCAGATTTTGAATAGGAATAACTAGTCTTTGAAGCAGAATTGGTAGATTTTGAGGAATGGTTACATTTTGAATAGTAATTCTCAGATTTTGAATAGTAATTCCTAGATTTTGAATTGTAATTCTCAGATTTTGAATAGGAATGACTGGTCTTTGAGTCAGAATTGGTAGATTTTGAGGAGGAATGGTTACATTTTGAATAGTAATTCTCAGATTTTGAATAGTAATTGCTATATTTTGAATTGTAATTCTCAGATTTTGAATAGGAATGACTGGTCTTTGAGGCAGAATTGGTAGATTTTGAGGAATGGTTACACTTTGAATAGTAATTCTCAGATTTTGAATAGTAATTCCTAGATTTTGAATTGTAATCCTCAGATTTTGAATAGGAATGACTGGTCTTTGAGGCAGAATTGGTAGATTTTGAGGAGGAATGGTTACATTTTGAATAGTAATTCTCAGATTTTGAATAGTAATTGCTATATTTTGAATTGTAATTCTCAGATTTTGAATAGGAATGACTGGTCTTTGAGGCAGAATTGGTAGATTTTGAGGAGGAATGGTTACATTTTGAATAGTAATTCTCAGATTTTGAATAGTAATTCCTAGATTTTGAATAGTAATTCTCAGATTTTGAATAGGAATGACTAGTCTTTGAAGCAGAATTGGTTGATTTTGAGGAATGGTTACATTTTGAATAGTAATTCTCAGATTTTGAATAGTAATTCCTAGATTTTGAATAGTAATTCTCAGATTTTGAATAGGAATGACTAGTCTTTGAAGCAGAATTGGTAGATTTTTAGGAATGGTTACATTTTGAATAGTAATTCTCAGATTTTGAATAGTAATTCCTAGATTTTGAATTGTAATTCTCAGATTTTGAATAGGAATGACTAGTCTTTGAAGCAGAATTGGTTGATTTTGAGGAATGGTTACATTTTGAATAGTAATTCTCAGATTTTGAATAGTAATTCCTAGATTTTGAATTGTAATTCTCAGATTTTGAATAGGAATGACTGGTCTTTGAGGCAGAATTGGTAGATTTTGAGGAGGAATGGTTACATTTTGAATAGTAATTCTCAGATTTTGAATAGTAATTCCTAGATTTTGAATTGTAATTCTCAGATTTTGAATAGGAATGACTGGTCTTTGAAGCAGAATTGGTAAATTTTGAGGAGTAATGGTTACATTTTGAATAGTAATTCTCAGATTTTGAATAGTAATTCCTAGATTTTGAATTGTAATTCTCAGATTTTGAATAGGAATGACTGGTCTTTGAGGCAGAATTGGTAGATTTTGAGGAAGAATGGTTACATTTTGAATAGTAATTCTCAGATTTTGAATAGTAATTGCTATATTTTGAATTGTAATTCTCAGATTTTGAATAGGAATAACTAGTCTTTGAAGCAGAATTGGTAGATTTTGAGGAATGGTTACATTTTGAATAGTAATTCTCAGATATTGAATAGTAATTCCTAGATTTTGAATAGTAATTCTCAGATTTTGAATAGGAATGACTAGTCTTTGAAGCAGAATTGGTAGATTTTGAGGAAAGGTTACATTTTGAATTGTAATTCTTAGATTTTGAATAGTAATTGCTATATTTTGAATTGTAATTCTCAGATTTTGAATAGGAATGGCTGGTCTTTGAGGCAGAATTGGTAGATTTTGAGTAGGAATGGTTACATTTTGAATAGTAATTCTCAGATTTTGAATAGTAATTGCTATATTTTGAATTGTAATTCTCAGATTTTGAATAGGAATAACTAGTCTTTGAAGCAGAATTGGTTGATTTTGAGGAATGGTTACATTGTGAATAGTAATTCTCAGATTTTGAATAGTAATTGCTATATTTTGAATTGTAATTCTCAGATTTTGAATAGGAATGACTGGTCTTTGAGGCAGAATTGGTAGATTTTGAGGAATGGTTACATTTTGAATAGTAATTCTCAGATTTTGAATAGTAATTCCTAGATTTTGAATTGTAATTCTCAGATTTTGAATAGGAATGACTAGTCTTTGAAGCAGAATTGGTAGATTTTGAGGAATGGTTACATTTTGAATAATAATTCTCAGATTTTGAATAGTAATTCCTAGATTTTGAATTGTAATTCTCAGATTTTGAATAGGAATGACTGGTCTTTGAAGCAGAATTGGTAGATTTTGAGGAGGAATGGTTACATTTTGAATAGTAATTCTCAGATTTTGAATAGTAATTGCTATATTTTGAATTGTAATTCTCAGATTTTGAATAGGAATAACTAGTCTTTGAGGCAGAATTGGTAGATTTTGAGGAATGGTTACACTTTGAATAGTAATTCTCAGATTTTGAATAGTAATTCCTAGATTTTGAATTGTAATCCTCAGATTTTGAATAGGAATGACTGGTCTTTGAGGCAGAATTGGTAGATTTTGAGGAGGAATGGTTACATTTTGAATAGTAATTCTCAGATTTTGAATAGTAATTGCTATATTTTGAATTGTAATTCTCAGATTTTGAATAGGAATGACTGGTCTTTGAGGCAGAATTGGTAGATTTTGAGGAGGAATGGTTACATTTTGAATAGTAATTCTCAGATTTTGAATAGTAATTCCTAGATTTTGAATAGTAATTCTCAGATTTTGAATAGGAATGACTAGTCTTTGAAGCAGAATTGGTTGATTTTGAGGAATGGTTACATTTTGAATAGTAATTCTCAGATTTTGAATAGTAATTCCTAGATTTTGAATAGTAATTCTCAGATTTTGAATAGGAATGACTAGTCTTTGAAGCAGAATTGGTTGATTTTGAGGAATGGTTACATTTTCAATAGTAATTCTCAGATTTTGAATAGTAATTCCTAGATTTTGAATTGTAATTCTCAGATTTTGAATAGGGATGACTGGTCTTTGAGGCAGAATTGGTAGATTTTGAGGAGGAATGGTTACATTTTGAATAGTAATTCTCAGATTTTGAATAGTAATTCCTAGATTTTGAATTGTAATTCTCAGATTTTGAATAGGAATGACTCGTCTTTGAAGCAGAATTGGTTGATTTTGAGGAATGGTTACATTTTGAATAGTAATTCTCAGATTTTGAATAGTAATTCCTAGATTTTGAATTGTAATTCTCAGATTTTGAATAGGAATGACTGGTCTTTGAAGCAGAATTGGTAGATTTTGAGGAGGAATGGTTACATTTTGAATAGTAATTCTCAGATTTTGAATAGTAATTCCTAGATTTTGAATAGTAATTCTCACATTTTGAATAGGAATGACTAGTCTTTGAAGCAGAATTGGTTGATTTTGAGGAATGGTTACATTTTGAATAGTAATTCTCAGATTTTGAATAGTAATTCCTAGATTTTGAATTGTAATTCTCAGATTTTGAATAGGAATGACTAGTCTTTGGAGCAGAATTGGTAGATTTTGAGGAATGGTTACATTTTGAATAGTAATTCTCAGATTTTGAATAGTAATTCCTAGATTTTGAATTGTAATTCTCAGATTTTGAATAGGAATGACTGGTCTTTGAGGCAGAATTGGTAGATTTTGAGGAATGGTTACATTTTGAATAGTAATTCTCAGATTTTGAATAGTAATTCCTAGATTTTGAATTGTAATTCTCAGATTTTGAATAGGAATGACTAGTCTTTGAAGCAGAATTGGTTGATTTTGAGGAATGGTTACATTTTGAATAGTAATTTTCAGATTTTGAATAGTAATTCCTAGATTTTGAATTGTAATTCTCAGATTTTGAATAGGAATGACTGGTCTTTGAGTCAGAATTGGTAGATTTTGAGGAGGAATGGTTACATTTTGAATAGTAATTCTCAGATTTTGAATAGTAATTGCTATATTTTGAATTGTAATTCTCAGATTTTGAATAGGAATGACTGGTCTTTGAGGCAGAATTGGTAGATTTTGAGGAATGGTTACACTTTGAATAGTAATTCTCAGATTTTGAATAGTAATTCCTAGATTTTGAATTGTAATCCTCAGATTTTGAATAGGAATGACTGGTCTTTGAGGCAGAATTGGTAGATTTTGAGGAGGAATGGTTACATTTTGAATAGTAATTCTCAGATTTTGAATAGTAATTGCTATATTTTGAATTGTAATTCTCAGATTTTGAATAGGAATGACTGGTCTTTGAGGCAGAATTGGTAGATTTTGAGGAGGAATGGTTACATTTTGAATAGTAATTCTCAGATTTTGAATAGTAATTCCTAGATTTTGAATAGTAATTCTCAGATTTTGAATAGGAATGACTAGTCTTTGAAGCAGAATTGGTTGATTTTGAGGAATGGTTACATTTTGAATAGTAATTCTCAGATTTTGAATAGTAATTCCTAGATTTTGAATAGTAATTCTCAGATTTTGAATAGGAATGACTAGTCTTTGAAGCAGAATTGGTAGATTTTTAGGAATGGTTACATTTTGAATAGTAATTCTCAGATTTTGAATAGTAATTCCTAGATTTTGAATTGTAATTCTCAGATTTTGAATAGGAATGACTAGTCTTTGAAGCAGAATTGGTTGATTTTGAGGAATGGTTACATTTTGAATAGTAATTCTCAGATTTTGAATAGTAATTCCTAGATTTTGAATTTTAATTCTCAGATTTTGAATAGGAATGACTGGTCTTTGAGGCAGAATTGGTAGATTTTGAGGAGGAATGGTTACATTTTGAATAGTAATTCTCAGATTTTGAATAGTAATTCCTAGATTTTGAATTGTAATTCTCAGATTTTGAATAGGAATGACTGGTCTTTGAAGCAGAATTGGTAAATTTTGAGGAGTAATGGTTACATTTTGAATAGTAATTCTCAGATTTTGAATAGTAATTCCTAGATTTTGAATTGTAATCCTCAGATTTTGAATAGGAATGACTGGTCTTTGAGGCAGAATTGGTTGATTTTGAGGAGGAATGGTTATATTTTGAATAGTAATTCTCAGATTTTGAATAGTAATTGCTATATTTTGAATTGTAATTCTCAGATTTTGAATAGGAATGACTGGTCTTTGAGGCAGAATTGGTAGATTTTGAGGAGGAATGGTTACATTTTGAATAGTAATTCTCAGATTTTGAATAGTAATTCCTAGATTTTGAATAGTAATTCTCAGATTTTGAATAGGAATGACTGGTCTTTGAAGCAGAATTGGTAGATTTTGAGGAGTAATGGTTACATTTTGAATAGTAATTCTCAGATTTTGAATAGTAATTGCTATATTTTGAATTGTAATTCTCAGATTTTGAATAGGAATAACTAGTCTTTGAAGCAGAATTGGTAGATTTTGAGGAATGGTTACATTTTGAATAGTAATTCTCAGATTTTGAATAGTAATTGCTATATTTTGAATTGTAATTCTCAGATTTTGAATAGGAATGACTGGTCTTTGAGTCAGAATTGGTAGATTTTGAGGAGGAATGGTTACATTTTGAATAGTAATTCTCAGATTTTGAATAGTAATTCCTAGATTTTGAATTGTAATTCTCAGATTTTGAATAGGAATGACTGGTCTTTGAGGCAGAATTGGTAGATTTTGAGGAATGGTTACACTTAGAATAGTAATTCTCAGATTTTGAATAGTAATTCCTAGATTTTGAATTGTAATCCTCAGATTTTGAATAGGAATGACTGGTCTTTGAGGCAGAATTGGTAGATTTTGAGGAGGAATGGTTACATTTTGAATAGTAATTCTCAGATTTTGAATAGTAATTCCTAGATTTTGAATAGTAATTCTCAGATTTTGAATAGGAATAACTAGTCTTTGAAGCAGAATTGGTTGATTTTGAGGAATGGTTACATTTTGAATAGTAATTCTCAGATTTTGAATAGTAATTCCTAGATTTTGAATTGTAATTCTCAGATTTTGAATAGGAATGACTGGTCTTTGATGCAGAATTGGTAGATTTTGAGGAATGGTTACATTTTGAATAGTAATTCTCAGATTTTGAATAGTAATTCCTAGATTTTGAATTGTAATTCTCAGATTTTGAATAGGAATGACTAGTCTTTGAAGCAGAATTGGTAGAATTTGAGGAATGGTTACATTTTGAATAATAATTCTCAGATTTTGAATAGTAATTCCTAGATTTTGAATTGTAATTCTCAGATTTTGAATAGGAATGACTGGTCTTTGAAGCAGAATTGGTAGATTTTGAGGAGGAATGGTTACATTTTGAATAGTAATTCTCAGATTTTGAATAATAATTACTATATTTTGAATTGTAATTCTCAGATTTTGAATAGGAATAACTAGTCTTTGAAGCAGAATTGGTAGATTTTGAGGAATGGTTACATTTTGAATAGTAATTCTCAGATTTTGAATAGTAATTCCTAGATTTTGAATTGTAATTCTCAGATTTTGAATAGGAATGACTGGTCTTTGAGTCAGAATTGGTAGATTTTGAGGAGGAATGGTTACATTTTGAATAGTAATTCTCAGATTTTGAATAGTAATTGCTATATTTTGAATTGTAATTCTCAGATTTTGAATAGGAATGACTGGTCTTTGAGGCAGAATTGGTAGATTTTGAGGAATGGTTACACTTTGAATAGTAATTCTCAGATTTTGAATAGTAATTCCTAGATTTTGAATTGTAATCCTCAGATTTTGAATAGGAATGACTGGTCTTTGAGGCAGAATTGGTAGATTTTGAGGAGGAATGGTTACATTTTGAATAGTAATTCTCAGATTTTGAATAGTAATTGCTATATTTTGAATTGTAATTCTCAGATTTTGAATAGGAATGACTGGTCTTTGAGGCAGAATTGGTAGATTTTGAGGAGGAATGGTTACATTTTGAATAGTAATTCTCAGATTTTGAATAGTAATTCCTAGATTTTGAATAGTAATTCTCAGATTTTGAATAGGAATGACTAGTCTTTGAAGCAGAATTGGTTGATTTTGAGGAATGGTTACATTTTGAATAGTAATTCTCAGATTTTGAATAGTAATTCCTAGATTTTGAATAGTAATTCTCAGATTTTGAATAGGAATGACTAGTCTTTGAAGCAGAATTGGTAGATTTTTAGGAATGGTTACATTTTGAATAGTAATTCTCAGATTTTGAATAGTAATTCCTAGATTTTGAATTGTAATTCTCAGATTTTGAATAGGAATGACTAGTCTTTGAAGCAGAATTGGTTGATTTTGAGGAATGGTTACATTTTGAATAGTAATTCTCAGATTTTGAATAGTAATTCCTAGATTTTGAATTGTAATTCTCAGATTTTGAATAGGAATGACTGGTCTTTGAGGCAGAATTGGTAGATTTTGAGGAGGAATGGTTACATTTTGAATAGTAATTCTCAGATTTTGAATAGTAATTCCTAGATTTTGAATAGTAATTCTCAGATTTTGAATAGGAATGACTAGTCTTTGAAGCAGAATTGGTTGATTTTGAGGAATGGTTACATTTTGAATAGTAATTCTCAGATTTTGAATAGTAATTCCTAGATTTTGAATAGTAATTCTCAGATTTTGAATAGGAATGACTAGTCTTTGAAGCAGAATTGGTTGATTTTGAGGAATGGTTACATTTTCAATAGTAATTCACAGATTTTGAATACTAATTCCTAGATTTTGAATTGTAATTCTCAGATTTTGAATAGGAATGACTGGTCTTTGAGGCAGAATTGGTAGATTTTAGTAGGAATGGTTACATTTTGAATAGTAATTCTCAGATTTTGAATAGTAATTCCTAGATTTTGAATTGTAATTCTCAGATTTTGAATAGGAATGACTCGTCTTTGAAGCAGAATTGGTTGATTTTGAGGAATGGTTACATTTTGAATAGTAATTCTCAGATTTTGAATAGTAATTCCTAGATTTTGAATTGTAATTCTCAGATTTTGAATAGGAATGACTGGTCTTTGAGGCAGAATTGGTAGATTTTGAGGAGGAATGGTTACATTTTGAATAGTAATTCTCAGATTTTGAATAGTAATTCCTAGATTTTGAATAGTAATTCTCAGATTTTGAATAGGAATGACTGGTCTTTGAAGCAGAATTGGTAGATTTTGAGGAGTAATGGTTACATTTTGAATAGTAATTCTCAGATTTTGAATAGTAATTGCTATATTTTGAATTGTAATTCTCAGATTTTGAATAGGAATAACTAGTCTTTGAAGCAGAATTGGTAGATTTTGAGGAATGGTTACATTTTGAATAGTAATTCTCAGATTTTGAATAGTAATTGCTATATTTTGAATTGTAATTCTCAGATTTTGAATAGGAATGACTGGTCTTTGAGTCAGAATTGGTAGATTTTGAGGAGGAATGGTTACATTTTGAATAGTAATTCTCAGATTTTGAATAGTAATTCCTAGATTTTGAATTGTAATTCTCAGATTTTGAATAGGAATGACTGGTCTTTGAAGCAGAATTGGTAGATTTTGAGGAGTAATGGTTACATTTTGAATAGTAATTCTCAGATTTTGAATAGTAATTCCTAGATTTTGAATTGTAATTCTCAGATTTTGAATAGGAATGACTGGTCTTTGAGGCAGAATTGGTAGATTTTGAGGAATGGTTACACTTAGAATAGTAATTCTCAGATTTTGAATAGTAATTCCTAGATTTTGAATTGTAATCCTCAGATTTTGAATAGGAATGACTGGTCTTTGAAGCAGAATTGGTAGATTTTGAGGAGTAATGGTTACATTTTGAATAGTAATTCTCAGATTTTGAATAGTAATTGCTATATTTTGAATTGTAATTCTCAGATTTTGAATAGGAATGACTGGTCTTTGAGGCAGAATTGGTAGATTTTGAGGAATGGTTACACTTAGAATAGTAATTCTCAGATTTTGAATAGTAATTCCTAGATTTTGAATTGTAATCCTCAGATTTTGAATAGGAATGACTGGTCTTTGAGGCAGAATTGGTTGATTTTGAGGAGGAATGGTTACATTTTGAATAGTAATTCTCAGATTTTGAATAGTAATTGCTATATTTTGAATTGTAATTCTCAGATTTTGAATAGGAATGACTGGTCTTTGAGGCAGAATTGGTAGATTTTGAGGAGGAATGGTTACATTTTGAATAGTAATTCTCAGATTTTGAATAGTAATTCCTAGATTTTGAATAGTAATTCTCAGATTTTGAATAGGAATAACTAGTCTTTGAAGCAGAATTGGTTGATTTTGAGGAATGGTTACATTTTGAATAGTAATTCTCAGATTTTGAATAGTAATTCCTAGATTTTGAATTGTAATTCTCAGATTTTGAATAGGAATGACTGGTCTTTGAGGCAGAATTGGTAGATTTTGAGGAATGGTTACATTTTGAATAGTAATTCTCAGATTTTGAATAGTAATTCCTAGATTTTGAATTGTAATTCTCAGATTTTGAATAGGAATGACTAGTCTTTGAAGCAGAATTGGTAGATTTTGAGGAATGGTTACATTTTGAATAATAATTCTCAGATTTTGAATAGTAATTGCTATATTTTGAATTGTAATTCTCAGATTTTGAATAGGAATGACTGGTCTTTGAAGCAGAATTGGTAGATTTTGAGGAGGAATGGTTACATTTTGAATAGTAATTCTCAGATTTTGAATAATAATTACTATATTTTGAATTGTAATTCTCAGATTTTGAATAGGAATAACTAGTCTTTGAAGCAGAATTGGTAGATTTTGAGGAATGGTTACATTTTGAATAGTAATTCTCAGATTTTGAATAGTAATTCCTAGATTTTGAATTGTAATTCTCAGATTTTGAATAGGAATGACTGGTCTTTGAGTCAGAATTGGTAGATTTTGAGGAGGAATGGTTACATTTTGAATAGTAATTCTCAGATTTTGAATAGTAATTGCTATATTTTGAATTGTAATTCTCAGATTTTGAATAGGAATGACTGGTCTTTGAGGCAGAATTGGTAGATTTTGAGGAATGGTTACACTTTGAATAGTAATTCTCAGATTTTGAATAGTAATTCCTAGATTTTGAATTGTAATCCTCAGATTTTGAATAGGAATGACTGGTCTTTGAGGCAGAATTGGTAGATTTTGAGGAGGAATGGTTACATTTTGAATAGTAATTCTCAGATTTTGAATAGTAATTGCTATATTTTGAATTGTAATTCTCAGATTTTGAATAGGAATGACTGGTCTTTGAGGCAGAATTGGTAGATTTTGAGGAGGAATGGTTACATTTTGAATAGTAATTCTCAGATTTTGAATAGTAATTCCTAGATTTTGAATAGTAATTCTCAGATTTTGAATAGGAATGACTAGTCTTTGAAGCAGAATTGGTTGATTTTGAGGAATGGTTACATTTTGAATAGTAATTCTCAGATTTTGAATAGTAATTCCTAGATTTTGAATAGTAATTCTCAGATTTTGAATAGGAATGACTAGTCTTTGAAGCAGAATTGGTAGATTTTTAGGAATGGTTACATTTTGAATAGTAATTCTCAGATTTTGAATAGTAATTCCTAGATTTTGAATTGTAATTCTCAGATTTTGAATAGGAATGACTGGTCTTTGAAGCAGAATTGGTTGATTTTGAGGAATGGTTACATTTTGAATAGTAATTCTCAGATTTTGAATAGTAATTCCTAGATTTTGAATTTTAATTCTCAGATTTTGAATAGGAATGACTGGTCTTTGAGGCAGAATTGGTAGATTTTGAGGAGGAATGGTTACATTTTGAATAGTAATTCTCAGATTTTGAATAGTAATTCCTAGATTTTGAATTGTAATTCTCAGATTTTGAATAGGAATGACTGGTCTTTGAAGCAGAATTGGTAAATTTTGAGGAGTAATGGTTACATTTTGAATAGTAATTCTCAGATTTTGAATAGTAATTCCTAGATTTTGAATTGTAATCCTCAGATTTTGAATAGGAATGACTGGTCTTTGAGGCAGAATTGGTTGATTTTGAGGAGGAATGGTTATATTTTGAATAGTAATTCTCAGATTTTGAATAGTAATTGCTATATTTTGAATTGTAATTCTCAGATTTTGAATAGGAATGACTGGTCTTTGAGGCAGAATTGGTAGATTTTGAGGAGGAATGGTTACATTTTGAATAGTAATTCTCAGATTTTGAATAGTAATTCCTAGATTTTGAATAGTAATTCTCAGATTTTGAATAGGAATGACTGGTCTTTGAAGCAGAATTGGTAGATTTTGAGGAGTAATGGTTACATTTTGAATAGTAATTCTCAGATTTTGAATAGTAATTGCTATATTTTGAATTGTAATTCTCAGATTTTGAATAGGAATAACTAGTCTTTGAAGCAGAATTGGTAGATTTTGAGGAATGGTTACATTTTGAATAGTAATTCTCAGATTTTGAATAGTAATTGCTATATTTTGAATTGTAATTCTCAGATTTTGAATAGGAATGACTGGTCTTTGAGTCAGAATTGGTAGATTTTGAGGAGGAATGGTTACATTTTGAATAGTAATTCTCAGATTTTGAATAGTAATTCCTAGATTTTGAATTGTAATTCTCAGATTTTGAATAGGAATGACTGGTCTTTGAGGCAGAATTGGTAGATTTTGAGGAATGGTTACACTTAGAATAGTAATTCTCAGATTTTGAATAGTAATTCCTAGATTTTGAATTGTAATCCTCAGATTTTGAATAGGAATGACTGGTCTTTGAGGCAGAATTGGTTGATTTTGAGGAGGAATGGTTACATTTTGAATAGTAATTCTCAGATTTTGAATAGTAATTGCTATATTTTGAATTGTAATTCTCAGATTTTGAATAGGAATGACTGGTCTTTGAGGCAGAATTGGTAGATTTTGAGGAGGAATGGTTACATTTTGAATAGTAATTCTCAGATTTTGAATAGTAATTCCTAGATTTTGAATAGTAATTCTCAGATTTTGAATAGGAATAACTAGTCTTTGAAGCAGAATTGGTTGATTTTGAGGAATGGTTACATTTTGAATAGTAATTCTCAGATTTTGAATAGTAATTCCTAGATTTTGAATTGTAATTCTCAGATTTTGAATAGGAATGACTGGTCTTTGAGGCAGAATTGGTAGATTTTGAGGAATGGTTACATTTTGAATAGTAATTCTCAGATTTTGAATAGTAATTCCTAGATTTTGAATTGTAATTCTCAGATTTTGAATAGGAATGACTAGTCTTTGAAGCAAAATTGGTAGAATTTGAGGAATGGTTACATTTTGAATAATAATTCTCAGATTTTGAATAGTAATTCCTAGATTTTGAATTGTAATTCTCAGATTTTGAATAGGAATGACTGGTCTTTGAAGCAGAATTGGTAGATTTTGAGGAGGAATGGTTACATTTTGAATAGTAATTCTCAGATTTTGAATAATAATTACTATATTTTGAATTGTAATTCTCAGATTTTGAATAGGAATAACTAGTCTTTGAAGCAGAATTGGTAGATTTTGAGGAATGGTTACATTTTGAATAGTAATTCTCAGATTTTGAATAGTAATTCCTAGATTTTGAATTGTAATTCTCAGATTTTGAATAGGAATGACTGGTCTTTGAGTCAGAATTGGTAGATTTTGAGGAGGAATGGTTACATTTTGAATAGTAATTCTCAGATTTTGAATAGTAATTGCTATATTTTGAATTGTAATTCTCAGATTTTGAATAGGAATGACTGGTCTTTGAGGCAGAATTGGTAGATTTTGAGGAATGGTTACACTTTGAATAGTAATTCTCAGATTTTGAATAGTAATTCCTAGATTTTGAATTGTAATCCTCAGATTTTGAATAGGAATGACTGGTCTTTGAGGCAGAATTGGTAGATTTTGAGGAGGAATGGTTACATTTTGAATAGTAATTCTCAGATTTTGAATAGTAATTGCTATATTTTGAATTGTAATTCTCAGATTTTGAATAGGAATGACTGGTCTTTGAGGCAGAATTGGTAGATTTTGAGGAGGAATGGTTACATTTTGAATAGTAATTCTCAGATTTTGAATAGTAATTGCTATATTTTGAATAGTAATTCTCAGATTTTGAATAGGAATGACTAGTCTTTGAAGCAGAATTGGTTGATTTTGAGGAATGGTTACATTTTGAATAGTAATTCTCAGATTTTGAATAGTAATTCCTAGATTTTGAATAGTAATTCTCAGATTTTGAATAGGAATGACTAGTCTTTGAAGCAGAATTGGTAGATTTTTAGGAATGGTTACATTTTGAATAGTAATTCTCAGATTTTGAATAGTAATTCCTAGATTTTGAATTGTAATTCTCAGATTTTGAATAGGAATGACTAGTCTTTGAAGCAGAATTGGTTGATTTTGAGGAATGGTTACATTTTGAATAGTAATTCTCAGATTTTGAATAGTAATTCCTAGATTTTGAATTGTAATTCTCAGATTTTGAATAGGAATGACTGGTCTTTGAGGCAGAATTGGTAGATTTTGAGGAGGAATGGTTACATTTTGAATAGTAATTCTCAGATTTTGAATAGTAATTCCTAGATTTTGAATTGTAATTCTCAGATTTTGAATAGGAATGACTGGTCTTTGAAGCAGAATTGGTAAATTTTGAGGAGTAATGGTTACATTTTGAATAGTAATTCTCAGATTTTGAATAGTAATTCCTAGATTTTGAATTGTAATTCTCAGATTTTGAATAGGAATGACTGGTCTTTGAGGCAGAATTGGTAGATTTTGAGGAAGAATGGTTACATTTTGAATAGTAATTCTCAGATTTTGAATAGTAATTGCTATATTTTGAATTGTAATTCTCAGATTTTGAATAGGAATAACTAGTCTTTGAAGCAGAATTGGTAGATTTTGAGGAATGGTTACATTTTGAATAGTAATTCTCAGATATTGAATAGTAATTCCTAGATTTTGAATAGTAATTCTCAGATTTTGAATAGGAATGACTAGTCTTTGAAGCAGAATTGGTAGATTTTGAGGAAAGGTTACATTTTGAATTGTAATTCTTAGATTTTGAATAGTAATTGCTATATTTTGAATTGTAATTCTCAGATTTTGAATAGGAATGGCTGGTCTTTGAGGCAGAATTGGTAGATTTTGAGGAGGAATGGTTACATTTTGAATAGTAATTCTCAGATTTTGAATAGTAATTGCTATATTTTGAATTGTAATTCTCAGATTTTGAATAGGAATAACTAGTCTTTGAAGCAGAATTGGTTGATTTTGAGGAATGGTTACATTGTGAATAGTAATTCTCAGATTTTGAATAGTAATTGCTATATTTTGAATTGTAATTCTCAGATTTTGAATAGGAATGACTGGTCTTTGAGGCAGAATTGGTAGATTTTGAGGAATGGTTACATTTTGAATAGTAATTCTCAGATTTTGAATAGTAATTCCTAGATTTTGAATTGTAATTCTCAGATTTTGAATAGGAATGACTAGTCTTTGAAGCAGAATTGGTAGATTTTGAGGAATGGTTACATTTTGAATAATAATTCTCAGATTTTGAATAGTAATTCCTAGATTTTGAATTGTAATTCTCAGATTTTGAATAGGAATGACTGGTCTTTGAAGCAGAATTGGTAGATTTTGAGGAGGAATGGTTACATTTTGAATAGTAATTCTCAGATTTTGAATAGTAATTGCTATATTTTGAATTGTAATTCTCAGATTTTGAATAGGAATAACTAGTCTTTGAGGCAGAATTGGTAGATTTTGAGGAATGGTTACACTTTGAATAGTAATTCTCAGATTTTGAATAGTAATTCCTAGATTTTGAATTGTAATCCTCAGATTTTGAATAGGAATGACTGGTCTTTGAGGCAGAATTGGTAGATTTTGAGGAGGAATGGTTACATTTTGAATAGTAATTCTCAGATTTTGAATAGTAATTGCTATATTTTGAATTGTAATTCTCAGATTTTGAATAGGAATGACTGGTCTTTGAGGCAGAATTGGTAGATTTTGAGGAGGAATGGTTACATTTTGAATAGTAATTCTCAGATTTTGAATAGTAATTCCTAGATTTTGAATAGTAATTCTCAGATTTTGAATAGGAATGACTAGTCTTTGAAGCAGAATTGGTTGATTTTGAGGAATGGTTACATTTTGAATAGTAATTCTCAGATTTTGAATAGTAATTCCTAGATTTTGAATAGTAATTCTCAGATTTTGAATAGGAATGACTAGTCTTTGAAGCAGAATTGGTTGATTTTGAGGAATGGTTACATTTTCAATAGTAATTCTCAGATTTTGAATAGTAATTCCTAGATTTTGAATTGTAATTCTCAGATTTTGAATAGGGATGACTGGTCTTTGAGGCAGAATTGGTAGATTTTGAGGAGGAATGGTTACATTTTGAATAGTAATTCTCAGATTTTGAATAGTAATTCCTAGATTTTGAATTGTAATTCTCAGATTTTGAATAGGAATGACTCGTCTTTGAAGCAGAATTGGTTGATTTTGAGGAATGGTTACATTTTGAATAGTAATTCTCAGATTTTGAATAGTAATTCCTAGATTTTGAATTGTAATTCTCAGATTTTGAATAGGAATGACTGGTCTTTGAAGCAGAATTGGTAGATTTTGAGGAGGAATGGTTACATTTTGAATAGTAATTCTCAGATTTTGAATAGTAATTCCTAGATTTTGAATAGTAATTCTCACATTTTGAATAGGAATGACTAGTCTTTGAAGCAGAATTGGTTGATTTTGAGGAATGGTTACATTTTGAATAGTAATTCTCAGATTTTGAATAGTAATTCCTAGATTTTACATTGTAATTCTCAGATTTTGAATAGGAATGACTAGTCTTTGAAGCAGAATTGGTAGATTTTGAGGAATGGTTACATTTTGAATAGTAATTCTCAGATTTTGAATAGTAATTCCTAGATTTTGAATTGTAATTCTCAGATTTTGAATAGGAATGACTGGTCTTTGAGGCAGAATTGGTAGATTTTGAGGAATGGTTACATTTTGAATAGTAATTCTCAGATTTTGAATAGTAATTCCTAGATTTTGAATTGTAATTCTCAGATTTTGAATAGGAATGACTAGTCTTTGAAGCAGAATTGGTTGATTTTGAGGAATGGTTACATTTTGAATAGTAATTTTCAGATTTTGAATAGTAATTCCTAGATTTTGAATTGTAATTCTCAGATTTTGAATAGGAATGACTGGTGTTTGAGGCAGAATTGGTAGATTTTGAGGAGGAATGGTCATATTTTGATTAGTAATTCTCAGATTTTGAATAGTAATTCCTAGATTTTGAATTGTAATTCTCAGATTTTGAATAGGAATGACTGGTCTTTGAAGCAGAATTGGTAGATTTTGAGGAGTAATGGTTACATTTTGAATAGTAATTCTCAGATTTTGAATAGTAATTCCTAGATTTTGAATTGTAATTCTCAGATTTTGAATAGGAATGACTGGTCTTTGAGGCAGAATTGGTAGATTTTGAGGAATGGTTACATTTTGAATAGTAATTCTCAGATTTTGAATAGTAATTCCTAGATTTTGAATTGTAATTCTCAGATTTTGAATAGGAATGACTGGTCTTTGAGTCAGAATTGGTAGATTTTGAGGAGGATTGGTTACATTTTGAATAGTAATTCTCAGATTTTGAATAGTAATTTTTATATTTTGAAGATGTATGGTTAGCCTTTGTAGAGTAACGGTTAGATTTTGAAAAGGAATGGCTTAATTTTCAAAAGGAATTGGTATCGTATGAAAATAAATAAATATATTAGCCTTTGAAGAGAAATGGTTAATTTTTGAGGAGGAGAGGTTAGATTATGAAAATCTTTTAGGATCTCGCAATCTTTTCCAAGTGACTATAGGGATTTTAAGGTAATCTTAGTGTTATTTAAAGCAAATATGAACCGTTGTGCGTTGTAATAATAAATATATTTTCATAGCAATAATTAAATTTTAGGTTTTGGTTTATAGAAGGTATTCTTTGATAATTGCTCAGGAATAAAAGATTATAATACAGCTCTCTGGCATTTATTCGTTGCGCGTCAAGCTATCAAAGAAATCTTGTTAGTATTATTATTACTTGCTAAGCTACAACCCTAGTTTGATAAGCAGAATACTATAAGGCTAAGGGCCCCAACTGGGGAAATAGCCCAGTGAGGAAAGGAAACAAGGGAAAATGAAATATTTTAAGAACAGTAACAACATTGAAATAGATATTTCCTATATAAACTATAAAAACTTTTAACAAAACAAGAAGAAGAGAAATTAGATAGAATAGTGTACCCGATTGTACCCTCAAGCAAGAGAACTCGGACCCTAGACAGTGGAAGACCATGTTTAAAGACCGGCGTTAAAGCGATCAACATTAATAATATTATTTTGATAATTTTATTTTATAAGTTTTACCCTCGGTAACTGTTTTGTGAGACATTTGAATTATGAAATGACACTTTTACTTTTTACAAAGAATTAAAGCACAAATAGTTATATTTTTTAAGATTGCAATTTTGATTAAATTTGATTAATGACATTTTTTAACCACGAGGAAAGCTTCGTTGTAAAGTCGAAAAGGAGAAATATTTTTAGAAATTTTATATTAAAAAATGTCAGGAATGTCATTACATCACTTCTTTTTTCAACTTCCTTTTGAAAATAAAATGGGGAAAATGGTGAATGTGATTTTGGAACGAAATGAAATGAACATAGATTAAGAGTTTTTTTATTAGGGAACCTTGATAATGTAATGATTTAGGGGGGAAAATATTACGGGTTGTGTCGAAGTTTTAAACGTCACACATGATTTACTATTGCACTGATCTTCTAATGTTTGTAGATAAATCATTAGATGGCAAGAGAACTTATCTAGTAGAGTATTAATATGATTTGAAATAGTTATTTTCAGCAATACTTCAAATCCACTTTTTTTTTAACATTCAAGTAACCAAATATTCCTTAATTCAAATAGATTATGAAAAAACTACAAAAAATGCGAGTGTAACTCTTCCTTGCCTGGTGATCGATAGACTGGGGTTGAAGTCCCGCTCAAACTAGTTAGTTCCTTTAGTCGCTACAATCTCACCGTCCTTGTGAGCTAAGGAGTGAAGTTCAGGGGATCTATCTTCTGAGTCATCAACAGCCATTTCCTTGCCCCCTCCCCTGGTCCCAGCTTGGATGGAGAGGGATATTGGGCGCTGATTATATGTATATATGATCAGTCTCTAGGTCATTGTCCTGCTTGATAGAGCAATGTCACTGTCCTTTGCCTCTGCTATTCATGAGTAGCCTTTAAACCTTTAAAAGGATGAATAACAATTACGATAAACACTATTAATAAAGGATATATGAAATCATCTTCCTTTTTAAAAATACCTATTTGTATTGAAACGTGCATTGAAAAAATTGATAACCTAGATTACAAATATATGAATGGATTTTATCAAAACAAGCACCGATAACACGCTCACAGACAATTGTTGGTACATGTATAGATACATAAATATACATGCACACACACATGTATATATATATATATATATATATATATATATATATATATATATATATATATATATATATATATATATATATATATGTTTATTTATATATATATGTTTGTGTGTGTGGTCTAGTGTTGACACTAGTCGAATAAATTCATTTATTTTAAGAACAGATCTGCTTAACGTCCAACCCTATGACTCGAAGGACCCTCAGTCGAAAAGGGGAAATGTTAAAATATGCAGTATGTTACAACAAAAACATAAACTGATGATTCATCTCATCCTAGCTTACCGGACCCACCACTTTTTAATTTTGAACCAGCGTACGTCACCTCCTCCATCCGTGGCTCTTCAACGGGCATGCATCTTGCATCCCGTCTCTACCTTGTATCTCCTTGCATGTTTTTGCTTGCTGGAGAAGAATGACTCGAAACAATCGTCAACTTTGAGACCTGGAGGCATGGCACTTGCTCACAGCAATCCATCTTCGCCTTGCGCAAGATGACTTCCAAGGGACTTTCCTCCAACCCTAAAGAATGACTGTTTCTGTTTTGACCCAGCATGGAAATTATGATTCTTCACTCCACTCTTTCAGGATTTATTGTTTGTATAGGGTTCTCTTCTGGTATTTTGAGAGTGCTTTGGCAGTTGGAAGGTACTTCGCTTTAATTATATTCAATTTTTTGGGAGCCGGCAAATTCATCGACAACAATTCACCGACATGCACAATTCATCGAATATACATTTCACCGAAACTCAGGTAATCCTTCAATTATTATATTGGGAAAAGAAAAAGTTAACGATTATTTTGTGATTTTTATTGAAATAAAAGTGTTATCAAGAATAGCTAAGTACAATGAAAGTGTAAAATGTTAATTAAAAAAAACAATAAGTGAAAGTACAATAAAGTGCAATTAAAGTGTCAAATTATTCATTAAAATCAAAAAGAAAGATTATGAGCTACTGCTCTTAAATAATCAATAATACTCGTATAAGAATGATAATTATCAACAATCTTCTTTACCCGTTCAGAAGAACAACGATACCTTCTTTCTTTGTGGTTGACACGAGTTACCAGCCGAATATTGGTCGATTTTTACATCGTTAAAGTTTTGCTCTTTTTTCAGAATTTCCAAAAATTTCCATATATTAGGATGGTGTCCAGCTACCTGAGTTTCAAATGCTCTATGCCACCCCTCAAGTGCATTATTTTTTTTTGGACAGAATTTAAAACGTCTTCATAAACATTCCACATCATAAGTTCTTATCTTGGCGGTCTACGGCGATTTCTTCTATCAGGGCGGCCTATCCACGCGTCTTCAAAATAATCCACAACATTTTGTAATTCTGGTGAAAACACGTCGTTATTACACAATAATTCAACAACCATAAAAACGGGAACAAATGCTAATGCTGGTAAATAACGTACATTAAACGCAAAATCTGCATCCATTTCATATCTTCGTTTAAGTCCATTTGTTTGTATAACACGAAAGATGCACTGACAAAAATGAAAGAAACACCCTTTCAAACATGAACTTGGAAATTCTTTTCTACATGTTTTTATCATAGCAGGTTCAAAGTCAATCGATATAGATGATGGAACCGAAAATGCTGTATGCTCTTTAATCTTCTCTAATAGTATATTGCAAGTGGTTTCCGATTTATCGGGTAATAAAGCATAAATAAGTGGAATAGCAACATCTTCCTTGAATCCATAAAATATAAAGAAAATACGACAATAAAGGGTCTTTATTTGTAGATCTGTTTCTTTCCAAATCATATCATTTAGATTTACGGTAAAACCAAGAAATCTGAAACTGAACAGAATGGTTCCATTTGTGCGAGGTGATCAGTAAGAATGCAATGGAAATATCAATCCTTAAAACTTTATAAATTGCATTTGATATTAAAAGTAAAGCGGAAATGGAACGTTTCATATAATGTAGATCTCATCTATCTCAGGTGAGAACTGTTTACAACATTTTGCATAGAGCATAAAGAGACAAATCTTTTTATTTTAATGTTTAATATAGCTCATTTACATAGTATTGTTTAGTAAACAATAATAAATAGATATATTAAGAGGGAGGAATTATAACTGTAGTCTGAGTACGGTGCAAACAGTAATGCATACCCAACTGAAGAATAACATCATAACAAACTCCATTAACTCGTAATCTATTCTATATAACAGTGACATTTATGTGAATTTGTTCAGTAGGATAGTGATATATCTGTTAATTCATTCAGTACAGGACGTATCAGAGGATCTTTAAATTTGTCGTGCAACAACAAATCCGTCCCTTGTGTAGATCGTGGTGTTTGAGATAATATTTTCTCAAAGTGCTGTTAGTGTGAGAGGTCTTTTCTCTTCAATACTTCACAGCCGTTGCGAAGAAGTCCAGGAAAACACGTGCCTGGTGAAGATTCAACTTTGCACTTAACATGAATTTCAGATTTCCATGTTTTACAATGTATGGACATGAGTCATAGTATGAAAATGATACAACCTCAAACAGATTCAGTAGATTTAAGAACAAAACCCTCAGAAGGATATTGGGAGTTAAATGGAAGGACAGGATTAGAAATAAAACTCTAAGTGATATTACTAGAGTGCAATATGTGGAAGCGATCGTGGTGAGGGGTAGATGGAGATGGTTTGGGCATGCTCTTTGCACTCCCCAAGAGAGATTAGTTCACCAAAGTTTCAACTGAGCTTCACAAGGCACTTGAAGAATTGGAAGACCCAGGCATACATGGCTGAGGACTATGAAGCGTGAAGTAGGAAACGATGAGTTGAGATGTAGTGATTTAAAAGCTCAAGATAGAGACGACTTGCGAAATCTAACCGAGGCCTTTGCGTCAATAGGCGTGGAAGGAGATGATGATGATGAGATGAGGAGGAATCAAAGATGGAGTTTTGTCAGATTCAAACAGAAAAGATCTGAAGAAATTTTTCGAGGTCATTGCATAATTAAAAGAATCTATGATCTATCCTGTAAAAGATTGGTCTCGCAATGCTCATTACATCCCCAGAAACGAATTGCTAAGTAAAAGGTGAAGCGAAGCTGTGGTCGAGACGTCAAAATCTTTCATGCATATGCAGTGGAAATCCGCCTCGAAGGCCAAGATTGGTCCGCGTAATTCTTTTGTATTTTGCATAAGCCTTTTCGAATGCCATGACGATTTGCATTTCGTTTGCTATTCCATACTGAATGCCAGCTGATCTTGGCGTTATGAGCCCCATGGAAGATCTCTCTCTCTCTCTCTCTCTCTCTCTCTCTCTCTCTCTCTCTCTCTCTCTCTCTCTCTCTCTCTCTATATATATATATATATATATATATATATATATATATATATACATATACATATATATATATATATATATATATATATGTATATATATATATATATATATATATATATATATATATATATACATATATATATATATATATATATATATATATATATATATATATATATATATATATATATATATATATATATATATAATGGTGGGGATGTATATACAGTTTATATACACATATACATATTTATGTATGAATTTACTTCTTGACTATTTCCTTTATATACTATATTTACCCGTAATCTGCCTACTATTCGAAAAGTGGACTAGTCCTGCTTGATTACCTGGCTGACCTCAATAAAGTTTTTTTTTTTAAATCATGAAGAAAAACAATGAGAGAGAAAGAGGGTCAATTATGACTTAAGGCTGGAATTCTCTGTCTGTTGCTATGCATCGCTGGGGGCGCATATATATAAACTTAGTTATTCTAGAGTCTTCTATGTCACGTGTCTAGTAGCTGGGGGTTGTGCCTAATGGCATAAGGTTGCCAACGGTCTCTATCAGAAGCCTATCAACGCACCAGCGAGACGACTCTCTCTCTCTCAGCTAGCTCCGCCCACCTACCTCCTCGAAATAATAATAAAAAAAAAAAGATAAAGACTAACTCTAGGTTTTTCAAGAACTTTCTAAACACGGGGCAAATATAACACTTTCGTAATCTCTCAAAAACATGACGCAATACCATAAAAGAATTATATAACCCCTCGTTCATACCTCGTATGGTCCTTACTGCATGCTTGATCGAGATTATTATTATTATTATTATTATTATTATTATTATTATTATTATTATTATTATTATTATTATTATTATTATTACTAGCCGAGCTACATCCCTAGTTGGAAAAGCAAGATGCTATAAGCCCAAGGGCTCCGACAGGGATAAATAGCCCAGTGAGGAAAGAAAATAAGGAAGTAAATAAATGATGAGAATAAATTAACAATACATCATTTTAAAAACAGTAACAGCGTCAAAACAGATATGTCCTATATAAACTATTATTATTATTATTATTATTATTATTATTATTACTATCCAAACTACAACCCTAGTTGGAAAAGCAAGATGCTATAAGCCCAGGAGCTCCAATAGGGAAAAATAGCCCAGTGAGGAAAGGAAATAAGGAAATAAATAAATGAAGAGAACAAATTAACAATAAATCATTCTAAAAAAAGTAACAACGTCAAAACAGATATGTCATAACATATATAAACTATTAACAACATCAAAAACAAATATGTCATATATAAACTATAAAAAGACTCATGTCCGCCTGGTCAACAAAAATGCATTTGCTCCAACTTTGAACTTTTGAAGTTCTACTGATTCAACTACCCGATTAGGAAGATCATTCCACAACTTGGTAACAGCAGGAATAAAACTTCTAGAGTACTGCGTAGTATTGAGCCTCATGATGGAGAAGGCCTGGCTATTAGAATTAACTGCCTGCCTAGTAATACGAACAAGATAGAATTGTCCAGGGAGATCTGAATGTAAAGGATGGTCAGAGTTATGAAAAATCTTATGCAACATGCATAATGAACTAATTGAACGACGGTGCCAGAGATTAATATCTAGATCAGGAATAAGAAATTTAATAGACCGTAAGTTTCTGTCCAACAAATTAAGATGAGAATCAGCTGCTGAAGACCAGACAGGAGAACAATACTCAAAACAAGGTAGAATGAAAGAATTAAAACACTTCTTCAGAATAGATTGATCACCGAAAATCTTAAAAGACTTTCTCAATAAGCCAATTTTTCGTGCAATTGAAGAAGAAACAGACCTTAAATGTTTCTCAAAAGTAAATTTTCTGTCGAGAATCACACCTAAAATTTTAAAAGAGTCATACAAATTTAAAGAAACATTATCAATACTGAGATCCGGATGTTTAGGAGCCACCGTCTTTGACCTACTTACAGTCATACTTTGAGTTTTATTAGGATTCAACTTCATACCCCATAATATGCACCATGCACTAATTTTAGCTAAATCTCTATTAAGGGATTCACCAACCCCAGATCTACATTCAGGGGATGGAATTGATGCAAAGAGAGTAGCATCATCTGCATATGCAACAAGCTTGTTTTCTAGGCCAAACCACATGTCATGTGCATATAGTATGAAAAGTAATGGGCCAAGAACACTACCCTGTGGAACACCGGATATCACATTCCTATACTCACTATGGTGCCCGTCAACAACAACTCTTTGAGATCTATTACTTAAAAAATCAATAATAATGCTAAGAAACGACCCACCCACTCCCAACTGTTTGAGTTTGAAAACAAGGGCCTCATGATTAACACGGTCAAAGGCAGCACTAAAATCAAGGCCAATCATACGAACTTCCTGACCACAATCAAGGGATTTCTGTACAGCATTGGAGATTGTAAGAAGGGCATCACATGCTCCAAGGCCTTTACGAAAACCAAATTGCAAACTAGGGAGTAGATGATTACCTTCAGTAAACCTATTAAAACGTTTTGCCAGAAGACGTTCAAAAACTTTAGATAATATGGGAGTTATGGAAATTGGGCGGTAATCAATGGGACTTGAGCTACCACAAACACATTTACATAGAGGAGTAACATTACCAATTCTCCAACAAGTGCTAAAAGCTCCTCTTCTTGCTAACTTGCGCAAAATAACAGATAAGTTTGGAGCTAAGAAATCTGCTGTCTTTATAAAAAACAAAGGAAAAATACCATTTGGGTCTACACCTCCATAAGCATCAAGGTCCATCAACAGAGCTTTAATCACACGAGATCGAAAAGCTAAACTATTTACTTTAGCCTCAGGAAAACAGGAATGAGGAAGTTCAAGTTTTTCATTACTCTGTTTACTGTCAAAAACATCAGCCAACGTCAAAACAGATATGTCATATATAAACAATAAAAAGACTCATGTCAGCCTGGTCAACATAAAAACATTTGCTCCAACTTTGAACTTTTGAAGTTCTACTGATTCAACTACCTGATTAGGAAGATCATTCCACAACTTGGTAACAGCTTGGTAAGACTTAGCAAAATACGTGAAATAAAAAGTTAATTCTTAAAAATAAAGTAAATTTACGTATCCTAACTTGAATGAAGATTTCAATTAAATGAACGACGAAAGTCTTACGAAATTTACTTACAAAACTTAAAACTACAAGAGAGGAACTCGCCTTGAGACTATTTACAGTTATATTTTTAGCAGGTTTATTTGTTTTAGTTTTAGTTGTGAATCTCGGCTTGCAACCGTATCCAGCGTACATCTCCTGCAATACTATTTTCAAATAAGGGAATAATATATAGAGTAAAGCAATAGATATTTACCCTAAAGATAAGTAAAGTAACATTTCGCTTAGCAGGTTATGGATAAATGTTTTCTAACTATAGGAAGGTGATGAATTTATGGCGGTATAGCAAGCAGATTGCAACATATGGCAATTTCGCATGTTGTTGCATCAGACACCATTTGACAAAATTTCAAGAGAAAAAGTATTTTTCCCACCTCTTCAGAAAACGTTTGTTAACATCATTGTTTTAACTGAAAAGTTCATATCTATGTCACTTTGGATGTTTGTTTTGATTCCATTACGTGCCAACGAACAGCACTTTGGAATGTTGAATGAGAAACAGAGGTAATGAACTTACGCCTGAAAACAACAGAGAACGGAGAGATTGCTTCATAAAGCTGAAGTTTAACATTTAATGAAAACTAAAACTATGGCAGCTGAAAATCACTGTGATATCCCGTTGGACCACGATATTTAAAACACAAGTGGAGGCACACGTATTCATATATATATATATATATATATATATATATATATATATATATATATATATATATATATATATATATATATATGTGTGTGTGTGTGTGTGTGTGTGTGTGTGTGTGTGTGTGTGTGTGTGCACAAATTGGATGTACTGGAAATTATTTTTTCTCAATTCACAGTTATACTCATACATGCTTCTTATATTTATACAGTATATATATGATATATATATGTATATATATATGTATATATATATATATATATATATATATATATATATATATATATATATATATATATATATATATATATATATATACACCTATTATATACATACTGCATATGTGTTTGTGTGTGTTTAAACCGTATATGTGTATACATAGTGTTCAGGTGAACATTGAACGAAGAAGAATCATAGAAAATGTCATCGTCAGATAAAGATTTATATTGGCAATTAAACATACAAGATCAAACGAAAGAAAATAGTTATAATAATCCAATTGAAAGATCTCTTAACAGAAAAAAGGTCTTCTGGAAATATGTTAAACTGATTAATCCAATCGATGATCTAAGTTAAATATTTTGAAATGTTAAATACCTGATCATCTACATCATTGAAAAATGATTCCGTAGTAGATAATAGACGTATTGATAGACAAGTTCATCGCTCTCCCATGATAAATGTCATATTCAATTCCCTGGGCAAATACTGTTAAGCATGAAACCGTGATAAAACCGTGACAGGACTTGTTATCAACTGTTCCAATACTGCAGTCGGATCACGAGCTGGAAGGAGCTTAATTAAATTGCTTTGCTTCTCTTCGGAGTCATCCAGGGGATTCACCATTTGCTTTTCAAAAATGAAAAAAAAAAAAAAATTCAGAAATGTTCATAGTGTGGCAATGGCGAGAGAGAGAATGCAATTGAGAATATAATCATGCTGGATATTGCTTTGCTTTGACGCGCTGAGCATTAATATGTATGTATACATTGTGCAATCAATAGGTAGTCATGGCATTGGTATTGAAGCGTTGCGTGCGTGGAACAATCAAAGTTTTAATTTTATCGCTTAGTTTTGCTGCTGGAATTAAATTCACTACTTTTTCATTTCATTGCTTCGAATCTTTTAATTATTACCAAATAAATAAGATTCAAATCCAGTTATTTCCATTTTTTTCCTTATAAATTATTCAAAATGGTGATTATATTTGTTTTTCTATTCGCTGCCAAGTGTTTTGTCCTATTCATTATTTTCCAGGGAACAAATCTGAAATATTGAGTTTTGTCTTATTTAATCTAAATTCCATATAAATCTATTTGATTAATTACTAATTAGTTTTATATTCCCCTTTACATGTAAATCTTACATTATTGTAAATCATAACCCCAAAATTGTCATCTCAGTTGGTAAGAATTAGTCCTGAGGTCCAAACGAATCTTGTTGTTTCCTTGAAACCACGACGTAATTTGAGCAATTTCTCCCGCTGGCATTCTGCCCTATATTCTACGCCATTTAACTTGGAAACAATATATCACTTACGTAGGGCAGTAAGTAAAGTATATATATGATTTAGGTTGTAAATTTTTGTTATATTTTCGGATGATAATGTGGTTTGAAAAATTTTTATTCTCTCTGTTCATCATGAGATAATATATTGATTAGTTATAAATTTCATATTGTATACAGAGAGAGAGAGAGAGAGAGAGAGAGAGAGAGAGAGAGAGAGAGATTCAAAGTTAGCAAATATAATAATAATAATAATAATAATAATAATAATAATAATAATAATAATAATAATAATAATAATAATAATAATAATAATAATAATAATAATAATAATAGTAGTAATAATAACAATACTTTATTTCCAATATATACAGAAGGTATTATGCATTATATATAAAACAAAAGATAGTGATCACTGATATTTCTAAATTTCCTTGTGATTACAATAAGATTCAACATTTACATGAGTGATGCTTCCATATAAATCTTTTGACTACCAACTAAAATACATTTGGTCCACTACTTGCATTACTATGACTTTAAAGTAGAAGAAAAAATAACTGAAAAATAGTAAAACTCATTAAAATTCTTTACTCTGTACAGTATTACAGTAGACGCCATAAAACATTAAAAACAGATATACACAAATACATAAAACCAATCCACAAATTTGTAACTAAAATCTTGTAGAAAACCTGTATTTCCTAAGATTTGCTTTAAAATTGTGTAGAATCTATTGTTTTCAATGACTCAGGTCCAACTGTTATAAACGTAAAAACCCAAGTTGGTATTAAACTTCGCATAACTTTAAAATCTACCTCACAAATGTCGAATTTA
>NC_090742.1:43559730-43609730 GCF_036898095.1 Palaemon carinicauda
TTTAGGCTGTTGATTTTAAGGTAATAGAGAAAAAAGTGTGTTGAAATAAGAAATCATTTTATTTTTACATTAAAACAGCAAACTAAAAATTTGTTTTGCTCTTCATTTTAAGGTAATAAAGAAGAATAAGTATGTTGATGAAATAAAACATCTTTTTATTTTTACATTCAAACAGCAAACTTAAAAATTTCTTGGGTTTATTTTTCAGTTCATTTTTATTTAAAACAAAAGTTTTGGGTCTTGATTGGTAATAGAGGAAAATAAGTGTGTGCATGAAATAATACATCATTTTATTTTTACATTCAAACAGCAAATATAAACAATTATTAGGTTTATATTTTTCTTTCCTTTTCATTAATTTTTTTCGTTTCCTTTTTGTTTCTCTTCATTATAAAGTTATAGAAATAGTTTGAAATAAGACATCATTTTATTTTTACATTCAAACAGCAAATATAAAAATTTATTAGGTTTATTTTTCTTTCCTTTTAATTAATTTTTTCGTCTCCTTTTTGTTTCTCTTCATTATAAAGTTATAAAAATAGTTTGAAATATGATATCATTTTTTTTCACATTAAAACAGCAAATATAAAAATTTATTAGGTTTATTTTTCTTTCCTTTTCATTAATTATTTCGTTTCCTTTTTGTTTCTCTTCATTATAAAGTTATAGAAATAGTTTGAAATAAGATATAATTTTTTTTTCACATTAAAACAGCAAATATAAAAATTTATTAGGTTTATTTTTCTTTCCTTTTCATTAATTTTTCCGTTTCCTTTTTGCTTCTCTTCATTATAAAGTTCACGCCACTTCCCGCATCGTTCACTCCAGTTCACGCCAGTTCCCGCACTGTTCACTCCAGTTCACTCCAGTTGGCGCATCGTTCACGACTATTTCACGGCCATTTAGTGCGTGCCAATGCGTGCCACAAACTTTAAACATTTCAAAGTTCTGGGCGCGCATGGCACGCATTACTACGCTCTGGCACGCGAGTTCCCGCACTGTTCACGACATTTTCACGGCTCGTTCACGCGAGTTCGCGCATCAATGCGTGCCAGTGCGTGCCACGAATGCGTGCAAGTGTCAGGCAGGTTTATGCCTTTCAGCGTAAATTTAATATTAATATTAAAAGAAGACGACAAGATTTATGTGTCATATAAAGACAGCTACGATGAATGGGGAAATATGAGTTGATTATTTTATGACTCAAAATCCAGTAACCTAGTTTATGACATAACGAAATGGTATTCAGTATTTTAGAAAAATATCTTATGGCTTCTTTTGCAAGGGATAGCATAATCTTGTCCTTCCGGAGTGCCACCCATTAAAAAAGAATAATTGTAGTTATGTCAATATATTATAAACATTTTCAAGTATGTATCTATGTCATGATGAACATGAATCCCTCAAAGAAGTCAAGCAATGTTTCAATTCACCCGCCCCCCCCCCCCCCCCCATCAAAGAAAAATGTACAAATGATCCGATATCTCAGTAATTACCTTTAAATGTAATTTCTCCCATCCGGCAAGTCACACAATATCGATTTAGATATCAAAATGATTAAGCTTGTCAATAATGTGAATCCACATAATATTCTATGAAGTGGAATACTTAAGGCCAGCGTTGTTTGCAGCAATAAAGAAAGTGAAAAGCATCTGATATTTTGCCCGAGACAATATTATGAGTAAAGGTGTGCAAAACTTTTATACATTTCTATAAATAATTCTAGAATGCTTTTTGGGCACACCAACGCATTCATGTTATCCATTTCAAGAAATAATGCCCTATAATTTAAAATGAAAACATCCTATTCAACGAAATGTGTAATTTGCCAATATATTATTCTACCTAGGCTGGTACTCTCTCTCTCTCTCTCTCTCTCTCTCTCTCTCTCTCTCTCTCTCTCTCTCTCTCTCTCTCTCTCTCTCTCTCTCTCTCTCTCTCTCCTTTAATACATAAAAACGAAGGCTAGAAAAGAATATGCCATAAACCTTTTAGCTCTTGACTACGCAGAGACCAAGATCCTTGCTAAAGTTTTCCTCTGAATCATCCCGAAACTGGCCGTTTCTCCGTTGTCTAGATCGCATGAACGTTGGACCCCATTTCCGTCAATGAGTTTGTTTGTGATTCGATGTAGCTTCCTTTCGCTGGACAATGTTGTTTGTGATAAATCTCGGAGGTAGGATTTGTTCCATGGATGTTTGGTTTTCTAGAGTGTTACATTAAATCTTTTTGACTGGGACCCTTTTTACATTAAATCTTTTTGACGGGGACCCTTTTTACATTAAATCTTTTTGACAGGACCCATTTTACATTAAATATTATTGACAGAGACCCTTTTAACATTTAATCTTTTATGATAGGGGCCATTTTTTAATTAAACCTTTTTGACAGGGACTCTTTTTACATTAAATCTTTTTGACAAGAACACTCTTTCAGTCATGTTGCTTTTGAAGATAATTCCTGCCTCAGCTACAATCAATGAGCATGAAACTTTCTTTTAAGTTTCTTTTCTTCTGTTACATGAATGCATTTGTTTGATTGAAAAGTAGAAACCTTGACAAAAGAATTTTACTTAACCCATTTTCCATATTTACGAGAAAATTGGCTGGTTTGGCGTTTTCTGGCATTCTGACATCTAAGGTCATTGACACTTAGATTAAGAAGAAATACATTTATAAAGTCGAAATTATTTCTTCCATTTCCACTTGAAGCAACATCTGTGTCTGGTTTTCCATTTTTTATTAACCAAAATTTATAGTTGGTTGAATTTCGTTATTTGTTACTGTTATAACGACGCTACTGATTTCGTGTGAGCGCCTTCTTGAGCGACAGGTGTAATTTGAGGTCTCAGAGCTTTGAACACTATTTCTCGAGTTACGAATGTGTTGATCTGGTGGACTTTGTCCTCATGGAATAGAAGTTTTCCTTAAACATTTTGTTGCACAGGTCATTTTGTTTTCTCGTTTTAGCTTTCCTTTTTCCGTCGTTGATACGTATTGAGTTTGCCTTGAAATTAGGTTACAATAGTTTCTATTAGTCCAAGAGCTAGCAGCCATTTATTTACCGGAGATGACCAAAATTCTAGTGGGCATTTTTGGAAAGGGTCTACCATGGGACATCCAAAAATGGGTATCTTTAAGTTGGGCAGTGGTGGGTGTGGATTTTATTAACCCCTTTTGTCTGAAAACGGACTTTTAATTTCTCGGCAAAATATGGGGGTGGAGGAAAATAAATTGGCTGCAGCTCCTTTCATACTGGGTCTAGAATAAAGAACTATATACCAAAATGATGCTATTTATCTGCAGATTTATTTCATATCAAACAACATTCATTAAATGATTATGCGGGGTCACCAAGGGTCAAAAGGTCAAGGTCAGCCTTTTGCAATGCCGGATTTGGGTTTTAGCTGTATTTTGGTAAATAAGACATCAAAATTTGCGCAGGGTTTACTAAATATGAATAGAATATAAAGAAGAGACATAAATAAAGTTTTTTGAAGAATATGAAATCTATTCCAGCAATATGACTGATATGACAAAAGTCAGTATTAAACGGTTCCCGTGAAATTTACTCCTCAAACCGTTTCAAATTTAGTTGATAGATGGTTCACCCATATTACTGAGATTTGTTTTATTGACTTTGTGTGTGCACCTGTTTTGTCTTTAAAACATTATAAAAACAACCTCTACATTGTGTTTTAACATCCTTGAAATTTGTAAGTGTGCACCTGAATTGCCCGTGTCCTTGTCACTTGAGGATTTTAAGAAAGGGCAAGTAGAAATTCCAGACCTTCTTCATTTGGTTTTTACCACACTTCTCTGAGTCTTGCAGAATAAAGATAAGCCTAGTGAATAAGTAAAACGAAGGGTAGTCTCACTATCTCAGGTTATTTTCTGTACCAGGCGGGGATGAGTAAAACCATCCAAGAATCTTTGTCTGGGAGTCGGAATGGAAAGCCTCACTGGTAGTAGCAGAGTTGTGGAAATTCCTAATCACTAGGGTTATGCGGTAAGTTATCACACAGCTGAATCAATTGAGACGGATATAGCGTCAAAAATCACAGCAGAAGGGCAGCTTTTACCTGATATGCTTTTACCTCAAGTTGGTCTCTCCACAGGTCTTGCTTGGGATAATTATGACGAGCTGACAGAAACCCTATCTGGCAAAGACACTCTTCATGACACCATTGTGATATGCTACCAGAATAGGCCTGCTGCAGGTGTGATGCAAGGTGCTGAAACTGAAGGGACCACGAATACTGATGCAACTACTGACCAAGTACCTGTGAAAAGACGATGAATATTTGATGCGCCTCAGCGACAAATCATCCCATATAAAAGAAAGCCATCACTGTCGAGGTTCGAATTTGAAAAATATTCACAAGATCCACAATCCAGCCTGGAGATAGCAAAGAAAATGAATATCATCTGGTTAATCTGCTGCTGCCTGATGTCCAGCACCCCTATGTAGCAGGCTGGAATATCTTGGTCACAGAGGACAGAATCCCTTTGCAGTAGATTGGGTATATGGAAAATATTGAACTGCCACCAATAAGATTGGATGTAGTTAAAGAAACTTTGGTCAGGTCTCAAAAGGTTGCAAGTGAGTGCAGTGAGGCATATGCTATAGTGACATGTGACCTTGTTATCGCAAAACCTGCACTCCAGAACCAAGCACAAGAATCCTCTCTCTTTAACAATATCTTTGTTTGTTTTGGTGCATATCATATTTCCATGGCCTATTTCAGCGCATTAGGTTATATTGTTGAATCGTCTTAGCTTGGCTGATGTGTTGGCTCATGGTTCAGTACGAGGGTTCATTGGTGGAAAACATTTTAACAGATGCAAGCGTATCCATCTCCTGTTTGTACTTGCCTGGCAGATTCTGCATTTTAAGCAATTTTTGGTAGAAGGTGGAATACCAGATGAATGCATGGCATTGTTGAATTCATTTTCTGCAGACCCATCACCCCAATCACTTTTGACATTATTGGAGTCCGCTGTAATTTGTAATTTGTTGGAAAGATATGGTAAATTCTATTATCAGACTCGCCAGGGTCATCATGGCTCTACTGCTAGGTTCTGGTTTCTCTACATTGATCTCATTCACATATGCATGCTTTTTGACAGGGCCAGCAGGACATATGACCTAGACCTCTACATCTATGCTTTAGGCTCAATGATTCCTATATTATTTGCAACTCACAAGCCAAGCTATGCCCGTTGGATGTCATTGTATCACCTCAATCTGCTTAATATGGAAATGACACATGCCGGAATCAAGCAAAGTTTTGAAGCAGGTGCACTCTCTGTGCAGAGAACTAGGAATGCCTTTTCCAGAAGTGCATTTGCTATTACCTTACAGCAAGCTGTGAATAGGGATGCCGCATCCAGCCAAAAGGGTATTGCTGCATTTACACAGAATGTTGCAGTCCGTATGGGGTTGACAGTGACAAGATCTTTTAGTGATCTTTTGTGAGTTGTCTCCTGGAAATGGCTGGAATCACACTGGTGGATGATGCAATACGGGAATAAAGCCATCAAGGATAGCCAAAGACAATGCATACCTTAAGAGCACGATCACAGAGGTGGAGAACACTCTCAATCCATTCGCTGTTAATGATGATACTCTGTATTGCCTAAACACTGGATGGTGTGAAAGACAGACTTCTGCAGTCAAAAGAAACTGGATATACCTGGCATGAAGTTTTTGTTAAAGAATGTAATGTAGATGGTGGGCGTTTTGAACGGACTGTTAAGCAAAGAAAGATGATAAATGTCACACAGGATGCAGTAAAACTTAAATTCACCACAAAGGACAAACAGATCAAGGAAGAAAAATGCACCAGAGACATATTTAGAAGGCTGCTGTATTCGTCAGTAACGCAATAACTTGATCTCAGTATTAACCTGTCCTATCCTCTCACTCCAGTTCCTTTCTCATTGTGTCATATAACCGGTGATATGAACAAGACATCAAAGAGGACATTAATGGAAAAATTAGAAGCAATGGGAACCTTGAATGCCATACCAGACAGGACTGATGTGTATATTATTGATGCTATATTCTTCTTCCGTACGCTCGACATGCCATCCACCTAGGGGGGGATGGCAATGTCTATTTTGAAATAAGCTTGTAGCACTAGTGAAATTGTACACATAGTCTGTGACTCATATCCTAATGGGCCAAGTATCAAGGACATTGAACATGGCTTGTGTGGTAGGACACCCACTACCTACATAATCACTGGCTCGTCACAGAAAAGACCACCAGATCTCAACACGGCTTGGAGCACATCACATTTCAAAACAGAGTTTTTGGCCTTCTTGAAGGATGAATGGTCATCAGATAGATGTGCATCGATTCTTCAGGGACATCAGGTCTACTTTGCAGTGGAACATGAATGCTACCTTTACACTTCAGCATGTGAAACTGTCAACAGGATCCTGGTTCATGAACTTCAGTGCAGGCATGAAGAAGCTGATACACGGTTACTGTACCATGCAAACTTTGTTGCTGTTAACCATGATGTGGTCCCAGTGATTGCCATTCGCAGTAACGACACTGACGTCTTCATCATCATTCTCTACCATGTTAGGTTTCTTAATGCACAGATTTGGATGGATGCTGGACTGAGTTTTAGAAATTCCATGCGTTTCATAGATATGTCACATCTTGCAACCAAACTGACTGGAGCTATATGCAATGCTCTACCAAGCTTCCATGCGCTGATAGGCTGTGATTACACAGCCTGTTTTATGAGAAAAGCAAAATTGAAGCCATTTGAAATAATGAAAAACAACCCTAGGTTCACATCAGCAATTAGTCACCTTGGAGACTCAGATGTCATCGATCCAGATGTTGCTGCTGTAGTTGAAGAGTACTTGTGCATTGTCTATGGAGTTCGGAACCTGACAAGTGTTGATGAAGCCTGGCTTCAATTTTTCCGCAAGTTGTATGCCCCTAAGAAGGAAACTGATCCATCGGATAAAATCAAAACTACAGACCCCTGTTGTCTTCCTCCTTGCCAAGGAGTGTTGCAACAGAAGTTGCTAAGAACTAACTTTGTTGCACACAAATGGAGGAATGCAAGGGAAGCCGATCCAGACTCATTTGGTCCTGAAGGACATGGCTGGAAACACCAGAATGGCAGATTGATGATTGTTTGGTTCACTGGCTCAAATATTCCTGATAAGTTAACCATTGAAGAATTTGATGTACAAGAAGATGATGATGATGATGATGATGATGATGATGATGAGATCAGCCATTCCTCGGATGAAGAAAAGGAAATAGATTTTTAGAGATCTCCATACTAGTAATATAGCTGGAATAGATCCCACGTTCCTCAAAAAACTTTATTTGTATCTCTTTTTTATATTTTATGCATATTTAGCAAACCTTTTGCAAATTTTGATGTCTTATTTAGCCAAAATACAACTAAAACCCAAATCCGGCATTTCAAAGGGCTGAACTTGACCTTTTGACCCCTGGTGACCTCTAATAATAAATTAATTAATTTAGTTTAATATCAAATAAATCTACTCATCAATAGCATCATTTTGGTATATAGTTCTTTATTCTAGGCCCAGTGTGAGAGGAGCTGCAGCCAATTTACTTTCACCAACCCCCAAATTTTGCCGAAAAATTAAAAGTCCGTTTTCAGACAAAAGGGGTTAATAAAATCCACACCCACCACTGCCAAACTTAAAGATACCCATTTTTGGATGTCCCATGGTAGACCCTTTCCAAAAATGTCCACTAGAATTTTGGTCATCTCCGGTAAATAAATGGCTGCTAGCTCCGCTCTATATATATTTCATTTCGTTCGAAACTTGTTGAATTATGATATCTATTATTCATTTAAGGTCATTTTTTTTATGAATAATATCTGACTTTTAAGGACTTTTCTTCTTCTTCTAGTTTCAGTTCCGAAAATTGCAATATGATCTACCTGATATAAGTCCACCTGTCCCAGATTTCTAATGATCGATAAGAGGTATTACGCCTGTACAGAATTTCATAAATTGTGCGAAACAATACAATAATATTGCACGGAGAACTCTTATATAAAAGTACCTGAGATCTGAAACATAACTAAATCAAATCAGGTCTCTCTCTCTCTCTCTCTCTCTCTCTCTCTCTCTCTCTCTCTCTCTCTCTCTCTCTCTCTTTATATATACAGTATATATATATATATATATATATATATATATATATATATATATATATATATATATATATATATATATATATGTATGTATGTATGTATATATATACATACTGTATATTTATATATATAATATATATATATATATATATATATATATATATATATATATATATATATATATATATATATATATATATATATATATATATATATATATATATATATATATATATATATATATATATATATATATATATATATATATATATATATTGTACCAACCGTGTTTCACACAATTGTACATAATTCCTTTTGTATATATTATGCTTGTATCTTCGCTCTTCCCTCGCACTAAAACAAACATGAAAATTCATGTCTGGTTTTTCCTCCGTGATATTTTCTGTCTTGTGAACTTGTTATGTCCTGTTGCCTTGAGGTTTTGTATATAAGGAGAGTGTTCCACAATAATATAACTCAGTCGTTTCCAATCTGCCTTTGAGTTCACACCCTTACTCGGCGCCGTCACATTGGTGACCCCGGAAGTCGACTCGCTCCCACTGCCTTCCACCCCCACCTCCCTCGCCCCTCCATCGTTGGTACTATGACGGAGACTACATCAGTTGGCGCTGCGGCCGCCCCATTGAAACTTTCACCGTTCGCCACCGGAGAGGCGTTTGCTTGGTTTCAACGTGCTGAAGTCCACTTTCGTATCAGGGGCGTGACTCGCTCACCCACCAGAGCGGATTATGTTCTCGCGGCGATACCCGAGGACACCTTCCCAGAAATATCCGACTGGCTTTTTGAACAAGGAGACACCCCAATAGCGTATAACGCCCTCAAATCATACCTTCTGCAGCAGTACTCGCCGTCGCCAGCCGCCCGTATAGCAAAGCTTTTTCAGCTCTCGCAACAACCGTTGGGAGACCAAAGGGCTTCGCTTGCCCTCAGGGAAATGACCAGTATCGCTCGCCTTCAACCTGCCGCAGACGGCTCTCCTCGTGAGGTGAACCTACTCCGTGCCCTTTGGATACGCCGTTTACCTGAACCTGTACGCGCTGCCATACCCGATGTCGATAGTTTACCCATAAAGGACTTGATGACCAAAGCCGACGCCCTTATGGACAGCCACTTCAAGACTTCCATCAACGCCTCCACCCCTGACGACGAGGATGCCTATTCAACGTCAACCGAAGCTGACATGAATGCCGTAGGACATACACGCATACCCCGTGACGTGCCGAAGCGGCGACACAGCCGCCCACCACCCACCAATCGCTCGCGCCCCAACGAACGACTTCTACAGCCACTTACTACCTCCCATCCGCCGCAGTTTTGCTACTACCACTTCAGATTCGGGGCAACCGCGAGGAAATGTGCCAAAGATTGTCAGTGGCCAAAAAACGTGTAAGTAAGCCATCGCTTGTGGCGGTGGCCTCCCATGTTTCTAATCTGTTCTTTTTACAGGATGCAGGAACGGGCGTGCGATTTTTGGTAGACACGGGTGCTTGTCGTTCTCTTTTGCCAAGGAAACTCTTCAAGGCACAACGTAGTCTGTCTACATCTGCCGACGTCCGCTTGGTAGCTGCCAACGGATCTGTGATACCCACTTACGGTTACGAGAACCTCACATTATCGTTCGGAAACGGTAAATTCAATTGGAAGTTTCTCGTTGCTGACGTCACAATGCCAATCCTCGGTGCGGATTTCCTCTCTCATTTCCACCTTCTGGTCGATGTCGCCCACCGACGATTGGTCAACGCAGACTCGTACTTGTCGACACCTCTTCAACCCGCCCCCTCTAACCTCGCTCTCCACATTAGCGCACCCACGGATGCCTACGCCCACCTCCTCACGTCGTACCCGGAAGTTTTCCGTCCAGAACTTTGCCAAACGCCCACGGTTCCTGCCAAGCACGGTATTTATCACCATATCAAGACGACGGGACCCCCAGTCTTCGCAAAATTCAGACGTCTGGCACCGGAACGATTGGCAGCCGCCAAACAGACGTTCGCCGAAATGGAGAAAATGGGCCTTTGCCAAAAGGCCTCCAGCCCATGGTCGTCACCCTTACACATCGTTCTGAAGAAAGACGGCTCCCTCCGTCCGTGCGGGGATTACAGGTGCCTGAACATGCAAACAGAACCGGATCACTACCCCCTCCCAAACATTGCCGATGTAACCTCCTACCTGCACAAAGCTCGATCTCTTGAAGGGGTATTATCAGGTGCCTATGAACCCAGAAGACATCCCCAAGACCGCCATCACCACTCCGTTTGGCACATACACCTTCAATTACTCCTGTTTTGGCCTTCGTAATGCTGGGGCAACGTTTCAACGTCTCATGGATGGCATCTTAGGGGACCTCCCTTTCTGTGTATGTTATGTGGACGACATACTTGTGTTCTCCTCCTCAAAAGAGGAACACCTCCGTCACCTGCGCATCGTGCTCGACCGCCTGCAACAAAACGGCCTTGTAGTCCGGTACGACAAGTGTACCTTTGGCGCCAACGAAGTGTCGTTCTTAGGGCACCGTATCACTCCTGAAGGAGTCCACCCCCTCCCTGAGAAGGTAGCAGCCGTTCAGAATTTCCCCGCACCCTCGACCGTCAAAGCTCTGCAGGAATTCTTGGGCATGATCAACTATTATCACCGTTTTCTACCAGCCATTGCCGCCACTCTTGCTCCCCTCTACGCCTCCCTCAAGGGCAAGCTAAAGGACCTGAAGTGGGGTCCCCTTCAAGAAGCAGCCTTCTGCAATGCAAAGAAGGCCCTATCAACTGCTGCGGCTCTCACTTTTCCTATCCCACACGCCCCTCTCCTTCTCTCCACCGATGCCAGCGACGTCGCTATTGGTGCAGTACTCGAGCAGGTGGTCAAAGGCTTGGCCCGCCCATTGGCCTTCTTCAGCAGAAAACTGTCCAAGGCAGAATCGGGTTATTCTACCTTCGATCGAGAATTGCTGGCGGTGCACTTGGCTGTCCGTCACTTTCGCCATTTCTTAGAAGGTACGCCCTTCGTCATTCGCACAGACCACATGCCTCTGGTGCACGCCTTCACTCCACAGTCTGACGCCTGGTCCGCCCGTCAACGCCGACATCTCTCCGCCGTGGCTGAATACAATTGCACCCTCCAATACGTCCCTGGGAAAATGAATCCCATTGCCGATGCCCTGTCAAGAAACACGTTGGCTGCCTTTCAACTGGGATTGGATTACAACTCCCTGGCTGAAGCCCAACGACAGGATCCAGAGTATCAAGCTTGTAGGACATCCTGCACGTCCCTCCGTTGGGAGGATTTTCCCCCTCGAAGACTCCAACACCACCCTCCTCTGTGACGTCAGTACTGGTAGACCGCGACCTTGGATTCCTGCTCCCATGCGCCGACAGGTGTTTGATCTACTCCACGGCCTTTCACACCCCTCTTGCCGTTCTACTGCACAGCTGCTGAAGGCAAAGTTCATTTGGCACGGCATTTCTAAGGATGCTAAGGATTGGGTCCGTGCCTGTACTTCTTGCCAAACTTCCAAAGTACATCGACACACGGATTCAGGAGTGGGCACCTTTCCTCAACCTCAGCGTCGTTTCGCACACATTCACGTCGACGTTGTAGGCCCCCTACCCACATCACAAGGACATCGTTACCTGTTTACCGTCATCGACCGCTCCCCTCGTTGGCCTGAAGCCATTCCCATGGAAACTGCAACGTCCGCCTCATGTACATCTGCCTTACTCTCTGGATGGATTTCAAGATTCGGTATCCCTGAGCATATTACTTCTGACAGGGGAACCACTTTCACCTCTCAATTATGGACGTCATTAGCGAATCTCCTGGGCATCACCCTACATCAGACAACGGCCTACAACCCCGCTGCCAATGGAATGGTTGAACGTTTTCATCGCACCCTCAAAGCAGCTTTGATGTCCCGCTGCAAGGATTGCAACGGGTTTACTCAGCTTCCCTGGGTCCTCCTTGGACTAAGGACCACTCCTAAAGACGTCCTCGACGTCTCGGCAGCCGAAATGGTGTATGGCGACCTGTTGGTCGTCCCTGCCGAATTTTTTCCTTCTACAACCTCCTCCGACGATCTCCAGCGCATACATCACGTCGTGGGAAAATTTACTCCGTGCCGCCAGACTTACATGCCCCCAGCGAAGCATCACAACCAACGGACTTGCACTCTGCAATGCACGTCTTCCTGCGCAACGACACCAGCAAGCCACCACTAACGCCCCCTTACACGGGCCCTTTCCTTGTGATTCGACACAGTCCGAAAGAATTCCTCCTAAACATTCGGGGCAAAGAAGATTGGGTCTCCATTGATCGTCTAAAACCTGCTTATCTTCTGCCAGATGACCCGCCTACAGTTCGCCTCTCTAGATCAGGGCGCCCTATTTAACATGTACAGTATGTCATTTTTAGGGGGGGAGCCATATACCAACCGTGTTTCACACAATTGTACATAATTCCTTTTGTATATATTATGCTTGTATCTTCGCTCTTCCCTCGCACTAAAACGAACATGAAAATTCATGTCTGGTTTTTCCTCTGTGATATTGTCTGTCTTGTGAACTTGTTATGTCCTGTTGCCTTGAGGTTTTGTATATAAGGAGAGTGTTCCACATTAATATAACTCAGTCGTTTCCAATCTGCCTTTGAGTTCACACCCTTACTCGGCGCCGTCACAATATATATATATATATATATATATATATATATATATATATATATATATATATATATATATATATATATAGATAGAGAGAGAGAGAGAGAGAGAGAGAGAGAGAGAGAGAGAGAGAGAGAGAGAGAGAGAGAGAGAGAGAGAGAGAGAGAGTTTGTATTTCGCCAAGATCAGCGAAGCTGTACTTGCCAGGGTTCTTTTTGCAATAAGTGAAGGGTAATACCTCAATCATTATTGGTTCATCTTGTGTTTAGATATTTTCAAATTTTATCAAGCTTTCAATATGTATATCCTTACTAAAGTAATATATTTGTAATGAACTCATTTAAGCCCATTTAATTTACTTGTGAGGTAGATAATTATATGAAGAAATTTGAGATTTACTTTGTAAGCTCCTTTGTGTTATGGTTATAGGTTAATTTTTAAAAAGAAACTTCCAACTGTTAATCTTGCTCACTTACTTTTCCACTTCTCAAGCACGTCGAACCAAACCATTATAATTAATTGCACCAACTTTTCAAATCTTAATTTTTTTTTTTTTTTTTTTTGTGTGTGATTCAATTATTCAATACTGTCTCTGTTTTCAAGCATTTAGGACTAGTGTACGCGATCAGTCAAAATTAACTGGGAAATACTTAGATGATATACACGCACACACCCCTCTCACCAGGCTAAATATACACACACACACACACACATATATATATATATATATATATATATATATATATATATATATATATATATATATATATATATATATATATATTTATTTATTTATATATATATGTATATATATATATATATATATATATATATATATATATATATATATATATATATATATGTATATATATATATATGTATATATATATATATATATATATATATATATATATATATATATATATATATATATATATATATATATATATATCCAGACACCTTCATTTTATCTTATTGGTGAGATTGATATGAGTTGAAACTCACCATCTAACACCTCACCCCACTATTCCAGAAAAGTGGAAACTTCCTTGTCCCAATCAGTACAAACAAAAGACACCAAAACCGATCTTAATGTTGAACGTGGTTGCAATAAATAAGCAATGAAAATGAAATAGGCAGTAAGAGGTTTAATGGATGAGGCTCTCTTACACTTACTGCACTTTCGAACGAGCATTTGCCTCAGGCAATACGAGCTCTGCTATGACAGCTTTTGCTGTTGCACACACACAATATGCATCGGTGTGTCTTGAGTTCTCCTCTCCTTGCCGAGTGAATTCCAGACCCTTTGGAGAGGCGCTTTCGCATCGAAGCAGAATGCGAGTTAACTTCATTTATTAAGGCGGCTGAATAGTAGTGCTTGATACGGTCTTGCTCTTACTTATTATGGCGTCTTATTGCTAGTAAGATAGTATGTGAGTTAATGATGATGTTGTGAGAAACACTTTATGACTCCCCTCATTAATTTAGTTACGAGAGAAACAAACAGGCTGACTGACTCTTGGATTTTTACCTGATAAACAAATTTGGCATTTGATGGAAAACGTAATTTTCAAGTAGCATATATATTTATATGTCAAATTAGATAGATTAAATTTTTTCTTTGCATTTATTGCCAAATTTCTTATTCTGGTTCTTATTCTATATTATTATATTTGCAGTGCCGAATTTGTTCATTCGTCATTAATTTTAAGCTGCAAAACTAATTCATATCTGCATAATACAGGTCTAACGCCCCAGAGAACCATTCGGTAGAATTTCAAATTGTTCTTAAGAATTTTTTCTGGTACTTTAAAATCATTTACAACATTCAAAGAATATAATAACGTTGAGTAGTTGGTTAGTAGGTTGCAGTTTGCTGTACATTCAAGTAAGGCACGGGCTCTTGCGTAGTTCAGTCCGTAGTTAAATAAGGAAAATATACTTATTGGATATATCCTATGCTTGAAATAAGTGTTATGGTGGTCTATTGGAAACATCTCTGACTGGCTATCTGCTGACTGGGGTTCGAGTCCCGCTCAAGCTCGATCATTTCTACTAGTGTCTGTAACCCCACCATCCTTTTGAGCAAAGGATGGTGGGGGGAGGGTAGCTTATAGGACTACTTGCTGATTCATCAGCAGCCATTGCCTGGCCCTCCCTTGTCATAGCTTGGGTGAAGAGTGGGCTTGGGCACTGATGAAATGTATATTCGGTCAATCGCTAAGGCATTGTCCTGCTTGCTAGGGCATTGTCACTGTCCATTCCTCTGCCATTCACGATCGGCCTTTAAACCAGTATCCTGTCATTGAAAAGAATATTGTTTATTATATTCTACATCTGAGAAAATATTACCTACTTTAATTTAAATTTAATTATCAATCATCTTTCTTATACTTCATAAGCTTGAAGACTCATTTAAGAATCATTTTTCGGTTCGCCAGTAACAGTTCGCGTTTCATAATCTCTCTCTCTCTCTCTCTCTCTCTCTCTCTCTCTCTCTCTCTCTCTCTCTCTCTCTCTCTCTCTCTCTCTCTCCAGGTCACCTTCCAAATAGGTTGATAATGCTCATAATATTTATCTGTAAAGTTCCGAATATCACTTTTGTTTACGTTTTGTTATTGACACTTATGTATGTAAGCAGGTTTAATAAGTGTGTACTATAGCTGCCAAAAGTAATGTTACTCATGGGAGATATAGTATTCCATCTAAGCGGAATTAACGGAGGCACAATAAGCATTTTCAAAATTTACGTCCGAAGAACTGGATAATGAAATTTGAGACTTTGACCATCAGTGGAAATCATCCTACTTCAGTATCGAGTTTCCTCTGGAAAGACTCATCAGTAGCTCCGGGGTTTAATTCGTAACGGAGATAAAAAAAATCTGCGATTGAAGTATTGTGAAGTATTTCTAGCCTGAAACGAATTCAGAATGTTGAGGAGGATTTTATTTGGGGAGAAAATACTTTTTTCTTTTTTTAATTCTTTCATGCCGAAGAATAATATAGATTTTAGCGATTTATATTAGCCAGGCATACTATGTATGATCAGATATTTAATTGGATTATTTTCTATTATTTCGGCTCTTTTATCAGGTAATTGTGTTAAATAGTTTCCATATTCGGATGTGTGACAAGTTTATACTAGCTTTTAAAAGGTTGTTCTTATACTCACAAAGGTTTCAGGACAAACGACATCCACCCCCCCCCTCTCTCTCTCTCTCTCTCTCTCTCTCTCTCTCTCTCTCTCTCTCTCTCTCTCTCTCATATGTCAATCATAACTCTGTCTGTCCAAATGTGTGGGATATTTTCAGTGCTAAGAAGTCACCAGTTGCCAGTTATTGCTTTTTTTTTTTTTGGCGGTGAATACGTGTTTAGTTCAGTGATCAAATAAACTTGGTAGTTCACAAATATGATCATAATCAGGGGCTTGTAGATAATCATAGCGTATTGATTACGGTGTTAATGGATTGCAGAAAAGGACAACAGCGTTGTCTTTTGTTTTATTTTCAGACTTCTCGGAACTTTTAGTAACTGAAACAGAATAAATCAGCTCAGCAAAAATATTAGTTTTCATGTTAGACATTGTATTTTATAAACAGATCCAAACTGGCAGTCAGGCTCATGATAAGGCTTTTGGAAGCTTAATCTCTCGGAAAGTTGTTGTTAGGACAGTAAATTTGTATTGCTAGTTACAGATTCCTAAAGAGAGATGATCAGTAAATGAATAAAAGAATATAAACTTAATTAATGAAATTCGGCGGAAAGTATTTATCATAGGACACAAGCAAATTGCATTATTAACATTTTGAAATATATAATCGGAAATTATTAGATAAGGTTGATTTTATATATCAATTATATAAGAACGATTAAACACATGGGAATTGAAAACACCACAAACATAACAGGATCACATCCCTGCCCAGCGATCGTCGGACAGGGGTTCGAGTCACGCTTAAGCTCAATAGTTCCTTTTGAGATAAGGATAAGGTTTTTGGGAGAGCCTATAGGTCTAAATTTACCTGCTGAGTTTCTAGCAGCCATTGCCTGGTTCTCCCTGGTCCTAGCTTGGAGGAGAGCGGTATTGGGTGCTGATCATATGTAAATATGGTCTCTCTCTAGGGCATTGTCCTGTTAGCTATGGCATTATAACTGTCCCTTGCCTCTACCATTCATGAGCGACCTTTAAAACTTTAAACCTCTATGGTTTCCCAATATTCCAATCCATGCATTGTAACGTCTGGATCACATTCTCGCACGCCTGTAGAGCAACGTTTAATGTTTCCAAGCACTATGGCATTCTATCTTTTCAGCATTACATTCTAGAAACTTAGAGTATTCAGGTCCAGAAGATGCAGTACGTGTTTTCCTATTTGTTTCCCAGTGATCCTGGTTTCCTTTCTGCTTCCTGCTGTGTAGGTGATAATTTTTTTTTCTGCCAAATGTAGTTATTTTTATGGGAGAAATTTATTTTAAGTCAGTTATTGTTACAATAACTGGTGGAGATGGTGATTGCAATTGTTAATTGAGTACTTGGAGACTGCTGAAAAGTCTGGTCTTCAAAGTCTCCTGCAAGTATCTTTAATATTCTTAGCATTCTAAGATTGAGTGAACCGTTTACTCATTAACTGTTTTGACGGCACTAGAAAAGGATGGCTGATTAATAAATGTGCAACACATGGCTATTTATGATGACTATTTGCCATTAACACACATGACTAAAAAATTAAAATTTCCAGTGGATATATATTCCGAAGGTAGAATTCTATATAGAGTGCCATTGTGATTGATATTTACATCTATGAAAGTCACGAGTGTGAGGGATAAATAGTCAACATAAAATAGCTACGTGTTACAAAGTCATTAATCAACAGTCATGATGGAAATGGGTTAATTTTAAGTCTAAGAACAGATTCCTGAATTCGTCAGGAATTTGAACAGTAGACTTGAAATAAACTTGTATCTATAAGCATTTGTCATAAAAGGATATTCACTGGATATATACAGTATTCCCAAGATAGAGTTCAATAATAAATGCCGTTTGTGGTTTATATTTACATCCATTAAGTTTGTGTGTGTTAATTACAAATAGTCATATATATATATATATATATATATATATATATATATATATATATATATATATATATATATATATATATATACATATTTATATATATATATATATATATATATATATATATATATATATATATATATATATATATATATATATATATATATATACATACATACATACTGTATATATATGAAGTAAACCTGTTTTCAAAAGTTGCATAATCTAAATTCCATTTCGAAGATTATATGTTTTTAGATTTTTTGGTTAAAGCCTAAAAAAGGTAATGAATGCATTACTAAAGGCAGAAGCTCTTGAGATAAGCCGAGTAAGCTACAGGCGGGCATGTGTACGTCTCTCTTTTCTTGAATTTTGAGTGTCATTTTTCTCTGAATAATATTCTACATGAAAATCGAAACGAACAAGAATTTTACTCACTACCAGGGTATGTAAAACAATTTATTTTACTTAAGATTAGTTTTATTTGAAGCTTTTACTAAGCGATGAACAATGAATTAACACAAGGTGAACTTGGGGCAAAGTAGCACATGGTTATCCGAACGGCTGCTTTTATTCTTTATCTTTAAGATTTAAAAAGAATATAGCATATTTGAATTTCATGGTTTATACATGGGAATTACAAATCGCCCAAGATAACAAATTTGCCCATTGATTTTAATACCTGTAGTAGTGAATGTTGAAACAATTGTATCAAATACGGCTCAAACAAAAAAAAAGTTTTTCCTTAATTTTCAGTCTTGAATTTACTATTCTCATACAGTACATCATTATCATCTCCTCCGACGCCTATTGACGCAAAGGGCCTAAGCTAGATTCCACCAGTCGTCTCTATCTTGAGCTTTTAAATCAATACTTCTCCATTCATCATCATCAACTTCACACTTCATAGTCCTCAGCCATGTAGACCTTGGAATTTTTATACAAATATGTATTAATATTTACATATTAGCTTAATTGTTGATAATATGTTTTCCTTAAATGATAGTTAGTTGATATACAGGTTACTAAGTCTCTCTCTCTCTCTCTCTCTCTCTCTCTCTCTCTCTCTCTCTCTCTCTCTCTCAATATAACGTAATTAAACAGAGAGGATTTTTGATGCCCAATGAATCCCCAAGCATCAAAGAGAGAGAGAGAGAGAGAGAGAGAGAGAGAGAGAGAGAGAGGGAGAGAGAGAGAGAGAGAGAGAGAGAGAGTAAGCATCACTTGAATTATTCAGAAAAAGTTACTGGATTTTATTTCTAGTTTTTCATTTTTATAAATTGAATCTTAATAACTATGAATTATACTTGCAACTTTAAGCATTTATTATTAGTTATATTTTCTCTTGCGTTAGGTTTTATAAATATCCTTTTACTAATCGCTGTTCAATATGCGAATCCATTTTGTGGTATGATGATTCAGTTTTATAAATTTTCCATAATTTCTCGATTACTTCTTGTTTTTAATATCTTTCCTCATGCATTTACGTATATTTTGTATTATCACCTTTTAATATTTTTCCTCTTGCATTTACTTATATTCTGTATTTTCACTTCACTCATGAAAATTAAAAAAGAAATAATAATAAAATTATGTGCTGAAAACTTTCCTTGCCTGACGGTTTATGAATGTAATTTATATATACATGAAAAAAACGTTTATTAACATTCCAGTTCCCACATCGCTGCACAGATATCCCGCATAAACAAATAGAGTTGAAACTGCAATTGGCATATCTCTGTTTCTGTGTTCGTTTGTATGTTTGTTTAAATTCCATAACCTTCAAACGTGCAGCGCTTTGGAATGTTGCATATGAAATGAAGGTCATAGATTTCCTCCCGGGGAAAAATGGAAATGGAGAGATGGCTTCAAAAAGCCGCAATTTTATGTGGCCAAAGACCTCAGCATATAATTGAAATATCCGGTACATAAATGGGACTGATTCTGCATTAGATATTATTGGTACCTACTGTCCCAACTATCGCTGTTTTGATATATATATATATATATATATATATATATATATATATATATATATATATATATATATATATATATATACATATATATATATATATATATATATATATATATATATATATATATACATATATATATATATATATATATATATATATATATATATATATATATATATATATATATATATATATATATATATATAAAGCGTGAGTTTGTACTTGGCATTGTGATGGAATCTGTAAGTAATCTTTGCCTTTCATTCTGTGGAGCCACTCCCTCTAAAGGCAAAAACGTTAATGTTCAATATATATATATACACACACACACACACACACACACATATATATATATATATATATATATATATATATATATATATATATATATATATATATATATATGTGTGTGTGTGTGTGTGTGTATGTTTATTGTCATCATCAGTTACTAGACGACTGCAGAGTAAAGGGCTCAGATAGGTCCTTCCACCTTCTCGGTGTATGGTCTTTCAATGCCAATGTATGAATACAAATTTCCTTCGCTCGTCAATCCGTCGTCTTCTCGTCCTTTCCCTGCTTCTTTAGCAATCTCTAGGGACCCATTCTGTTATTCTTAATTTCCGTCTGTAATCTGACATTCTTAGTATAGTTCCTCCCCATATCCATTTCTTTTTCTTACATGTTAGAATATCCTCTTCTTTAGTTTGCTATCGTATCCATGTTGCTCTTTTCCGGTCTCTTAATGTCATTCCCATCATTACTCTTTCCATAGCTCTTCTAGTTGTAACTACCTTTGTAACAGACATATATAAGGTGATTTGACTACTTTCTCAAAACATGAAATACTTAAATATCTATAATAGTTAATCATTCAAATGTGTACCTCTTTGAAGAAATATAATTTTCGTTGTTTTTATTACATTTATCTCCATTATATCTCCATTGAGTATCAAAATAATAACAATAGCCATGCATGAAATCATAGGTAACATTGGTATGCAGTGAAGACATATATTGATATTCTGTATAAATTTATCACAATAAATTTTCTTTTTATTCTTATCGTGCGTTTTTTTAGAATATACGCTAGCGTTTTCATGCGTAACCCCCAACACGAAACGTTCGCAATGATCAACACCAACTGCACACAGCCCTTCATAAGCTGGTTTCTAACTTCATTTTTGGGCTCAAGCCATGTCGTCCTGATGGAAGTTCCTATAGGGTAGCTTCCTAGGGTATATTACAACTACGGCGATATTCCCAGAGAATTTACCTTAAGGTACCCAGAATTCTAACTCCTGGAGCGAATATCCCTAATGAAAGGGATATCGCGACATATCAGAGGACGTATTCTTGACACGCCACATGGCAATCTGCACCCCAAACAGAGATAACACATCGAAGGGGTCAATTGGCAAGAAAACGAAAACGAGAAAGAAAAAGGGGAGCCGTTCACAAGGCTCTCTCTTCTCCCGTTTCGTAAGCGTGCATTGCGCCAATCCTGGTGCCATCTGTATTCCTTTTTGCGTAACTTAACAACTCGGTGTTTTTTCCTGTGTTTCTCGCAAATCTTGGATTTATTCATCTTTTCATGGCTTCTCCAACTTCGTCTGCCTCTGATAAGTTGAGTACCATTTCTTTTATGTATAAATGTAGGCTCTTGGTAAATTTTAAAGTGATTAATAGTAATAATCTTTGTTACAAGAGCCGTTGCCTACCGGAGGCGTCATGGACGCTGTCGCTCGCTAGGTATGAGTTTTAGTTAGCCAGAGTGACATTCCCGGTTGTTTTGCTTTAATAAATTTTAGCTATTTAGTGTTACATAGGATTTCCTTTCTCGTGCTTTTAGTATTATTTATTTTGGCGAAGTATTCGCCAACTCTGGCCTACGCTAGGCCATGCAGCCTAGCCGTTTGGTCCTAGTACTTTCCTGCATGATTTTGGATTTCCGAGTGTTTTAAAATTTTATTGAAGCTTTAGGCTGTATTTTATACATTTAAGATTATGTTGATTATTTCCAAGATAGTATACGAGTGAGTTTTGGTGATTTAGGTAATCGATTCTCTTGGTGCCTAGGCTAAGTTGCTTATGGAGCCTTAGTATGCTTTCTTTTCTTCGGAGAAGGTATGCAATCCCTTTCCCTCTGTTTAAGCCTTGGGCTTAACCCTAGTGGTTTATCTGAATTAACTTTCGATATAACTATACTGGGGTGTTACTGTACCTCCCTGTTCCAGTAAGTCTGGCTTCAGAGAGGGACAGAACATCAGAGTTTTTTAGTCTGAGTCTGTGTTTGTCTGGCTTGGGGTAGAGTCTCCCTCGCTGGCCTGACACAGACATAGGAGGCTTAGCCTCCTTAGGTCACTGCCGAAGGTTTCTGTACGAGATGATTCCTTCTTTTGTGATCTAACAGACTAGTCCTTGTTGCTGTTCTCGGTGGGAGGATAAGATCCTTTCCCTGGGAGTAGCAACACCTTCCTTGCTTTGGTTCAGTGGGGGTTGGCAAGTATTGCTGGCCTCCCTCCTTTGATCTCCCTTAGGCTAAGATGAGTTTTCTTGGCTGCGGGTGATTCTTTACTAAAGCAAGGTTGGTAGGACCCTCTTTTGTCCCTTCCCCCACTATCTCCGTAATGGCCTAGCCATTACAGTACTGTACGTCTTTCTACATCTGGCCCTAGGATAGGTTAGGATGTGGAATTGACTCAGTCTCTTGCCGGCCGGCAGAGTATGCCGGCCGGCAAGGGTCTTCTGCTTTGAGTGCTGCCCGGACCTCCCTTGGTCCCTCATCCATGTCTGCCTGTAGAGCCAGACGGCATTGGTCAGGAAGCCTGAATTAGATTCTCCCCTTCCTTATATGCACTCTTTCGGATTGCCGGGCTTGGAGGTAGTTTACGCTCTTATCCCGGCATCCATTCTGTTTTCTTCTAGTGCTGTACCCGACCCGGCTGCCGGCCTATGAGGCCGGCAGCCGGGCAGTCGTAGACCTCTGGTTCTTTGGCTGCTGGCCGGCATCGGTTGTTTACCTTTGCCGGCCGGCTATTGTCAAGCCCTTGTCTGCCGGTTGCTAGGAGCAGTGGCCGGCAGCCGGGAACTACCTTGTGTAGTTGCCGCCCGGCAGTCATTGCCGGCCGGCATTGGCTGTTGCCGGCCGGCAGTTACTGCCGGCCGGCACATGCATTTGAACCAGCGTTCTGCCGCCTTATAGCTGTTAAGTAGTATACTTTAAAGCTAGTTATGGTGTGCCGGCACATTACCTTCTATACTGTACCAGTATTCTTCAGTATAACATATACTGTAGGAAGAAAACTATAGTATAGTTTTGGTACAGCACTGTGTGTTCTAACACTTTTGTGTTGTCTTGCACAGCCCTTTGGTGTTGCCTTACAGATAAGAAAGTGAGTTCTTTCTTGTCTATTATCCGGTATTTTAAAATCATACCTTAGGTGTGAGCTACACCTGTTTCCTCTGGAAACTTTCATTGGTTACTCTAGGACAGAATAACCATACGATTTTATTATCTGGAAGGCTGCAACAATTGGTTGTGAAGGAAACACAAGTGTGTGTCTTTCCTTTCTGATTTGTTATGCTAAACTGTGCATATCCAGTGATACGTAGTTCACTTGATACTCATGGAAATTTCTTCTCTTTACAGGAGGACCATCCGAAGTGCGGAAGTGTTTTCTGCAACGCCCGCAGTAAGAACCTCTGCGGACATGAGTTTTTTAGGAGGCACGCAGCATGCGCTGTCTCCAAGGGTGATCTCCAGTATTGGGACCCTCAGGTATGTACCGTGTGCACTAACCTGATTACTGAGGCCTTTGATTCCCCTAGGACGGCGGAATCAAGGGATATAGCAAGGGAGAAGCTTCGTACCTGGGTAAGGGGCTTCCAGAAGAACACCTCTGGACCTTATCTTCCAAATGAGAAGATGAGGGCTTACCTTTTCCCTAGGGCATCACCTGATGCAGTGATTCCCCAGCCTCAAGAGGAGATCCGCATGTTCAGATCCAGGTGGATGCTGAAGTAGCGGTCGCTTTGCAAGACATCCAGTTGGACGACAGGATGTCTGACGTGTCCGAGCGTCTGGAGGAAGACCTCCTAGCAGGAGCCCAGGATGAAGTTCAAGCCCCAGACATTGTAGAGGAAGAGGTCGACGAGGTGTCGGCTACTCCGGTTCAGATCCCTGAGCCTATTCCCTCAACATCGTCCGCTCTCCCAGTAGAGCTGGGACAGGCCCTCTCCTCCATTGTTGGAATGATCCAACAAATGCAGAAGGAGAATCAGGAGAAGGCGGCTGCAATGGAACTGCAGATGCAGAGGCTTGCAGCATCACATGGGCCCCAGAAAAGGCTCAATGTGAAAGACCTTCCCTTGTGCTCAGATGCTAACCCGTGGAGGTATGCTGAGCACATGCCGATGACGACTGGAAAGATCGTCATGTCGGATAAGTTGGGTTCAGTTCCCCTAGAGGAGGTGGAATTCTGGCCCAGCAAGGGGTCATACCCGGACTGTTATGTCCGGTTGAGGAACGAACCAGCTTCAAAGGAGGAGACAGAGCCGAAGGAGGTCATAGTGATGGACCATGCTAAGGCTCAAGCTTTGCTTTCATCTTCGATGAAAGAGAGGGGCTTCACGAACTCAAAGGTAGCTGCATTGAGTAAGAAGCTCCCTTCCTTTGTGTTCTCTCCTGGTAGAGCCTTCCCTTTTTACAGAAAGGGTTTGCGGCTGTATTAAAAGCAGTCGAGGCCGGCAAGCCTTGCCCCTCCCTGGAGGAGTGTAAACCCTTGTCGCTGGCCCTGCCTATGGACCACAAGGACTGGAAGGACGTCCATCTTACCTTCTCAGTCGGGAAGTTGGAGGCTGATATTGCCGGACGTCAGTTCGGTGAGGACCTCCCTAAGCTGTCTGACTTTCTTTTGCGGAGAGAGCTCGAGACAAAAGAAAGACTGGCTGCCTCAATGTCTCTTCAGACCACTCTTGAGACGATGGCAAGCGACCCCAAGGTCCATGAAATGTTCATGGTAGTGGCCAAGACTCATCTGGCCACAGTGACGAAGGATCTTTATAGCTTCGTCAGGGTGAAGAGAGCTTGTACGGAGTTCGTGGTCACCTCGGCTACGGTGAGGCACGAGCCAAGGAAGCTAATCTCCTCCAACATTTGGGGCAAAGACCTTTTCCCTAGCGAACTGGTCAAAGAGGTTGTTGATAAGGCCGCCACGGAGAATAGAAACCTTCTCCAGAAGTGGGGCCTGGCTATCAAAAGAAAGTCTTCCCCGGATGAGGGTCCTCAACCAAAGAGGAAGACTATGAGGACTAGGCTACCATCTCGGCCAGCCAAGCCACTTAGACAGCAACAGCAACTGCAATTGCCATTGCCTTTAGTACCCCAGATGGTGGCACAAACCCCGACCACATTCCAGTGGGTACCCCAGGCCGTGTCGACACAGTCCATGGCATTCAACCCAACGTTCGAAGGGCAGTCAACTTCCTTTCGAGCAAAGCCTAGAGGAGCAGCCAGAGGCTCGTCTAGGCACCCCTCAAGGGGAAGGGGATTCAATGGTGGTCGCGGTCAGGGAGGCAAGACCTCAGGACGGCAGTCCAAGTGAGATGATGCCGGTAGGAGGGAGACTTCAGAATTTTCGGGATTGGTGGACCTTCGATCCCTGGGCCCACAGCCTACTCAAGAACGGACTGGGCTGGAGCTGGTACAGCACTCCACCCCCGTGCCCTCGGTTTTTCCAACACTCCACCCCCGTTCTGGAGGAGTACATCCAAGAACTGTTGGAGAAAAAAGTGATCCGAAGGGTGAAGTTCATCAAATTCCAAGGGAGGCTGTTTTGTGTTCCCAAGAAAGACTCGGAAAAACTCAGAGTCATTCTGGACTTGTCGCCACTCAACAAGTTCATAGTGAACTGCAAGTTCAAGATGCTAACACTGCAACACATAAGGACCTTACTGCCCAAGAGGGCATATACCGTCTCCATAGACTTGTCAGACGCCTATTGGCACGTTCCAATCAACCGTCGACTCTCCCCCTACCTAGGGTTCAAGCTACAACGAAGACTATACGCCTTCAGAGCCATGCCATTCGGGCTAAATATAGCCCCAAGGATCTTCACGAAGCTTGCGAGCGTAGCTCTCAAACAATTACGCCTAAAGGGAATTCAGGTAGTAGCCTACCTGGACGACTGGCTGGTGTGGGCAGCATCCAAGACAGAATGCTTGCAAGCTTCCAGTCAAGTGATCCAGTTCCTAGAGTATCTAGGCTTCAAGATCAACAGAAAAAAAGTCTCGACTTTCTCCATCTCAAAAGTTCCAGTGGCTGGGAATCCACTGGGACCTAATGTCACACCGTTTCTCCATCCCTGCGAAGAAAAGGAGGGAGATAGCGGGTTCTGTCAAGAGACTTCTAGTTTCCGAAAGGATATCAAGACGCGAACAGGAGAGAGTACTGGGTTCTCTCCAGTTAGTTTCGGTGACAAACCCGGTGCTAAGAGCACAGCTAAAGGATGCAACCGGAGTTTGGAGAAGTTATGCATCAAACGCGCGAAGAGATCTGAGAAGACCAGTTCCGCTTCGGCTACGTACTCTTCTCAGGCCTTGGTCCCAAGCCAGACATCTAAAGAAGTCGGTTCTTCTTCAGCCACCTCCCCCGTCGGTGACAATTCACTCAGACGCCTCGAAGGAGGGATGGGGAGGTCACTCTCATCGGAAAGAAGTCCAGGGGACTTGGTCCAAGGTATTCAAGACCTTTCACATAAACTTTCTAGAAGCTATGGCAGTGCTCCTTACCTTAAAGAAAGTCTCCCCGCGTCACTCGATCCACATAAGGTTGGTGATGGACAGCGAGGTAGTTGTGAGATACTTGAATCGACAAGGATCAAGGTCACCACCTCTCAACCAGGTGATGTTGGCCCTCTTCCGATTGGCAGAAAAGAAGAAGTGGTACCTGTCGGCAGTTCACCTTCAAGGAGTCCGCAATGTGACAGCAGACGCTCTATCCAGGTTCACACCGATAGAGTCGGAATGGTCCTTAGATGCAGGATCATTCTCCTTCATTCTGAGTCAAGTCCCAGAACTGCAGATAGACCTCTTTGCGACGAAAGACAACAAGAAGTTGCCCCTGTACGTGTCCCCGTACGAGGACCCCTTAGCGGAAGCAGTGGACGCGATGTCCCTCGACTGGAACAGATGGTCCAGGATTTATCTGTTCCCTCCTCACAACCTTCTGTTGAGGGTCCTCAACAAACTGAGATCCTTCAAGGGGGTAGCGGCAATAGTGGCCCACAAGTTGCCGAACAGCGTGTGGTTCCCCCTGGCATTGGAACTACGGTTGAAGTTTCTACCACTACCAGATCCAGTTCTGACCCAGCGAGTCCAGAAGTCGACTGTCTGCGCTTCATTACAGAAAACCCGGACCCTGCAGCTCATGATTTTCTCTCCCTAGCGGTGAGAAAGCGTTTCGGGATTTCGAAAGCCAGCATAGACTTCTTAGAGGAATATAAGTGCAAATCTACTAGAAGGCAATATGAGTCATCTTGGAGAAAATGGGTGGCCTTTGTCAAGGCGAAGAATCCGCAGGAGATCTCGACAGACTTCTGCTTATCTTTCTTCATCCACCTCCATGGTCAAGGGTTGGCAGCTAACACGATTTTGGCGTGTAAGTCTGCTTTGACAAGACCCATTCTATATGCCTTCCAGGTCGACCTCGCTAACGAAATCTTTAATAAAGTTCCGAAAGCCTGCGCTATGCTCAGACCTTCAGCACCTCCAAAGCCCATTTCATGGTCTTTAGACAAAGTTCTTCATTTCGCTTCTCTGTTGAGCAATGAGGAGTGTGCGTTAAAGGATTTGACCCAATAAGTTATTTTCCTATTTGCACTCGCGTCCGGGGCCAGGGTTAGTGAGATTGTAGCCCTCTCGAGAGAGGGAGGTCGTGTTCAGTTCCTGGATGGGGGAGAACTGAACCTGTTTCCGGATCCTACGTTTCTCGCCAAGAATGAGTTACCCACCAACAGGTGGGGTCCCTGGAGAATCTGCCCTCTGAAAGAAGATGCATCTCTATGTCCAGTAGAATGCCTAAAGGTCTATCTTCGTAGAACTTCAGACTTCAAGGGTGGTCAACTATTCAGGGGAGAAACATCAGGCTCAAATTTATCTCTGAATCAACTCAGAGCGAAAATCACATATTTTATTCGCAGAGCGGATCCTGACAGTACACCCGCAGGTCACGATCTGAGGAAAGTTGCCTCATCCTTAAATTTCTTTAATTGTATGGATTTTGAACATCTCCGTTCATACACTGGCTGGAAGTCTTCCAGAGTGTTCTTTCGCCACTATGCGAAGCAAGTAGAGGAACTAAAGAGATCTGTGGTAGCAGTGGGTCGCGTCGTTAACCCTGCTGTTTAACTCTGCGAGGAACAGTGGTTTTAATTGGGATGATTAATTCCAGGGTGAGTGTGTAGTTACATACTGTACTACAAACTAAGTGAGGGCACTGAGTTGCCCACGTAGACTGTTCCATTTCCAAAGGTGAACCTAGCATATGTGCAGACATGTGTGCCGAGCGTTTCTAACGCTAATGTGATTGATTAGTAATACAGACTTTTATGACTTTGATACCTCGGTATGTTAAAAGTGGCAATAATGTTTTTTCTTTCAGATAAACAAGTTCTGTTTACTATCATACTTATGCTTAAAGTTATGGTTATCCTCTTCTTATATATATATATATATATATATATATATATATATATATATATATATATATATATATATATATATATATATATATATACAGTGAACCCTCGTTTATCGCGGTAGATAGGTTCCAGTCGCAGCCGCGATAGGTGAAAATCCGCGAAGTAGTGACACCATATTTACCTATTTATTCAACATGTATATTCAGACTTTTAAAACCTTCCCTTGTACGTAGTTCTGTTAACAAACTACCCTTTAATGTACAGAACACTTAATGCATGTACTACAGTACCCTAAACTAAAACAGGCACAAATATTAAAGGTGATTTTATATCATGCATTTCCTAAACACGCTAAAAAGCACGATAAAAAATGGCAACCAATGTTTTGTTTACATTTATCTCTGATCATAATGAAGAAACAAACTGGAGGTAGAGCTTTGCTTATTACCCAGACATATTTCCCATACTTTTCCCTTAGAACTACATCACATCTTCCTACTTTAGATATATATATATATATATATATATATATATATATATATATATATATATATATATATATATATATATATATATATATATATATATATATATATATATATATATATATATATGTGTGTGTGTGTGTGTGTATATATATTTATATGTATACACATATACATACCTACATATATACATAAATACATGCATACATATATATATATATTACTGTATATATATGGGTTATGGAAAAAATCCGCGAAGTGGTGAATCCGCGATGGTCGAACCGCGAAGTAGCGAGGGTTCACTGTATATATATATATATATATATATATATATATATATATATATATATATATATATATATATATATATATATATGTATAATTGTTGTTAACCTGTCTATTTATTGTCTGTCAATAAACTTGTTCTTGAGAACCTTGCGTCTCCTTCACCTGTGTCAATTTATTGGTATAATTGAGCATTCATTCTATGTACTTTATCTGGGATAATTCTAATAGATTGTTCCTTTATGCAAGCTATGTTGCATTGGTTTATGCTTTCCCTTAACGGGAGGACTCCATCCCATAAGGGGATGGTGGCGGATTTACAAGTTTCCTCCTATGCGGATATAAACCTTTGTCCAATACAAGTATTGTGCGGAGAACTGGTCGATATTTCATATTGACGCAGTGGTTCTTTACAAACTATGCTTTACTTAATATAGGGTGAGACCACTATATTGGCTTGCCTGGTATTCATACATAGGTATATGTACTCTTCGAGACTTTTCCAGAGTCTAGTAGGACTCTTCCCTGTAGGGGGCAGGAAGCTCTAACATGGTTTATGGTTAGTTGAAAAGATGTATAACGGCAACATCTTAGGTCTCTAGGTCTAGCCGACCGGGGAATTACCTCCGGGGAGTACGGCACGTTCTGAGAATCCACAGATACAGTAATGCTCTGGTATACTTCCATCAGGACGACATGGCTTGAGCCCAAAAAACGGATTTTGAGCGAAGCGAAAAATCTATTTATGGGTGAGATGGCCATGTCTGTCCTGATGGACCCGCCCTTCCCTTTCTATGAAAGGGCTGTAGGACCCCTCCCTACATACAGTATCTGTAGCACCTCGTGTATCGCTACAAGGAATACAGATGGCGCCAGGATTGGCGCAATGCACGCTTACGAAACGGGAGAAGAGAGAGCCTTGGGAACGGCTCCCCTTTTTCTTTCTCGTTTTTGTTTTCTTGCCAATTGACCCCTTCGATGTGTTATCTCTGTTTGGGGTGCAGATTGCCATGTGGCGTGTCAAGAATACGTCCTCTGATATGTCGCGATATCCCTTTCATTAGGGATATTCGCTCCAGGAGTTAGAATTCTGGGTACCTTAAGGTAAATTCTCTGGGAATATCGCCGTAGTTGTAATATACCCTAGGAAGCTACCCTATAGGAACTTCCATCAGGACGACATGGCCATCTCACTACGACTGATCTGGGATAATAAGAAGTCACATTCAAACGTCTCATTCAGTCTTGGTGAAGTTACCCATCCCTCTCTTAAAGGGACAGCATCTACCAGCAGTTCATTTACAACTGATCCACGATGTGACGGTGGATACTCTATTTCGATACAAACTGATAGAGTTGGAATGGTCCATGGGCGCAGACATATTCCCTCCCGGTCCATGGGCGCAGACATATTCCCTCCCAGATGGGAACAAGTCCCGGAACTGCAATTCGACCTTTTCATCACGAGCGTCTTCAAGAAACTACCTCGCTATATAGCCCCATACGAGGATCCTCTAGTGGGGCTGATAGACTAGATGAGGCTGGTCCTAGCTCTGACCCTAGGTATATTTCTGAAGATTCAGAAATTAACTGCCTTCGTATTATCACAGAGAACCCAAACCCTTCATTTCATGATTTTTCTCGCTCTAGCGGTTAGAAAAGGTTTGGGATCTGAAATGACAATATAGAATTCTTAGAAGAATACAAGGCGAAGTCAACTAGAAGACAATATGAGTGTTCCTGGAGAAAGTGGGTTGCGTTTGTCTAAGCAAAAGGACCGAAAGAAATTTCAATAAACTTCTGTCTGTCCTTCTTTGTCCACCTTCATAGCCAAGGTCTGGTGGCCAATACGATAAATACGTGCAAGTCAGCCTTGACTAGGCCTCTCCTATATGCCTTTCAAGTGGATCTGGCGAATGAAATCTTTATTAAGATTCCAAAGGCATGTTGCTAGGCTTAAGACCGCGGTACCACCAAAGCCCATCTCTTGGTCTTTGGACAAGGTCTTACATTATGCCTCATCTGTGAACAATGAAGATTGTTCTCCTAAGGATCTAACCCAAAAGGTTATTTTTCTGTTCGCTATCGCCTCTGGGGCTAGAGTTAGTGAAATAGTGGCCCTATCCAGAGATGAGGGTCACATTCAGTTCACGGAAGTGGGAGAACTGAATCTATTTCCTGATCCATCCTTTCTCGCTAAAAACGAGCTACCCACTAAGAGGTGGGGTCCCTGGAGAATCTGCCCTCTGAAGGAAGATGTCTCTCTATGTCCTGTAGAGTGTCTAAAGGTCTATCTTCGTAGAACTTCAGACTTCAGGGGAGGACTGCTCTTTAAAGGAGAAACTTCTGGATCACCTACTTTATTTGTAGAGCGGATCCGGACAGTACTCCCGCAGGTCATGATCCGAGAAAGATTGCTTCATCACTGAACTTCTTTCAGTATATGGACTTTGAGCGTCTTCGTTCATACACTGGATGGAAATCATCCAGATTGTTTTACAAACACTATGCAAAAGAAGTGCATGAACTGAAACACTTCGTAGTGGCGGCAGGTGGTGTATTAAAACCTGCCCCCTAATTACTGTAGTAAACAGTTTTTGGTTTGGGACCTCACATGTCCTCGCACATGTAACGGATGAGAATCATCCAGAGTGTTCTACATACACTATGCTAGACAAATCCATGTTCTGAAGCAATATGTGGTGACGCCAGGTAGAATATTTAACCTGCCGTCTAATTCTATGATGAACAGCTAATTGACTGGGACTGTCAATTAAAGGGAGAAGAGGTCACCCTTCTTAGGTGTGACTTCTTTTAATTAAGTGTTACCATGATAACACTGGCTCTGTTCAAAATCCCAGGTGTGGAATTATACAGATAGCACTAGTGCCGGTGTACAAAGTACACAGTGCAGATAGAAGTAACCAGTACAGGAATTATGAAGAGAATTTGTTTTATAATTTTCTTCAGTCTGAGAGTGGCACTCATCATTTCTTCCTTCAAGAAGGAAATATAGTCTCTGTACTTGTTACAGGTATAATCCCATTGTCATACTACATTCGTTTAACTGAACATCTTTTTGTCATTTATTAGTAATAAATGTCTATTAGAATGTAGTGCGTCCACCTTCGCCAGACAATTCTATGTATACATGCCAGAGTTCTTCAACTTACCAAAGTAAGTATCCTTCATATATTTGTATGCATCAAATAATAGATATAAGAGACACTGATGTTATTTTAGCAAATATACAACTATGAGACTATTTGTATATTCAGTGTGTACTTATGTTTGGTTATACTATGTATGTTAACCTCAAGATCCCTTTTCTACTGTCTAGAATGACTCTTCCCTGTAGGAGGCAGGAAGCACTAACATTGGTTATGATTAGTGATGGTGACGAGTAACGGTAATGTCCCTTGTCTCATGTGGTCCCCATGACCATAGAAAAGGTTGCTATAAGGTTAAGGCACTGATTAAAAATCCACAGATACACTAATACTCTGGTATGCTTCCATCACGACGACATGGCTTGAGCCCAAAAAACGAAAAATCTATTTTTGGGTGAGATGGCCATGTCGTCCTGATGGACCCACCCATCTCTTCTAAAAGAAAAGATCTTCACAGTATCCCTCAATGCTACAAGGAATGTCCGCCGTAGTGGGAATGGCGCTGTTGTATTCCCAATAGTATTACGAGAGCGGGGAGATCCTTTGGACGGCTCCCTTTTGCCACATCCTCCTCGAAGCCAAAACGCTGTTGGAGTGCAGATTGCTATGGAGGCGTGTCAAGAATGCGTCCGCTGATATTATGCGATATCCTTTGGAGAAATTTTAAGGATATTCGCGCCAGGAGTTAGAATTCTGGATACCTAAAGGTAAAATTCTCTAGGAATATCACTGTAGTACATATGTCCCTTAGGAAGCTACTTTAAGGAACTTCCATCAGGACGACATGGCCATCTCACCCAAAATCCGTTTTCGCTTCCAGCCCCGTCCTTTGCAGGAAATCCCAAAATCTCCCTGTCGCCAACCGAGCTTGAAGCTATAATCCAGGATTGTGGAAGGCTTTACAGTTTCAAATTCTTTTTTATTAGCTTTATATGAATTCCGTAGAGCGTTTTCAAATGTCAAATGAAGCCAGGTTGTAAATAGAATTCAAGATTTTCTACTGGAAAGGAAAACGATTTCGGGTGGAAAAAAAGATCTTGGAAAAAATATTTGTTGTGTCTTGTAATGGGCCAGTTTCATTTCCGGGTCTAGGTTTTTCCACCGACTGGAAGAACAATATCATACCATTTCTAACTATAGATTGAAAACGTAAAGAGAATAAGAATAGATCAGAGGTTTCCTAATTTCTTTTGATTTTGGTCGTATCAGGAACGATTTTTATAAAAAAAAATATATATTTACCGCGTTGCTTGTAAGGAGAAAGTGTTGAGAAGGAATATATTTCTTACGATACTGAAACAAAATGCCATGGTAGAGAAACAAGAAACAAATAGATTAACTTTAGCAACACAAGAAATTTAAGAATGATACATTCTACTGATCAGCAATAACTATAAATTCTCAGTGTTGGGTTAGAGTTCTGTTGCTTGAGGGTACTCTCGGACACACTTATTCTATATTATTTCCCTTCCTTTTGTTTTGTTAAGTTTTTTATGGTTCATATAAGAAACATTTATTTTATTGTTGACACTGTTCTTAAAATGTTTTATTCCTCCTTGTTTCTTTTCCTCACTGGGCTATTTTCCCTATTGGGGCTCCTGAGCTTATAGCATCCTGCTTATCCAACTAGGGTTGCAGCTTAGCAAGTAATAATAATAATAATAATAATAATAAGCAAAGGTTCGGAGTTGAGTGTTTAGCAAACGATTCTAATAAAAAAATGTGTTATAAAGAAATGAGTTTATTTTTATAATTTATACTTGGCATTGCTCTTGACATTTGAACAAAATAAAAGTAAGTATCGGATAAAATCACAATACCGTGCAATAGGTCATGATTTATATATATATATATATATATATATATATATATATATATATATATATATATATATATATATATATATATATATATATATATATATATATATATATATATATATATATTCAGTATATATGATCAGCACCCAAACCCCCTCTCCATCCAAGCTAGGACCAGGGATGGCCAGGCAATGGCTACTGATGTCTCAGCAAGTAGACCTATAGGCTCCCCCAAATCCGCTATCCTTAGCTCACAAGGATGGAGAGGTTGGAGACACTGAAAGAACTGATTTATTTTATTTCATATCACTTGAGTAGCAAAGCTATTGGAAACTTGCCCTTAGAGAGAGACGTTAAACTGAATCTAAGGAACCATATTCGAATAACATGTAAAGTCAAAATTCGTTTGCACAAAAGAACTGGAAAGTTATTAGAAAAAAGTTATAAAATTGTGTAGTGAACTAAGGTACGTCGGTCCCTATATATACTAGCTTTGATTTTAACTGGATTTTTTCATATTTTTTACTTTTTTTTTATCCTGTTATACTTTCCAATATTTATTTTCATGCTTTTTCTTGTTACACATTCTCTCTTATTTTTTCGATTCAGTTGGCTGGTGAGTTTATATCACTAGCAATAGATTTCATTTATGTCAAGCGTGTCCCTAATCTGTCAACGCAAAGTACCATTGACCATTTGTCTCTGCTCTGATTCCATAGAATTAATCTGCCTTGTGGCCACCAACGTCCATTCGTCGGAGCTAAGGGTCTTATAAGTCCCTGACGTTTTGGCGTTACGGTCGTGATGGTCTGCGACTTGGTTCCACCGATGCAGAAATCTGGTACTTTCGTTGTTAGAGACATTATCAAGTTCAAAGTCACATGGGTCAAGTAATTTTGAAATTACAAAAAAAAAGATCAAGTAATAATAAACTTGATAGGATGGGTTCCTTATTGCCGAATCAGAACAACATTCATGTCCCGTAAGTTATAAATTACTTTTTTTCTTTTTATAGTATTTGCATCGCTATCTTTTGTATCATTATAATGACCATAAATATTGTTGATAACGATATGACTTCACAATCCATTTCCCTTTATATCTCTCAAACTTTTTCCCCCAGATGAATACAATATTTGTTTAAAGATCGCTCATGATTGGTAGAGACAAGGGACTGGACAATGCCCGAGAGACTGAATATTTTATATATATATATATATATATATATATATATATATATATATATATATATATATATATATATATATATATATATATATATATATATATATATATATATATATGTGTGTGTGTGTGTGTGCGTGTAGTTCACCAAACGTTCAGCTAGACTCCTCAAAGCACTAGAAGAGTCGGAAGACCCAGGCCTACATGCTGAGGACTATAAACCCGAAGTAGGTGGTAATGAATGCAGAAGTATTGAATTGGGAATTTATGATAGAAACGACTGGCAAAATGTAACCGAAGCCCTTAGCATCAATAGAGGTAGGAGGAGATGAGGGTATATATACATAAATATATATATATATATATATATATATATATATATATATATATATATATATATATATATATATATATATATATATATATATATATATATATATATATATAATATATATATATATATGTATATATATATATATATATATATATATATATATATATATATATATATATATATATATATATATATATATATATACTTATACATTATTTTTTTGTTTAGGATAGAATTTACTTGTAACCAGGCTTATTCATGTTATATATTTTATTTATTCATAAAGAAAGGAATGGGTAACTTTTTTCATGTGAAGATTCTCTCGAATTTAAATTTTCGGTCGAAAACAATCTTGATTCCACCCAACGTTCATCAGTGAGGGCTTTGATTTTTTTTTTTTTTTTTTTTTTTTGGTGAAGAGTGGTTTTTTTAGTCTTATTTCCATCTTTTATCTGTTAGTAATCAACTGCCTATTTTAGTCCGCATCAGATGCTCTCTCTCTCTCTCTCTCTCTCTCTCTCTCTCTCTCTCTCTCTCTCTCTCTCTCAAATCGGCTGAATCTCTTGACTCTGTGACGTGCCGAGGAAGGTTGTGACTCAAAGGCAGAATGAAAGCAACTGAGTAACTTTATGACAGAACATCTGTTTTTATATACATAAACTCCAGGCAAAAAGGGCACAAAAGACATAACAGGCAATTTCATGTTCAACCGACACCGCACTGGTTAACAGTTAACGGTGAGAAAAACAGACATGTTATTTCAGGTTCTTATCAGTGCGAGGGGAGAGCGAAGAAACAAGCATAGTATATAAGCAAAATGAAATGTCGTTACTATATATGATCGTGTGACACATGGTTGGTACATGGCTCCCCCCTAAAAATGACATACTGTACATTTCATCGCGGCAGCCCCGAATCTGGAGTGGTAGTAGCAAAACTGCCGCCGATGGGCGCCAGTGAGTGGCTGTAGAAGCCGTTGGTTGGGGCGCGAGGGAGTGGTGGATGATGGGTGGCTTTGTCGCTGCTTCGGCTCGTCACGGGGATAGGCAAGTGTGTCCTACGGCATTCATAGGCGTGTGTGTCCTACGGCATTCATAGGCGTGTGTGTCCTACGGCATTCATAGGCATGTGTGTCCTACGGCATTCATAGGCGTGTGTGTCCTACGGCATTCATAGGCGTGTGTGTTCTACGACATACACGTCAGCTTCAGTTGACGTTGATTAGGTGTCGTCTTCGTCAGTAGTGGATGCGTTGATGGATGTCTTGAAGGTCATGAAGTGGGTGTCCAGAAGGGCGTTGGCTTTGGTCATCAAGTCCTTTATGGGTAAACTATCGACATCGGGTATGGCAGTGTGGACAGGTTCGGGTAAACGGCTTACCCAAAGGGCACGAAGTAGGTTCACCTCACAAGGAGAGCCATCTGCAGCAGGTTGCAGGCGAGTGATACTGGTCATATCCCTGAGGGTGAGCGAAGACCTTTGGTTCCCCAACGGTTGTTGAGAGAGCTGAAAAAGCTTTGCTATTTGGGCGGTTGGTAACGGCGAGTATTGCTGGAGAAGGTATGTTTTGAGGGCGTCATAATAACGGTGAGAGGATAGGGTAGGGGGGAAGGCGGGAGGAGCGAGTCGCTCCGGGGTTACCAATGTGACGTGCTAAGAGAAGGTTGTGACTCAAAGGCGGAATGAAAACAACTGCGTAACTTTATTACAGAACATCCGTTTTTATATACATTAAACTCCAGGCAAAAAGGGCACAAAAGACATAACTGGCAATTTCATGTTCAACCGACACCGCACCAGTTAACAGTTAATGGTGAGAAAAGCAGACATGTTATTTCAGGTCCTTATCAGTGCGAGGGGAGAGCGAAGATACAAGCATAGTATATACACAAAATGAAATGTCGTTACTATGTATGATCGTGTGACACACGGTTGGTACATGGCTCCCCCCTAAAAATTACATACTGTACATTTCTTTGCGGCAGCCCCGAATCTGGAGTGGTAATAGCAAAACTGCGGCTGATGGGTGGCAGTGAGTGGCTGTAGAAGCCGTTGGTTGGGGCGCGAGTGAGTGGTGGATGATGGGTGGCTTTGTCGCCGCTTCGGCTCGTCACGAGGATAGGCAAGTGTGTCCTACGGCATTCATAGGCGTGAGTGTCCTACAGCATTCATAGGCGTATGTGTCCTACGGCATTCATAGGCGTGTGTGTCCTACGGCATTCATTGGCGTTTGTGTCCTACGGCATTCACGTCAGCTTCAGTTGGCGTTGAATAGGTGTCCTCTTCTTCAGGAGTGGATGCGTTGATGGATGTCTTGAAGGTCATGAAGTGTGTGTCCATAAGGGTTTTGGCTTTGGTTATCAAGTCCTTTATGGGTAAACTATCGACATTGGGTATGGCAGTGTGGACAGGTTCGGGTAAACGTCTTTCCCAAAGGGCACGAATTAGGTTCATCTCACAAGGAGAGCTATCTGCAGCAGGTTGCAGGTGAGTGATACTGGTCATTTCCCTGAGGTTGAGTGAAGCCCTTTGGTTCCCCAACAGTTGTTGAGAGAGCTGAAAAAGCTTTGCTATACGGACGGCTGGCAACGGCGAGTACTTCTGGAGAAGGTATGTTTTGAGGGTGTCATAGTAACGGTGAGAGGCGGGGGTGGGGCCGGGGGGGAAGGCGGGAGGAGCGAGTCGCTCCGGGGTCACCAATGTGACGTGCCGAGAGAAGGTTGTGACTCAAAGGCGGAATGAAAACAACTGCGTAACTTTTTTAAAGAATATCCGTTTTTATATACATAAACTCCACGCAAAAAAGGCACAAAAGACATAACTGGCAATTTCATGTTCAACCGACACCGCACCGGTTAACAGTTAACGGTGAGAAAAACAGACATGTTATTTCAGGTTCTTATCAGTCCGAAGGGAGAGCGAAGATACAAGCATGGTATATACACAAAAGGAAATAACGTTACTATGTATGATCGTGTGACACATGGTTGGTACATGGCTCCCCCCTAAAAATTACATACTGTACAGTTCTTCGCGGCAGCCCCGAATCTGGAGTGGTAGTAGCAAAACTGCGGCCGATGGGCGGCAGTGAGTGGCTGTAGAAGCCGTTGGTTGGGGAGCGAGTGAGTGGTGGTTGATGGGTGGCTTTGTCGCCGCTTCAGCTCGTCACGAGGATAGGCGTGAGTGTCCTACGGTATTCATAGGCGTGTGTGTCCTACGGCATTCATAGGCGTGTGTGTCCTACGGCATTCATAGGCGTGTGTGTCCTACGGCATTCATAGGCGTGTGTGTCCTACGGCATACACGTTAGTTTCGGTTGACGTTGAATAGGTGTCCTCTTCGTCAGGAGTGGATGCGTTGATGGATGTCTTGAAGGTCATGAAGTGGGTGTCCATAAGGCCGTTGGCTTTGGTTATCAAGTCCTTTATGGGTAAACTATCGACATCGGGTATGGCAGTGTGGACAGGTTCGGGTAAACGGCTTACCCAAAGGGCACGAAGTAGGTTCACCTCATGAGGAGAGCCATCTGCAGCAGGTTGCAGGCGAGTGATACTGGTCATTTCCCTGAGGTGTAGCGAAGCCCTTTGGTTCCCCAACAGTTGTTTAGAGAGCTGAAAAAGCTTTGCTATACGGGCGGCTGGCAACGGCGAGTACTTCTGGAGAAGGTATGTTTTGAGGGCATCATAGTAACAGTGAGAGGCGGGGGTGGGGGGAAGGCGGGAGGAGCGAGTTGCTCCTGGGTCACCAATGTGACGTGCCGAGAGAAGGTTGTGACTCAAAGGCGGAATGAAAACAGCTGCGTAACTTTATTATAGAACATCCGTTTTTTATACATAAACTCCAGTAAAAAGGGCACAAAAGACATAACTGGCAATTTCATGTTCAACCGACACCACACCGGTTAACAGTTAACGGTGAGAAAAACAGACATGGTATTTCAGGTACTTATCAGTGCAAGGGGAGAGCAAAGATGCAAGCATGATACATACACAAAATGAAATGTCGTTACTATGTACGATCGTGTAACACACGGTTGGTACAACTCCTTATCTCAGATCGTTTTGCCTTGGTCCAGATGTTGTCCTTCTTCTTAATTTCCTCGTGATTAAATTTTAGTATCTCTCTCTCTCTCTCTCACTCTCTCTCTCTCTCTCTCTCTCTCTAGAAATGTTTTAACAAAGATGATTTAGTTTCGAATTTAAGAATTCAAATTTCGACATTTCATTTTGTGTATATGTAATATTTAGAATAGTAATATTACATGTTTAAAACAAATGACGTAATATGTCATGTTGGTTGGAAGAGCTGGCCGTGAGATTTGCTATGGTCAACTCAAATTGTGTACAGGATGTAAGATGCTAAGTTGTCATTCTTTCTTAGTGTCAACACATTAACTCTTCGTGTGAAAGTTTGTGATATCGATAGTTTAGTCAGTTCTTATCTAAACTTCACCAGAATTGGTCATGTGGACCAACACAGCTTCCTCCAGTGATGGAGATGTTTAACTCAGTTGTTTATATACAATAAAACTTAAAAACCACCAAGATGTGTTCAATAAACCATTTAAATACATCTGAAAACAACTCATACTCAAATGTGTGCTTAAGACAGTAGCACACCAATATATATACTATGCTTGTATCTTCGCTCTCCCCTTGCACTGATAAGAACCTGAAATAACATGTCTGTTTTTCTCACCGTTAACTGTTAACCGGTGCGGTGTCGGTTGAACATGAAATTGCCTGTTATGTCTTTTGTGTTCTTTTTGCTTGGAGTTTATGTATATAAAACGGATGTTCTGTCATAAAGTTACTCAGTTGCTTTCATTCCGCCTTTGAGTCACAACCTTCCTACACACGTCACAGAGTCAAGAGATTCAACCGATATGAGAGAGAGAGAGAGAGAGAGAGAGAGAGAGAGAACGTTATTGATATGCCTGTACTACAATCACAATCTCTTTGTTGGAAATCCTTTTTCATATATTAGACACAGATACAAAATTGCTTTAAATGAATATTCCTTTTAAATAGGCAAGTGATACTCAGGCTGTTCACACATGAGAGCCAGTAACTATCAATGTTGATAAGCCAGTGAGAAAGTTTTGATTAATCTCTTCATGGTGTCAAGAAAATTAATCTCTAATGAAGAATTTACAGGAAATGTTTGTCAATTCACGTTTTATATTGAATTAATTCAAGTGGTCTTCACAGATATATTTCTATAAGAGAATGGATCAGTTTAACTTCTGAACAAAACACAACTCGAGTTAAAAGCTCGAACTTTACTAAGTGTTGTGAAAAAGGATTTATCGATATCTATTTGTAGACTGACGTTTAAAACAATTATTTATCGACATATGAATTGATATAATAATAATATCTGTTATTTTTAACTTATCCCTGCTATTTGCAGATATTGTCAAATACCCTTTAACTAGTGATAGTAAAAATTATTTATTGAGTTCCATCTGTTTAAATAATAGCTATCTGCACTTGAATTAATAATAATTTTCTTTATTTTCAATTTATTCCCTCCATATACAGAGATATTGCCAAATATTTTCAACTTATTCCTGGCATTTGGAGAGAGAGAGAGAGAGAGAGAGAGAGAGAGAGAGAGAGAGAGAGAGAGAGAGAGAGATATTGTCAAATATCCCTTGAAAAGGGATTGGAAAAATTATTTATTGAGATCCATCTTTTACAATCCATAGTTATCTGCACATGAACTGAAATAATGTCCTTTGTTATTTTCAACTTATTTCCGCTATTTGGAGAGAGAGAGAGAGAGAGAGAGAGAGAGAGAGAGAGAGAGAGAGAGAGAGAGAGAGAGAGAGAGAGAGAGAGAGAGAGTTATTGTCAAATAGCCTTTAAAACGGCGTCGGTTTCAGCATGTGTGTTGCCGAGTATCTCAAACTTCTGTCCGTATGTATCGAACTTTAAGCGGCTCTTAACCAAAGCCTGTGTCAGTTTTACAGCTGCAGATTTAGATTTTATGATCTTTATATGTATTCTGTAAAACGCTCTCCGAATCCAGATTGTACAGAGACGCTTCATGCCGGAGGATAAAAGGAAAACGATTTCCCTTTGATTTCTGTTGGATGAAGATGTTCGATGGGTTTTGTAATGCGACTCTTTCATTTCCGTCTCTGAATGGAAAAGTGTTCTCCAGGTTTTGAAATTCACTGGTCTGACAGTTTTGTAGAATTTATTACTTTTCTCAGACTACTGGAATGGTATTTAAAAGAAGTTGTTCTCACTTCATCACAATCAATTCTTTAATTACATTTTAATGTATCTTTGATATTGCTTATGGTGAAGGGGAAGCAAATTAGTAAATTTGATCATAAATGTTATTAGAACGAAAATATATTAACCAAATAATTTATTTATAATTAAAGTTTTTCTTACAAGAGATGAATCATTTGCAGAAATTGATTTGTTGAAGTAATTGAATTTGTGGCAATATCAAAGAAATGATAAATTCGTGAGAAATTAATTCTATATTTTACTCCCAAGGAACCAAGATTCTATTGGATGAAAATCTTCAAGTCATTTCATAGTAGCAATAAACAGGTGAAAATTCATTCACGATCATCGTTGAAAAAGAGAAATCATATGTAAAATTAACTGAAAATCATGATAAACTATAAATCATTTTGATAATTCTTAAGTCAGAGTACCTAGAAATTAGAAAACTCTAATTAACAAAGCTAATTTCTCTTCATCTTGTTTGGTTAAAAGTTTTATAGTTTATATAGGAAATATTTATTTTAATTTTGTTACTGTTCTTAAAATATTTAACTTTTCATTGTTTCCTTTCCTCATTGGGCTACTTTCCCTGTTGGGGCCCCTGGGCTTCATTGCATCCTGCTTTTCCAACTAAGGTTGTAGCTTAACAAATAATAATAATAATAATAATAATAATAATAATAATAATAATAATAATAATAATAATAATAATAATAATAATAATAATGGTCGAAATACCATCGGCAATGCGAATACGATACTGCTGTTGTTATTGATTTTATATCTAGATAACAAGCAATCACGCATTTCAGCCTAAACATTTGTTAATGACAATGACATCAGAAGTAGCCTGTGTAGCAGGAAATCTCAACTTCGAGGAATCTTTCTTCTGCTTGTTTTATTTTCATTTTCTTTTTTTTTATCTCTCGAGATTCTGATATCATCCACGTCCTGCACATTAGTTCAGCCGTTCAGTTCTCTTCCGTCTCAAGCTTAGCTTCATTTCAACAAATGTTGATAGACTGACGTAGACTTTTGCCGTCTTTACTGAAGCCTTCTTTCCCTTTCCTCCATCTGTTACACGTTTCAGTTCGTTCTTGTCCTTCGGACGCTGCTCCTCCGTTTGTCTTCGAGAGCCAGCAGCTTCTCCTTGTGTGGGAGGCAAGTCTGTGTTTCCCATTTTATGCGGAAAGTTTCGGTTGTTGTGATAGTTGCTTCACGAAACGAGATGATATGCGTTTAAATTAAATCATCACCACGCTCTCTCTCTCTCTCTCTCTCTCTCTCTCTCTCTCTCTCTCTCTCTCTCTCTCTCTCTCTCTCAATAATACAAATACTAATTTTGTGTTTTGTATTCTGTATAATAATTTTTTTATATATATATATATAATTTCGGGCATTACATACAGAGCTATAACAGGCACTTGGTAGAGCGCGTACCTTCTCCTACATCATGTATATCACAGGATCCGCCAGTAAGTTGTGTACATTAAAGCACTAGTTTAATGCAGAATTGGCCACGATTTGGCAAAAAGAGGTTTTTGACCTTTTCGAGACCTTGGCATTGATTTATGACCCAATTACTCCCAAAATTTAATCAAATTGTCCTTGGGTCATGGCCAATCATCACACCAAATTTCATGAGATTCGGTCAAAACGTTTTTGGGTTATGCGAATCCCAAACAGACAGACATACACACATACGTCTATGAAAACATGACTTTGGAAACGAAATTGGCGAAAGTTAGAAAAAACAAAAAAAAAAACCTGGAATATAGATATAAGCATGGACCAGGATTCTTGGCTATTGACTCACTGATAGAAGTTCCTCATCTTTAATAGAGATTTGTCTGTCTCGGAATGAAATCAACTCCCATCTGTGCACTACACACCAGATAACCTTTTCATGGAAACCATTTAGGAAAGATTAAGACGAGATTTAATGGGCCTTAATATTTCGTTTGATTTCAGGGAGGGGATTCCTAATTACTTCTTTTAAAGAAAACGGAGATGTTTTGAATTGGCTTTTTCATTTCAGACATTCAAAGATATTCCGTAAATACCTTTGTTCGATTATGAGAAGTTTATGGAAGTAATATGATTTTATGTTCGAGGATATTGAACATCAAGTAATCATATCAAACCGGTATCCAGAATCATACTGAATCCTGAATATTTTAAGGAACAAGAACGAATTTAGTTAGAAAAGATTATAGCTCAATTCTTTAAATATTTTAGTTGCGTTTGCGAGTGTTCAAGAAGTTTACGATTCTTTTGAGAAAATCCACCGTATTTTGTACACCATTTAAAGAGGAACAAAGGTACAGTTGGACATAGGAATTCCTGTCACACCTCACTCCGAGAAGTGCACCTTGTCTTACACTTACTGAGGGGGAAGTTTGTGTTTGTAACCCTACCGACCACTGATGCCATCTTTCCATACACGATCTTCTAAGGTTATTCTCTGGTTAGTGGTGTCTGGAATTCCTGTGGCCAACTGTATCTGTTAATTTGAGGCTAAATGGTATTTTAACCTGTATAACGATGAATGGAGTAAGATATATTTTGTCTTGTAACAGAAAAGATATTCCTTAAAAGTATAAGGACCCAAAACAGATATACAATTAAAAAGAAAAATACACGTGTAGGTATATAGTATGTGTATACATGTGTGTGTTCCTTATTTATAATGTTAGCTTATAATAGGCAATGATAGACAGGAATATCATTCGAAAAATTTGCTGTTTATTGAATTTTTTTATTGAAAAGTGTAGAATAAAAATTAAAAACTTTCCTCATAAAGAATTCAAAGACTGTTAAATTTATTACAGTAAACCCTCTAGCATCCGATACTCCAATATTCCAATAAAGAACGGTATTAATAATCACCCAGGGGTTGCTTTTTTTCAAAAGCTCTCCCATTTCCCAAACACAAAGAAGAGAGGCACAGTTTCCATTAGCTTTTCTTCACATGGCGTATAATGCTATCAACTTTGGAATAATGTTGTTGTTGATTTTTTCGCATTCGTCTTCTTCTTCTTCTTCTTCTTCTTCTTTTTCAAAAGCACGTCGCGTTTTAATAAGATACTTTTCTTCGTTGCAGCTTTAGATTTTATCGACAAACCTTGAGAAAATGTTATTATTATTATCATTATTGTTGTTGTTGTTGTTGTTATTATTATCTAAGCTACAACCCTAGTTGGAAAAGAAAGATTCTATAAGCCCAAGGGCTCCAACATGGAAAAATAACCCAGTGAGGGAAGGAAATAAGCAAGTGACATGAGAAATAATGCACAACTAAAATAAAATATTTTAAAAACAGCAACAACATCAAAACAGATATTGCATATATAAACTATAAGAAGACTTGTCAGCCTGTTCCTGTCAATATAAAAACATGTGCTCCAAGTTTGAACTTTTGTAGTTCTACCAATTTAATGTACCAACCATGTGTCACTCAATTGTACATAATTCCTTTTGTATATATTATGCTTGTATCTTCGCTCTTCCCTCGCACTAAAACGAACATGAAAATTCATGTCTGCTTTTCTCCTCTGTAACATTGTCAATATTTGAACATGAAAATTCTTGTTGCTTTGAGATTTTGTATATAAAGGAGAGTGTTCTTTAATAAACAACTCAGTTGATTGCATCCTGCCTTTGAGTCATAACCTCTCTCTCGGCACCGTCACATTGGCGACCCCGGAAGTCGACTCGCTCCCACTGCCTTCCACCCCCACCTCCCTCGCCCCTCCATCGTTGATACTATGACGGACTCTACTACAGCAGTTGGCGCTGCGGCCGCCCCATTGAAACTTTCACCGTTCACCAGCGGAGAGGCATTTGCTTGGTTTCAGCGCGCAGAAGTCCAGTTTCGCATCAACGGCGTGATTCGTTTAACCACCAAAGCAGATTATGTTCTCGCGGCGATACCCGAGGACACCTTCCCGGAAATATCCGACTGGCTTTGTGAACAAGGAGACACGCCAATAGCGTATGACGCCCTCAAAACATACCTTCTGGAGCAGTATTCGTCGTCGCCAGCCGCCCGTGTAGCAAAGCTTTTTCAGCTCTCGCAACAACCGTTGGGGGACCAAAGGGCTTCGCTTGTCCTCAGGGAAATGACCAGTATCGCTCGCCTTCAACCTGCCGCAGACGGCTCTCCTCGTGAGGTGAACCTACTTCGTGCCCTTTGGATACGCCGTTTACCCGGACCTATACGCGCTGCCATACCCAATGTCGATAGTTTACCCATAAAGGACTTGATGACCAAAGCCAATGCCCTTATGGACAGCCACTTCAAGACCTCCATCAACGCCTCCACCCCTGACAAAGAGGATGCCTATTCAACGTCAACTGAAGCTGACATGAATGCCGTAGGACATACACGCCCACACCACTTACTACCTCCCATCCGCCGCAGTTTTGCTACTGCCACTTCAGATTCGGGGCAACTGCGAAGAAATGTGCCAAGGATTGTCAGTGGCCAAAAAACGTGTAAGTAGGCCATCGCTCGTGGCGGTGGCCTCCCGTGTTTCTAATCTTTTCTTTTTACAGGATGCAGGAACGGGCGTGAGATTTTTGGTAGACACGGGTGCTTGTCGTTCTCTTTTGGCAAGGAAACTCTTCAAGACACGACATAGTCTGTCTACATCTGCCGACGTCCGCTTGGTAGCTGCCAACGGATCTGCGATACCCACCTACAGTTACGAGAACCTCACATTATCGTTCGGAAACGGTAAATTCAATTGGAAGTTTCTCGTTGCTGACGTCACCATGCCAATCCTCGGTGCCGATTTCCTCTCTCATTTCCACCTTCTGGTCGATGTCGCCCACCGACGATTGGTCAACGCAGACTCGTACTTGTCAACACCTCTTCAACCCACCCCCTCTAACCTCGCTCTCCACATTAGCGCACCCACGGATGCCTACGCCTACCTCCTCACGTCGTACCCGGAAGTTTTCCGTCCAGAACTTCGCCAAACGCCCAAGGTTCCTGCCAAGCACGATATTTATCACCATATCAAGACGACGGGACCCCCAGTCTTCGCAAAATTCAGACGTCTGGCACCGGAACGATTGGCAGCCGCCAAACAGACGTTCGCCGAAATGGAGGAAATGGGCCTTTGCCAAAAGGCCTCCAGCCCATGGTCGTCACCCTTACACATCGTTCTGAAGAAAGACGGCTCCCTCCGTCCGTGCGGGGATTACAGGCGCCTGAACATGCAGACAGAACCGGATCACTACCCCCTCCCAAACATTGCCGACGTGACCTCCTACCTGCACAAAGCAAAGGTTTCCTCTACGCTCGATCTCCTGAAGGGGTATTATCAGGTGCCTATGAACCCAGAAGACATCCCCAAGACTGCCATCACCACTCCGTTTGGTACATACACCTTCAATTACTCCTGTTTTTGCCTTCGTAATGCTGGGGCCACGTTTCAACGTCTTATGGATGGCATCTTAGGGGACCTCCCTTTCTGTGTATGTTATGTGGACGACATACTTGTGTTCTCCTCCTCAAAAGAGGAACACCTCCGTCACCTGAGCATCGTGCTCGACCGCTTGCAACAAAATGGCCTTGTAGTCCAGTACGACAAGTGTACCTTTGGCGCCAACGAAGTGTCGTTCTTAGGGCACCGCATCACTCCTGAAGGTGTCCACCCCCTCCCTGAGAAGGTAGCAGCCGTTCAGAACTTCCCCGTGCCCTCGACCGTCAAAGCTCTGCAGGAATTCTTGGGCATGATCAACTATTATCACCGTTTTATGCCAGCCATTGCCGCCACTCTTGCTCCCCTCTATGCCTCCCTCAAGGGCAAGCCGAAGGACTTGAAGTGGGGTCCCCTTCAAGATGCAGCCTTCTGCAATGCAAAGAAGGCCCTATTAACTGCTGCGGCTCTCACTTTTCCTATCCCACATGCCCCTCTCCTTCTCTCCACCGATGCCAGCGACATCGCTATTGGTGCAGTACTCGAGCAGGTGGTCAACGGCTCGCCCCCCCCCATTGGCCTTCTTCAGCAGAAAACTGTCCAAGGCAGAATCGGGTTATTCTACCTTCGATCGAGAATTGCTGGCGGTGCACTTGGCTGTCCGTCACTTCCGCCATTTCTTAAAAAGTACGCCCTTCGTCATTCGCACACACCACATGCCTCTGGTACACTCCTTTACTCGACAGTCTGATGCCTGGTCCGCCTGGCAACGCCGACATCTCTCCGCCGTGGCTGAATACAATTGCACCCTTCAATACGTCCCTGGGAAAATGAATCCCGTTGCCGATGCCCTGTCAAGAAACACGTTGGCTGCCGTTCAACTGGGATTGGATTACAACGCCCTGGCTGAAGCCCAACGACAGGATCCAGAGTATCAAGCATGTAGGACATCCTGCACGTCCCTCCGTTGGAAAGACTTTCCCCTCGAAGACTCCAACACCACCCTCTTCTGTGACGTCAGTACTGGTAGACCGCGACCTTGGATTCCTGCTCCCATGCGCCAACAGGTGTTTGATTTCATCCACGGCCTTTCACATCCCTCGTGCCATTCTACTGCACAGCTGCTGAAGGCAAAGTTCATTTGGCACGGCATTTCTAAGGATGCTAAGGATTGGGTCCGCGCCTGTACTTCTTGGCAAACTTCCAAAGTACATCGACACACGGATTCAGGAGTGGGCACCTTTCCTCAACCTCAGCGTCTTTTCGCACACATTCACGTTGACGTTGTAGGCCCCCTACCCACATCACAAGGACATCGTTACCTGTTTACCATCATCGACCGCTCCACCCGTTGGCCTGAAGCCATTCCCATGGAAACTGCAACGTCCGCCTCATGTACATCTGCCTTACTCTCTGGATGGATTGCAAGATTTGGTATCCCTGAACATATTACTTCTGACAGGGGAACCACTTTCACCTCTTAATTATGGACATCATTAGCGAATCTCCTAGGCATCACCCTACATCAGACAACGGCCTACAACTCCGCTGCCATTGGAATGGTTGAACGTTTTCATCGCACCCTCAAAGCAGCTTTGATGTCCCGCTGCAAGGATTGCAACTGGTTTACTCAGCTTCCCTGGGTCCTCCTGGGACTAAGGACCACTCCTAAAGACGCCCTCGACGTCTCGGCAGCCGAAATGGTGTATGGCGACCCGTTGGTCATCCCTGCCGAATTTTTTCCTTCTACAACTTCCTCCGACGATCTCCAGCGCATACGTCACGTCGTGGGAAAATTTACTCCATGCCGCCAGACTTACAAGCCCCCAGCAAAGCATCACATACCAACAGACTTGCACTCTACAATGCACGTCTTCTTACGCAACGACACTACCAAGCCACCACTAACGCCCCCTTACACGGGCCCTTTCCTTGTGATCCGACGCAGTCCGAAAGCATTCCTACTAAACATTCATGGCAAAGAAGACTGGGTCTCCATTGATCGTCTAAAACCTGCTTATCTCCTGCCAGATGACCCGCCTACAGTTCGCCTCTCTAGATCATGGTGCCCTATTTAACTTGTACAGTATGTCACTTTTAGGGGGGGGGGAGCCATGTACCAACCGTGTGTCACACAATTGTACATAATTCCTTTTGTATGTAATATGCTTGTATCTTCGCTCTTCACTCACACTAAAACGAACATGAAAATTCATGTCTGCTTTTCTCCTCTGTAACATTGTCAATATTTCAACATGAAAATTCTTGTTGCTTTGAGATTTTGTATATAAAGGAGAGTGTTCTTTAATAAACAACTCAGTTGATTGCATCCTGCCTTTGAGTCATAACCTCTCTCTCGGCACCGTCACATTAACTAGACTATTGCATAGTAAAGCTATTTTTTTTTTTAGTGATGAAGTGAAAGAACAACTAAAATCGTGTCTCATGCA
>NC_090742.1:43614730-43657230 GCF_036898095.1 Palaemon carinicauda
ATACCCGATGTCGATAGTTTACCCATAAAGGACTTGATGACCAAAGCCGACGCCCTTATGGACAGCCACTTCAAGACCTCCATCAACGCCTCCACCCCTGACGACGAGGATGCCTATTCAACGTCAACCGAAGCTGACATGAATGCCGTAGGACATACACGCCTACCCCGTGACGTGCCGAAGCGGCGACACAGCCGCCCACCGCCCACCAATCGCTCGCGCCCCAACGAACGACTTCTACAGCCACTTACTACCTCCCACCCGCCGCAGTTTTGCTACTACCACTTCAGATTCGGGGCAACCGCGAAGAAATGTGCTAAAGATTGTCAGTGGCCAAAAAACGTGTAAGCAGGCCATCGCTTGTGGCGGTGGCCTCCCATGTTTCTAATCTGTTCTTTTTACAGGATGCAGGAACGGGCGTGCGATTTTTGGTAGACACGGGTGCTTGTCGTTCTCTTTTGCCAAGGAAACTCTTCAAGGCACAACGTAGTCTGTCTACATCTGCCGACGTCCGCTTGGTAGCTGCCAACGGATCTGCGATACCCACCTACGGTTACGAGAACCTCACATTATCGTTCGGAAACGGTAAATTCAATTGGAAGTTTCTCGTTGCTGACGTCACAATGCCAATCCTCGGTGCGGATTTCCTCTCTCATTTCCACCTTCTGGTCGATGTCGCCCACCGACGATTGGTCAACGCAGACTCGTACTTGTCTGGCACCGGAACGATTGGCAGCTGCCAAACAGACGTTCGCCGAAATGGAGAAAATGGGCCTTTGCCAAAAGGCCTCCAGCCCATGGTCGTCACCCTTACACATCATTCTGAAGAAAGACGGGTCCCTCCGTCCGTGCGGGGATTACAGGCGCCTGAACATGCAAACAGAACCGGATCACTACCCCCTCCCAAACATTGCCGATGTAACCTCCTACCTGCACAAAGCGAAGGTTTTCTCTACGCTCGACCTCTTGAAGGGGTATTATCAGGTGCCTATGAACCCAGAAGACATCCCCAAGACCGCCATCCCCACTCCGTTTGGCACATACACCTTCAATTACTCCTGTTTTGGCCTTCGTAATGCTGGGGCAACGTTTCAACGTCTCATGGATGGCATCTTAGGGGACCTCCCTTTCTGTGTATGTTATGTGGACGACATACTTGTGTTCTCCTCCTCAAAAGAGGAACACCTCTATCACCTGCGCATCGTGCTCGACCGCCTGCAACAAAACGGCCTTGTAGTCCGGTACGACAAGTGTACCTTTGGCACCAACGAAGTGTTGTTCTTAGGGCACCGTATCACTCCTGAAGGAGTCCATCCCCTCCCTGAGAAGGTAACAGCCGTTCAGAATTTCCCCGCGCCCTCGACCGTCAAAGCTCTGCAGGAATTCTTGGGCATGATCAACTATTATCACCGTTTTCTGCCAGCCATTGCCGCCACTCTTGCTCCCCTCTACGCCTCCCTCAAGGGCAAGCCAAAGGACCTGAAGTGGGGTCCCCTTCAAGAAGCAGCCTTCTGCAATGCAAAGAAGGCCCTATCAACTGCTGCGGCTCTCACTTTTCCTATCCCACACACCCCTCTCCTTTTCTCCACCGATGCCAGCGACGTCGCTATTGGTGCAGTACTCGAGCAGGTGGTCAAAGGCTCGGCCCGCCCATTGGCCTTCTTCAGCAGAAAACTGTCCAAGGCAGAATCGGGTTATTCTACCTTCGATCGAGAATTGCTGGCGGTGCACTTGGCTGTCCGTCACTTTCGCCATTTCTTAGAAGGTACGCCCTTCGTCATTCGCACAGACCACATGCCTCTGGTGCGCGCCTTCTTTCGACAGTCTGACGCCTGGTCCGCCCGTCAACGCCGACATCTCTCCGCCGTGGCTGAATACAATTGCACCCTCCAATACCTCCCTGGGAAAATGAATCCCGTTGCCGATGCCCTGTCAAGAAACACGTTGGCTGCCGTTCAACTGGGATTGGATTACAATGCCCTGGCTGAAGCCCAACGACAGGATCCAGAGTATCAAGCTTGTAGGACATCCTGCACGTCCCTCCGTTGGGAGGATTTTCCCCTTGAAGACTCCAACACCATAATCTTCTGTGACGTCAGTACTGGTAGACCGCGACCTTGGATTCCTGCTCCCATGCATCGACAGGTGTTTGATTTCATTCACGGCCTTTCACATCCCTCGTGCCGTTCTACTGCACAGCTGCTGAAGGCAAAGTTCATTTGGCACGGCATTTCTAAGGATACTAAGGATTGGGTCCGTGCCTGTACTTCTTGGCAAACTTCCAAAGTACATCGACACACGGATTCAGGAGTGGGCACCTTTCCTCAACCTCAGCGTCGTTTCGCACACATTCACGTCGACGTTGTAGGCCCCCTACCCACATCACAAGGACATCGTTACCTGTTTACCGTCATCGACCGCTCCACTCGTTGGCCTGAAGCCATTCCCATGGAAACTGCAACGTCCGCCTCATGTACATCTGCCTTACTCTCTGGATGGATTTCAAGATTCGGTATCCCTGAGCATATTACTTCTGACAGGGGAACCACTTTCACCTCTCAATTATGGACGTCATTAGCGAATCTCCTGGGCATCACCCTACATCAGACAATGGCCTACAACCCCGCTGCCAATGGAATGGTTGAACGTTTTCATCGCACCCTCAAAGCAGCTTTGATGTCCCGCTGCAAGGATTGCAACTGGTTTACTCAGCTTCCCTGGGTCCTCCTTGGACTAAGGACCACTCCTAAAGACCCCCTCGACGTCTCGGCAGCCGAAATGGTGTATGGTGACCCGTTGGTCATCCCTGCCGAATTTTTTCCTTCTACAACCTCCTCCGACGATCTCCAGCGCATACGTCACGTCGTGGGAAAATTTACTCCGTGCCGCCAGACTTACAAGCCCCCAGCGAAGCATCACATACCAACGGACTTGCACTCTACAACGCACGTCTTCCTGCGCAACGACACTAGCAAGCCACCGCTAACTCCCCCTTACACGGGCCCTTTCCTTGTGATCCGACGCAGTCCGAAAGCATTCCTCCTAAACATTCGGGGCAAAGAAGACTGGGTCTCCATTGATCGTCTAAAACCTGCTTATCTTCTGCCAGATGACCCGCCTACAGTTCGCCTCTCTAGATCAGGGCGCCCTATTTAACATGTACAGTATGTCATTTTTTTGGGGGGAGCAATGTACCAACCGTGTTTCACACAATTGTACATAATTCCTTTTGTATATTTTATGCTTGTATCTTCGCTCTTCCCTCGCACTAAAACGAACATGAAAATTCATGTCTGGTTTTTCCTCTGTGATATTGTCTGTCTTGTGAACTTGTTATGTCCTGTTGCCTTGAGGTTTTGTATATAAGGAGAGTGTTCCACAATAATATAACTCAGTTGTTTCCAATCTGCCTTTGAGTTCACACCCTTACTCGGCGCCGTCACAATATATATATATATATATATATATATATATATATATATATATATATATATATATATATATATATATATATATATATATATATATATATATATATATATATATATATATATATATTTATGTGTGTCTGTGTGATTGTGTATATATTTAAACCTTCCAGATTTGATATATTTCAAAAGATTTAGTTTTCTTTATTGTATAAATTTAACTTGATATTATTTTTTCATATTGATATTTTTACAGTTTGTGTTTTTTGCCAATATCCTCAGGTGTATTTATATTAAAAATTTATTGCGACTTATATATTTTTATTTTCTTTCATTTATTTCTCTCTCTCTCTCTCTCTCTCTCTCTCTCTCTCTCTCTCTCTCTCTCTCTCTCTCTCTCTCTCTCTCGGAAATTCACACACTGTTCACATTTCTATAAAACTAATCATGGCTTTTTTTATTTTCCATGCACAAACTTGAGTATCGTGACAGTCTCTATCATGACTTGCATACTGTTAAAAAATGGAGTATACACACACACACACACGCACACACACACACACACACACACATATATATATATATATATATATATATATATATATATATATATATATATATATATATATATATATACATATATATATATATATATATATATATATATATATATATATATATATATATATATATGTGTGTGTGTGTGTGTGTATATTTTATAGATATACATATAATTATATATATACACTATATACAGTATATATATATATATATATATATATATATATATATATATATATATATATATATATATATATATATATATATATACGTATATATATGTATATATATATATATATATATATATATATATATATATATATATATATATATATATATATATATATAAAGCACGTTAGCCAGGGAGTTATGAGGTCCTTTGACTGCCCAGACAGTACTACATTGGATCCTTCTCTCTTGTTACGGTTCATTTCCCTTTGACTACACACACACACACACACACACACACACACACACACACACACACACACCGAATGGTCTGGCCTATTCTCCAAGTATTCTCCTCTGCCCTCATACACCTGACTACACTGAGATTACCAATCAATTCTTCCTCATCCAAGGTGTTACTACTCTGAAATTGTTAGGCGGCCACGTTCTTCTTGGTAAGTGTAGAAGAGACTCTTTAGCCATGGTAAGGAGGTCTTCTAGGAGGACACTCCAAAATCAAACCATTGTCCTTTAGCCTTGGGTAGTACCATAACCTCTCTACCATGGTATTCCACTGTCTTGGGTTAGAGTTTTCTTGCTGAAGGGTACACTCGGATACACTATTCTATCTTATTTCTCTTCCTCTTGTTTTGTTAAAGTTTTTATAGTTTATATAGGAGATATTTATTTTAATTTTGTTACTCTTAAAATATTTTATTTTTTCTGTTTCCTTTCCTCACTGGGCTGTTTTCCCTGTTGGAGCCCCTGGGCTTATAGCGTCCTGCTTTTCAACTAGGGTTGTAGCTTAGCAAGTAATAATATATATATATATATATATATATATATATATATATATATATATATATATATATATATATATATATATATATATATATATATATATATATATATATATATATATATATATATACTGTATATAATCCTTCGTACCTGAATGCTTTTTATTTGGCCCCTATTACCCATTCTACCGAGGTAAACAGTGATGGTAATTTTACACCCAGGTACCTTTAATTGTCATGTGCGTTGGTTTGAAGCTTAATTTAGCTGTTATCATTATAGTGTACATACAAATTTTTATATATATATATATATATATATATATATATATATATATATATATATATATATATATATATATATATATATATATATATATATATATATATATTTTTATTTCTTTCATCTGGATATACCGATTTAACCAATTTAGATGAAGTTTCTATGACTAAAAAAATTTTGTATCATAAAATGTAAAACACAGTAAAACCTGTTACCATCTCCTTAGATATGTGTTAGATTTTGAATAGGAATGACTGGACTTTGAAGCAGAATTGGTAGATTTTGTGGAGGAATGGTTACATTTTGAATAGTAATTCTTAGATTTTGAATAAGAATGTCTATATTTTGAAGATGAATAGTTAGCCTTTGTAGAGTAACGGTTAGATTTCGAAAAGGAATGGCTTAATTTTCAAAACAAATAGATATATTAGTCTTTGAAGAGGAATGGTTAGCTTTTGAAGAGGAGAGGTTGGATTATGAAAATCTTTTATGATATTTCCTTGTCTGCAATATTTTCCAAATGACCATAGGGAGTTTATGATAATCTTAGTGTTATTTGAAGCAAATATGTTCCGTTGTGCTTTGTAATAATAAATATATTTTCTTAGCAATAATTAAATTTTAGGTTTTGGTTCATAGAAGGTATTCTTTGATAATTGCTCATGAATAAAGGATTATAATAAAGCTCTCTGGCATTTTGTTCGTTGCACGTCAAGCTATCAAAGAAATCTTGTTATTATTATTATTATTATTATTATTATTATTATTATTATTATTATTATTATTATTATTATTATTATTATTATTATTATTACTTGTTAAGCTACAACCTTAGTTGGATAAGCAGAATGTTAGAAGCCCAGGCGCCCCAACTGGGAAAATTGCCCAGTGAGGAAAGGAAACAAAGAAAATTGAAATATTTGAAGAACAGTTACAATATTAAAATAGATATTTCCTATATAAACCATAAAAACTTTAACAAAGCAAGAAGAAGAGAAATTAGTTAGAATAGTGTACCCGAATGTACCCTCAAGCAAGAGAACTCTAACCCTAGACAGTGGAAGACCATGTTTATAGACCGGCGTTAAAGCGATCAATATTAATAAAATCATTTTCATAATTTTATTATATAAGTTTTGCTCTCGATAACTGTTTTGTGAGATCTATCTGAATTGTGAAACGACACTTTTTCTTTTCACAAAGAATTAAAGCACAAATAAAGTCGTTTTTTTTAAGATTGCAATTTTGATTAAATTTAATTAATGACAATTTTTAACCGCGAGGAAAGCTTCGTTGTAAAGTCGAAAAGGAGAATTTTTTTTAGAAATTTTATATTAAAAAATGTCAGGAATGTCATTACATCGCTTCTTTTTTCAACTTGCTTTTGAAAATAAAATGGGGAAAATGGTGAATGTGATTTTGGAACGAGATAAAATGAACATAGATTAAGGGTTCTTTTATTAGGGAACTTTGATAACGTAATAATTTAGGGGGGAAAATACCACGGGTTGTTTCGAAGTTTTAAACGTCACACATGATTTACTATTGCACTGATCTTCTAATGTTTGTAGATAAATCATTAGATAGCAAAAGAACTTATTTAGTAGAGTATTGATATGATTTGAAATAGTTATTTTTAGCAATACTTCAAATTCACTTTTTTTTTTTAACATTCAAGTAACCAAATATTCCTTGATTAAAATAAATTATGAAATGACTACAATAAATGCGAGTATAACTCTTCTTGCCTGGTGATCGCCAGACTGGGGTTCGAGTCCTGCTCAAACTCGTTAGTTCCTTTAGTCGCTACAATCTCACCGTCCTTGTGAGCTAAGGAGTGAAGTTTAGTGGATCTATCCTCTGAGTCATCAACAGCCATTGCCTAGCCCCCTCCCCTGGTCCCAGCTTGGATGGAGAGGGGTCTTGGGCGCTGATTATATGTATATATGATCAGTCTCTAGGGCATTGTCCTGCTTGATAGAGCAATGTCACTGTCCTTTTCCTCTGCCATTCATGAGTAGCCTTTAAACCTTTAAAAGGATGAATAACAATTACAATAAACACTATCAATAAAGGAAATATGAAATCATCTTCCTTTTTAAAAATACCTATTTGTATTGAAACGTGCATTGAAATAATTGATAAACTAGATTACAAATATATGAATGGATTTTATCAAAACATGCACCGATATCACGCTCACAGACAATTGTTGGTACATATATCGATACATAAATATATATGCACACACACATATATATATATATATATATATATATATATATATATATATATATATATATATATATATATATATATATATATATATATATATATATATATATATATATATATATATATATATATATGTTTGTGTGTGTGATCTAGTGTTGACACTAGTCTAATAAATTCATTTATTTGAAGAACAGATCCGCTTAACGCCCAACCCTATGACTCGAAGGACGCTCAGTCGAAAAGAGGGAATGTTAAAATATGCAGTATGTTACAACAAAAGCACAAACAGATGATTTATCTCATCCTAGCTTACCGAACCCACCACTTTTCAATATTAGACCAACGTACGTCACATCCTCCATCCGTGGCTCTTCAACGGGCATGCATCTTGCATCCCGTCTCTACCTTGTATCTCCTTGCATGTTTTTGCTTGCTGGAGAAGAATGACTCGAAACAATCGTCAACTTTGAGACCTGGAGGCATGGCACTTGCTCACAGCAATCCATCTTCGCCTTGCGCAAGATGACTTCCAAGGGACTTTCCTCCAACCCTAAAGAATGACTGTTTCTGTTTTGACCCAGCGTGGAAATTATGATTCTTCACTTCACTCTTTCAGGATTTATTGTTTGTATAGGGTTTTCTTCTGGTAATTTGAGAGTGCTTTGGCAGTTGGAAATTACTTCGCTTTAATTATATTCAATTTTTTTATAGGCCCGTGTTTGGACATTTTCAAATACAGTATATGCATATTTTAAAACAATATATTTGTCAGGAAATTCATATTTTACATTTCTCAAATAAGTAAATATTACGAAGTATTATTATTATTATTATTATTATTATCATTATTATTATTATTATTATTATTATTGTTATTATTATTTTTATTATTATTATTATTGTTGTTGTTGTTGTTGTTGTTGTTGTTGTTGTTGTTGTCACTATTATTGTTGTTTTGAAATTATCACTGTTATTGTTGTTGTTATTATTATTTTTATTATTATTATTATTATTATTATTATTTTGATTGTTATTATTATTATTATTATCTAGTGTTATTAATATTTTTAATATTAATATTAATATATATTGATATTATTAATATTATTAATATTATTATTAGTGTTAATATTATTATTATTATTATTATTATTATTATTATTATTATTATTATTATTATTATTATTATTATTATTATTATTATTAGACGAGGGGAAACGCAGTTTAATGAGGAACTGTAGTGCAAGCACAAATCGAAACATCATCTTCATTCAATCACCTTTATTTCAACGTTTCGGACAATTTGTCCATCATCAGTTTTCTGTGAAGTTGAAAACATACATTGATACAAACAATAAAAAAACTTTGGTAAAAGACGTGAGCAAAAATAAGATAATTTAAAATTATAAATAGTACTTAAAACACTTTTCTGCTGAAAGCAGAGTTATCTAGGTAACTTTCGGTTGACGTTTTTCTATGTAAAATGTTTCCAATAATCTTAGCTCGGTCTCAAATCGAGCTTTATATAAAATACTAAAATCAAAATGATTAGAATTGGTGTTACACACTCCATATACATATATATATTATATATATAGATATATATCTATATGTATCTGTATATACACATATATATGCATGTATGGTTTTATTATTATGCACGGGGTTTTACAGATCTGAGTATTATATCCCATAGTAACATTTCTTTTACAAAGTAAAGGTGATGTATCCACAAAATCGTATACTGTACAAGTAATCGTTTTATAACTGCTTACAAGGTATCAACTGGAATTCAGTCGATGGAGAAATATCCTGTGTCACATGATATTAGTAAACAAGCCATAAAATATAAAGAAAATACGACAATAAAGGGTCTTTATTTGTAGATCTTTTTCTTTCCAAATCATATTATTAAGATTTCCGGTAAAACCAAGAAGTCGGAAACTGAACTGAATGGTTCCCTTTGTGCGAGGTGATCAGTAAGAATGCAATGGAAATATCAATCCTTAAAACGTTATTAATTGCATTTAATATTAAAAGTAAAGCGAAAATAGAACGTTTCATATTATGTAGATCTCATCTATCTCAGGTGAGAACTGTTTACAACATTTTGCATAGAGCATAAAGAGACAAATCAGTAACCTTCAATGTTTAATATAGCTCATTTACTTGGTATTATTTAGTGAACAATAATAAATAGATAGATTAAGAGGGAGGAGTTATAGCTGTAGTCAGAGTACTGCGCAAACAGAATGCATACCCAACTGAAGAATAACATCATAACAAACTCCATTAACTCGTAATCTATTCAATAGAACAGTGACATCTATGTGAATTTGTTCAGTAGAATAGTGATATATCTGTTAATTTATTCAGTACAGGACGTATCAGAGGAACTTTACATTTGTCGTGTATCAACAAATCCGTCCATTGTGTAGATCTTATTGTTTGAGATAATGTTTGCTCAAAGTGCTGTTAGTGTGAGAGATCTTTTCTCTTACATACTTCAAAGCCATTGCAAAGAAGTTCAGGAAAACACGTGCCTGGTGAAGATTCAACTTCGCACTTAACATGAATTTCAGATTTCCATTTTTTACAATGTATGGACATGAGTCATAGTATGAAAATGATGCAACCTCAAACAGATTCAGTAGATTTAAGAACAAAACCCTCAGAAGGATATTGGGAGTTAAATGGGAGGACAGGATTAGAAATGAAACTCAAAGAGATATTACTAGAGTGCCATATGTGGAAGAGATCATGGTGAGGGGTAGATGGAGATGGTTTGGGCATGCTCTTCGCACTCCCCAAGAGAGATTAGTTCACCAAAGTTTCAACTGGGCTTCATAAGGCACTTGAAGAATTGGAAGACCCAGGCTTACATGGCTGAGGACTATGAAGCGTGAAGTAGGAGGCGATGAGTTGAGAAGTAATGATTTAAAAGCTCAAGATAGAGATGACATGCAAAATCTAACCGAGGCCCTTTGTGTCAATAGGCGTAGGAGGAGATGATGATGGTGATATGAGGAATCAAAGATGGAGTTTTATCAGATTCAAACAGAAAAGATCTGAAGAAATTTTTCGAGGTCATTGCATAATTAAAAGAATCTATGATCTATCTTTTAAAAGATTGGTCTTGCAATGCTCATTACATCCCCAGAAACGAATTCCAAAGTAAAAGGTGAAGCGGAGCTGTGGTCGAGACGTCAAAATCTTTCATGCATATGCAGTGGAAATCCGCCTCGAAGGCCAAGATTGGTCCGCGTAATTCTTTTGTATTTTGCATAAGCCTTTTCGAATGCCATGACGATTTGCATTTCGTTTTCTATTCCATACTGAATGCCAGCTGATCTTGGCGTTATGAGCCCCATGGAAGATCTCTCTCTCTCTCTCTCTCTCTCTCTCTCTCTCTCTCTCTCTCTCTCTCTCTCTCTCTCTCTCTCTCTATATATATATATATATATATATATATATATATATATTTATACATATATATATATATATATATATATATATATATATATATATATATATATATATATATATATATATATATATATATATATATATATATATATATATATATATATATATGCAGAAGAACCACAGGGAAAATGAAAATACGAAATATACGCTCAAGTCCGGACTAGTTTCGTGATACTTCTTCAGAGGACTGTCCTCTGAGGAAGTATCACGAAACTAGTCAGGACTTAAGCGTATATTTCGTATTTTCATTTTCCCTGTGGTTCTTCTGCATCTGAGCATCACGTTTTCCTGTGATTTTTACGCATATATATATACATATATATATATATATATATATATATATATATATATATATATATATATATATATATATATATATATGCATATATATATATATATATATATATATATATATATATATATATATATATATATATATATAATTGGATGTATACACAGTTCATATAAACATATACATATATATGTATGTATTTACTTCTTTAATTTTTTTCTATATATACTATATTTACCCGTAACCTGCCTACTATTCGAAAGGTGGACTAGTCCTGCTTGATTACCTTGCTGACCTTAATAAAGTTTTTTTTTTTTTTTTTTAAATCATGAAGAAAAACAATGAGAGAGAAAGAGGGTCGATGGCTTATGACTGAAGGCTGGAATTCTCTGTCTGTTGCTATGCATCGCTGGGGTCGCATATATATAAACTTAGTTATTCTAGAGTCTTCTATGTCACGTGTCTAGAAGCAGGGGGTTGTGCCTAACGGCATAAGGTTGCCAACGATCCCTATCAGAAGCCTATCAACGCACCAGCGAGACGACTCTCTCTCTCTCTCAGCTAGCACTGCCCACCTACCTTCTCGAAATTATGATAAAAAAAAGATAAAGACTAACTCTAGATTTTTGAAGAACTTTCTAAACACGGGGCAAATATAATACTTTCGTAATCTCTCAAAAACATGACGCAATACCATAATGAATTATATAACCCTCGTTCATACCTCGTATAGTCCTTACTGCATACTTAATCGAGATTACGTAAGCCTTACCAAAATACATGAAATTAAAAGTTATTTCTTAAAAATAAAGTAAATTTACGTATACTAACTTGAATGAAAAATGCAATTAAATGAACGACGAAAGTCTTACGTAATTTACATACAAAACTTAAAACTACAAGAGAGGAACTCGCCTTAAGACTATTTACACTTATATTTTTAGCAGGTTTATTTGTTTTAGTTTTAGTTGTGAATCTCGGCTTGCAACCGTATCCAGCCTACATCTCCTTCAATAATATTTTCAAATAATGGAAAAATATATAGAGTAAAGCAATAGATATTTACCCTAAAGGTAAGTAAAGTAATATTTTGCATAGCAGGTTATGGATAAATGTTTTCTAACTATAGGAAGGTGATGAATTTATCGCTGTATAGGAACCAGATTGCAACATATGGTAATTTTGCTTGTTGCACCAGACACCATTTGACCAAATTTCAAGAGAAAAAGTATTTTCCCCCTCTTCAGAAACCGTTTGCTAACATCATTGTTTTAACTGAAACGTTCATATCTACGTCACTCTGGATGTTTGTTTTGATTCCATTACGTGCCAACGAACAGCACTTTGGAATGTTGAATGAGAAACAGAGGTAATGAACTTACGCCTGAAAAAAACAGAGAACGGAGAGATTGCTTCATAAAGCTGAAGTTTAACATGTAATGAAAAGTAAAACTATGGCAGCTGAAAATCACTGTGATGTCCTGTTGTACCATGATATTTAAAACACAAGTGGAGGCACACATACTCATATATATATATATAGATATATATATATATATATATATATATATATATATATATATATATATATATATATATATATATATATATATATATATATACATATATATATATATATACGTATATATATATATATATATATATATATATATATATATATATATATATAAATATACATACATACATACACACATATATATATATATATATATATATATATATATATATATATATATATATATATGTGTGTGTGTGTGTGTGTGTATGTGTGTGTGTGTGTGTGCGTATGCGTGCACAAATTGGATGCACTAGAAATTATTTTTTCTCAATTCACAGTTATTATTATTATTATTATTATTATTATTATTACTATCCAAGCTACAACCCTAGTTGGAAAAGCAAGATGCTATAAGCCCAGGGGCTCTAACAGGGAAAAATAGCCCAGTGAGGAAAGGAAATAAGGAAATAAATAAATGAAGAGAACAAATTAACAATAAATCATTCTAAAAATAAGTAACAACGTCAAAACAGACATGTCATATATAAACTATTAACAACAACAAAAACAAATATGTCATAAATAAACTATAAAAAGACTCATGTCCGCCTGGTCAACAAAAAAGCATTTGCTCCAACTTTGAACTTTTGAATTTCTACTGATTCAACCACCCGATTAGGAAGATCATTCCACAACTTGGTCACAGCTGGAATAAAACTTCTAGAGTACTGCGTAGTATTGAGCCTCGTGATGGAGAAGGCCTGGCTATTAGAATTAACTGCCTGCCTAGTATTACGAACAAGATAGAATTGTCCTGGGAGATCTGAATGTAAAGGATGGTCAGAGTTATGAAAAATCTTATGCAACATGCATAATAAACTAATTGAACGACGGTGCCAGAGATTAATATCTAGATCAGGAATAAGAAATTTAATAGACCGTAAGTTTCTGTCCAACAAATTAAGATGAGAATCAGCAGCTGAACACCAGACAGGAGAACAATACTCAAAACAAGGTAGAATGAAAGAATTAAAACACTTCTTCAGAATAGATTGATCACCGAAAATCTTGAAAGACTTTCTCAATAAGCCTATTTTTTGTGCAACTGAAGAAGACACAGACCTTATATGTTTCTCAAAAGTAAATTTACTGTCGAGAATCACACCTAAAATTTTGAAAGAGTCATACATATTTAAAGAAACATTATCAATATTGAGATCCGGATGTTGAGGAGCCACCGTCCTTGACCTACTTACAATCATACTTTGAGTTTTGTTAGGAATCAACTTCATACCCCATAATTTGCACCATGCACTAATTCTAGCTAAATCTCTATTAAGGGATTCACCAACCCTAGATCTACATTCAGGGGATGGAATTTATGCAAAGAGAATAGCATCATCTGCATATGCAACAAGCTTGTTTTCTAGGCCAAACCACATGTCATGTGTATATAGTATGAAAAGTAATGGGCCAAGAACACTACCCTGTGGAACACCGGATATCACATTCCTATAATCACTATGGTGCCCATCAACAACAACTCTTTGATATCTATTACTTAAAAAATCAATAATAATGCTAAGAAACAACCCACCCACTCCCAACTGTTTGAGTTTGAAAACAAGGGCCTCATGATTAACACGGTCAAAGGCAGCACTAAAATCAAGGCCAATCATACGAACTTCCCGACCACAATCAAGGGATTTCTGTACAGCATTGGAGATTGTAAGAAGGGCATCACATGCTCCAAGGCCTTTACGAAAACAGGCTTCTTATATTTATACAGTATATATATATATATATATATATATATATATATATATATATATATATATGTATATATATATACACATGTATTTATATACACACCTATTATATATGTACTGCATATGTGTTTGTGTGTGTTTAAACCGTTTATGTGTATACATAGTGTTCAGGTGAACATTGAACGAAGAAGCATCATTGCAAATGTCATCGTCAGATAAAGATTTATATTGACAATCAAACATACAAGATCAAACGAGCGAAAATAGTTATAATAATCAAACTGACAGATCTCTTAACAGAAAAAAAGGTCTTCTGGAAATATGTTAAACTGATTAATCCAATCGATGATCTAAGTAAAATATTTTGAAATGTTAAATACCTGATCATTCACATCGTTGAAAAATGTTGCTGTAGTAGATAATAGACGTATTGATAGACAAGTTCATCGGTCTCCCATGATAAATGTCATATTCAATCCCCTTGGCACATACTGTAAAGCATGACACCGTGATAAAACCGTGACAGGACTTGTTATCAACTGTTCCAATACTGCAGTCGGATCACGAGCTGGAAGGTGCTTAATTAAATTGCATTGCTTCTCTTCGGAGTCATCCAGGGGATTCATCATCTGCTTTTCAAAAAGGAAAAAAAAAAAAGAAATCAGAAATGTTCATAGTGTGGCAATGGCGAGAGAGAGAATGCAATTGAGAATATAATCATGCTGGATATTGCTTTGCTTTGAGGCGCAGAGCATTAATATGTATGTATACATTGTGCAATCAATAGGTAGTCATGGCATTGGTATCGAATCGTTGCGTGTGTGGAACAATCAAAGTTTTAATTTTATCGCTTAGTTTTGCAGCTGGAATTAAATTCACAACTTTTTCATTTCATTGCTTCGAATCTTTTAATTATTACCAAATAAATAAGATTCAAATCCAGTTATTTCCATTTTTTTCCTTATAAATTATTCAGAATGGTGATTATATTTGTTTTTCTATTCGCTGCCAAGTGTTTTGTCCCATACATTATTTTCCAGGGAACAAATCTGAAATATTGAGTTTTGTCTTATTTAATCTAAATTCCATATAAATCTATCTGATTGATTACTAATTAGTTTTATATTCCCCCTAACATGTAAAACTTACATTATTGTAAATCATAACGCCAAAATAGTCATCTCAGTTGGTAAGAATTAGTCCTGAGGTCCAAACGAATCTTGTTGTTTCCTTGAAACCACAACGTAATTTGAGCAATTTCTCGCGCTGGCATTCTGCCTTATTAATATATTCTACGCCATTTAACTTGGAAACAACATATCACTTACGTAGGGCAGTAAGTAAAGTATATTTATGATTCAGGTTGTAAATTTTTGCTATATATTCAGATGATAATGTGATTTGAAAAAAAAAATATTCGCCGTGTTTCTGATGGGATATATTTTTATTAGTTATAAATTTTATATTGTATACAAAGAGAGAGAGAGAGAGAGAGAGAGAGAGAGAGAGAGAGAGAGAGAGAGAGAGAGAGAGAGAGAGAGAGAGATTCAAAGTTAGAAAATATAGTACATATAAAGACACATACATATCCATTTACAAGAATGTCAGGTCAATATGACCTTTATCTATACAGATGGTAGTAATGGTTCGTACTTGAAGCCACTGAAGCATCGTGCCTCAAGACAGATGAAAGTCCGTGAAGGTTTATGAAATCCTTTTTAGAGAAAATGACACTTGGATGGTGGAGTATATTGGAGTATTCTTCCACACGATACCAAATTCATATAGATCATTAGTCGCGTAGAATGACAGGAAAAAAAAATATATTGTTCTTAATGCTTTGCTTGATGCCCAAATTAGTCAGGTACACATGACCAAGGATTTTGCAACGCCATACTTACTGTGTGTTGGAAGTGGAGGAGGAAGAATATGAAAATAGATGTTGTGTTCGTGTTGAAAAAAAAAGAAGTAGGATGATATTACCATTGGTGAAACTAAAATCAAACAGTTTGGTGTTTAAGGCTGGAAATGTCAAAGAATTTCTGGTGTAGATCCTCGTCTCTCATGCAATTTATATTCTATTATTATTATTATTATTATTATTATTATTATTATTATTATCATTATTATTATTATTTATTATTATTAGTAGTTAATCTACAACTCTAGTTGGGAAAACAATATGCTATAAGCCTAAGGGCTCCAACAAGGAAAATAGTCCAGTGAGGAAAGGAAATAAACAATAGGCGAAATAAGGAACATTGCGCTGATAACACAACACATTTGACGTATAAGGAAAAGTAGTACTCTTGGATATTATCCCTCTAATGTTGTAGTTGCTATAAAGCTTTAAAAACTAGTTTTATATACTTATTTGTACATTCCTTAAAGATAAGAAATAAATTGGAAAATTAAATTTCGTGCAAATACTTTAGATGTCTTTCCTTATCTTTTCTAATCTAAAATATGCTTCTAGTCTTCTTTGAATATGGAAAACCTACAGTATTATTATTATTATTATTATTATTATTATTATTATTATTATTATTATTATTATTATTACTTGCAAAGCTACAACCCTAGTTGGAAAAGCAGGATGCTTTAAGCCCAGGGGCCCCAAACAGGGAAAATAGCCTAGTGAGGAAAGGGAATAAGGAAAAATGAAATAGTATAAGAACAATAGCAACATTAAAATAAATATCTCATATATAAACTATAAAAACTGTAACAAAACAAGAGGAAGGGAAATTAGAGAGAATAGTGTGCCTGAGTGTACCCTCAAGCAAGAGAACTATAACCCAAGACAGTGGAAGACTACACCATTAGCATCTTAAGGCAACTGTTGTTTTGCATAACATGGAATTTCCCGTTAACCTTTCCTTTTCTTCTCCTCTTCCCTCTTCGCCGTTTTCCTAAAAGAAGAATTTATGTGGGAACAAAACCTCGTCAACATTAGTCCTTCACCACGTACAGTGTCATGGCTGTTACTCGCTGCAATCCATCTTCATCTTGTGCTCGATGGTCTTCCTGGGACTTTTTCTTTATCATTTCTCTCAAGCATTTTGTTCACTGGCTCTAATTACTGGACGCCAGACAGGGTTTTGAGAAATATGGTAATATGGAAGTTTTGTTTTTCTTAGGATTGTTCACTGAATTTTAGCATAATTAGAATCTTGTTTTTCAAGCTGAATCACTTTGTGGTACTTCTGCTCTTGAACGTTTTAAACAACTTTCAACAGGTATCATTAGCTAGCCTTTCAGCATAATTCTAATATTGAAAGAAGACGACAAATTTTTTATGTCGTATAGAGACAGCAACGATGTAAGGGAAAATATGAGTTGATTATTTTATGACTCAAAATCCAGTAACATAGTTTATGACATAACGGAATGGTATTCAGTATTTTAGAAAAATATCTTATGGCTTCTCTTTACTATGGATAGCATAATCTTGTCATTCCAGTGTGCTACCCATTAAAAAGGAATAATTGTAATTATGTCAATTAATTATATATATTTTTAAGTCTATATCTGTCATGATGAACAGATGAATTCCTGAAAGAAGTCAAGCAATGTTTCAATTCATCCCCCCCCACATCAAAGACAAATGTACTTGTGAGTCGTAATATCTCAATAATTACCTTTAAATGTAATTTCTCCCATCCGGCAAATGACACAATATGGATTTAGATATCAAAAGGATTAAGCTTGTCAATAATGGGAATCCGGTTACCATTCTATACAGAAGAATACTCTAAAGCAAGCAGTGCTTGCAGCAATAAAGAAAGCGAAAAGTATCTGATATTTTGCACGAGACAATATTAAGCGTAAAGGTATGTAAAATCTTTATACATTTCTATAAATAATTATCGAATGTTTTTGTGCACACAAACACTTTTATGTGTAAGTTATCTATTTAAATAAACAAAGCCCTAAAATTTGAAATTAAAACATTTTATTCAATGAAATGTATAATTTGCCAGTGTATTATTCCACATAGGCTTGTACTCTCTCTCTCTCTCTCTCTCTCTCTCTCTCTCTCTCTCTCTCTCTCTCTCTCTCTCTCTCTCTCTAATGAAGGCTGGGAAAGAATGTGTCATAAACTTTTTAGCGCCTGACTACGCAGAGACCAAGATCCTTCCTAAAGTTTTTCTCTGAATCATCCCGAAAGTGGCGGTTTCTCCGTTGTCTGGATCGCATTAACGTTGGACCCCATTTCCGTCAATGAGTTTGTGTATGTGATTCAGTGTAGCTTCCTTTTGCTGGACAATGATGTTTGTGATAAATCTTGAAGGTGAGATTTGTTCCATGGGGTGTTTTTTTACAATGTTACAATAAATCTTTATGACAGAGACCCTTTTTATATTAAATCTTTCTGACAGGGATCCTTTTTTACATTAAATCTATGACAAAGACCCTTGTTACATTAAATCTTTTTGACAGGGACCCTTTTTACATTAAATCTTTATGACGAAGACCCTTGTTACATTAAATCTTCTTGACAGGGACCCTTTTTACATTAAATATTTTTGAAAGGGACCTTTTTTTACATTCAATCCTTTTAATAGGGACCATTTTTAATTTCAATCTTTTTCACAAGGACCTTTTTTATATTGAATCTTTTTGACAGGAACCATTTTTACATTAAATATTTTTGACAGGGACCCTTTTACGTTAAATATTTTTGATAGGGACCCTATTTAACATTGAATCATTTTGACAGGGACCGTCTTTCATGCATGTTGCATTGATGACAATTGCTACCTCAGCTACATTCAATGTGTATGAAAATTTCTCTTAAAGTTTTTTCTTTTCAGTTTCTTCTCCTCAGTTACATGAATGCATTTCTTTGATTGAAAAGTAGATATCTTGGCAAGAGAATTTTAACTAACCCGTATTCCTTATTTACAAGAAAATTAGGAAGATTGGTTGATTTGGAGTTTTTTTTTTTTTGGCATCCTGACATCTATGGTCATTGACACCTAAATGAAAAAAAAAAAAATTAGAAATAAACAAACATTTATAACGTTGGAATTATTTCTTCTATTTCCACGCGGATTAACAACGGTGTCCGGTTTCCCATTTTATAGTAACCAAAATGTAAAGTTGGTTGAATATCGTTAAACCTTACCGTTATAACGACGCTGCTACTTTCGTGTGAGCGCCGTCTTGAGCGACAAGTGTAATTTGAGGTCTCAGAGCTTTGAACGCTATTTCTCGAGTTACGGATGTGTTGGTCTGGTGGACTTTGTCCTCATGGAATAGAAGTTTTGCTCAAACATTTTGTGGCCCTGGTCAGTTTAGTTTCTCGTCTTCGCTTTCCTTTTTTCGTTCTTGATACGTATTGAGTTTGCCATGAAATAAAGGTTACAATAGTTTCTATATATTTCATTTGTTTCGATATTTGTAAAATTATGATAACTGTTAATCATTTAAGGTCAGTTTTTATTTAAAGTAGATATCTGACTCTTTTAAGGATATTTTCCCTTTAAGCTTCAGTACCGAAAATGTAGATAAATCATAACTTATATGATCTACCTGATATACGTCCACCTGTTCCAGATTACTAGTAATCGATAAGAGGTATTACGCCTGTACAGAGTTTCATAAATTGCGTGTAACAACACAATAATAGTGCACGGAGAACTCTCATATAAAAGTACCTGAGATCTGGAACATAACTAAATCAAATCAAGTCTCTCTCTCTCTCTCTCTCTCTCTCTCTCTCTCTCTCTCTCTGTATATATATATATACATACATACATATATATATATATATATATATATATAGATATATATATATATATATATATATACTGCATATAGATATATAGAATATATGTTTATATTTATATATATAAAGAGAGAGAGAGAGAGAGAGAGAGAGAGAGAGAGATTCAAAGTTAGCAAATATAGTACATATAAAGACATACATATACATTTACAAGAATGTCAGGTCAATATGACCTTTATCTATAGAGATGGTCGTAATGGTTCGTACTTGAAGCCAATGAAGCATCGTGCCTCAAGACAGATGAAAGTCCGTGAAGGTTTATGGAATCTTTTGTGGAGAAAATGACACTTGGATGGTGGAGTATTCTGGAGTATTCTTCCATACAATACCAAATTCATATAGATCATCAGCCGCGTAGAATAACGGGAAAAAAAGAAACCATTCTTCATACTTTGCTTGATGCTGAAACTATACTCATTTTTTTAATGGGGTCCATTTGTACTGCCTTGGAGGGGTGCTCTTTTAGCTCGGAAATATTTTCTGCTAGCTGATTGGTTAGATTTATCTTGTCTAGACAATCAGCTAGCAGGAAACTTTTCCGAGCTAAAAGGGCACCCCTGCGAGTCAGTGCAAATGCTTCTCACTAAAATAAATTGAGTATAATCAGATACACACGACCAATGATTAGCAACGTAATACTTAGTGTGTGTTGGAAGGGGAGGAGGAAGAATATGAGAATAAATATGAGAATAGATGTGTTCGAGTTTGAAATCTTTTTTTTTTTTTACTATATTGCCAATGGTGAAACGAAAATAAAACAGTTTGGTGTTCAGGGTTGGAAATGACAAGAGAATTTCTGGTGTAGATCCTCGTCTCTCATGAGTTGATATCCTATTATTATTATGATGATGATGATTACTCATATTATTATTATTATTATTATTATTATTATTATTATTATTATTATTATTATTACTAGCTAAGCTACAACCCTAAATGGGAAAGTAAGATCCTATAAGCCAAAGGGCTACAACAAGGAAAAATAGCCCAGTTTGGAAAGGAAAAAAACGATATGAGAAATAATGAACATTGCGCTGATAACACAACACATTTGATGTATAATGAAAAGTAGTAATTTTTGTAAATTATCCCTGTAATGCTGTAATTAGAACCCTTAAAACTAGTGTGATATACTTATTTCTACATTCCTTAAGGATGAGAAATAAATTGGAAAGGTAAATTTTGTGCAAATTTTGTAGATATCTTTCCTTATTTTTTTTAATCTAGAATATGCTTCTAGTTTTTACTGAATATGGAAGTTGTACATTATTATTATTATTATTATTATTATTATTATTATTATTATTATTATTATTATTACTTGCTAAGCTACAACCCTAGTTGGAAAAGCAAGATTCTATTAGCCCAGGGGCTCCAGCAGGGATAATAACCCAGTGAGGAAAAGGAAACAAGAAAAAATAGAATATTTTTAGAACAGTAACCACAATAAAATAAAAATTTCATAAAATAAATTTTAAAAAAGTTTAATAAAACAAGAGGAACAGAAATTAGAGAGAATAATGTCCCCAAGTGTACCCTCAAGCAAGAGAACTCTGACCCAAGACAGTGGAAGACTACACCATTAGCATCCTGAGTCAATTGTTGTTTTGCATAACATGGAATTTCCCGTTATCCTTTTCTTTTCTTCTCCACTTCCCTCTTCTTCGTTTTCCTAAAAGAAGAATTTCTGTTGGGACAAAACCTCGTCAACTTTTAGTCCTTCACCACGTACAGTGTCATGGCTGTTACTCGCTGCAATCCATCTTCATCTTGTGCTCGATGGTCTTCCTGGGACTTTCTCTTTATCATTTCTCTCAAGCATTTTGTTCACAGGCTCTAGTTACTGGATGCCAGACAGGGTTTTGAGAAATATGATAATATGGAAGTTTTGTTTTTTTAATAGGATTGTTCACTGAATTTTAGCATAATTAGAATCTTGTTTGTCAAGATGAATCAGTTTGTGGTGCTTCTTCTATTAAAGGTTTTAAACAACTTCCAACAGGTATCATTAGCTAGTCTTTCAGCATAATTCTAATATTGAAAGAAAATGACAAATTGTATGTGTCGTATAGAGACAACAACGATGTAAGGGAAAATATGAGTTGATTATTTTATAACTCAAAATCCAGTAACATAGTTTATGACATAACAGAATGGTATTCAGTATTTTAGAAAAATATCTTATGGCTTCTCTTACAATGGATAGCATAATCTTGTCATTCCAGTGTGCTACCCATTAAAAAGGAATAATCGTAATTATGTCAATTCATTATATACATTTTTAAGTCTATATCTGTCATGATGAACAGATGAATCCCTAAAAGAAGTCAAGCAATGTTTCAATTCATCCCCCCCCCCCACATCAAAGACAAATGTACATGTGAGTCGTAATATCTCAGTAATTACCTTTAAATGTAATTTCTCCCATCCGGCAAATCACACAATATGGATTTACATATCAAAAGGATATCCGGTTACCATTCTATAGAGAAGAATACTATAAAGCAAGCAGTGCTTGCAGCAGTAAAGAAAGCGAAAAGTATCTGATATTTTGCACGAGACAATATTAAGCGTTAAAGTATGTAAAAACTTTATACATTTCTATAAATAATTATCGAATATTTTGTGCACACCAACACATTCATGTGTAAGTTATCTGTTTAAAGAAGCAAAGCCCTAAAATTTGAAATGAAAACATTTTATTCAATGAAATGTATAATTTGCCAGTGTATTATTCCACATAGGCTTGTACTCTCTCTCTCTCTCTCTCTCTCTCTCTCTCTCTCTCTCTCTCCCTCTCTCTCTCTCTCTAACGAAGGCTAGGAAAGAATGTGCCATTAACCTTTTAGCCCCTGACTACACAGAGACCAAGATCCTTGCTAAAGTTTTTTTCTGAATCATCCCGAAAGTGGCGGTTTCTCCGTTGTCTGGATCGCATGAACGTTGGACCCCATTTCCGTCAATGAGTTTGTGTATGTGATTCGGTGCTGCTTCCTTTTGCTGGACAATGATATTTTGATAAAGTTCGGAGATGATATTTGTTCCATAGGGTATTTTTTTTACAATGTTACAATAAATCTTCATGCCAGGGGCCCTTTTTACATCAAATCTTTTTGATAGGGACCCTTTTTACATTAAATCTTTTTGACAGGGACCCTTTTTACATTAAATCTTTATGACAAAGACCCTTGTTACATTAAATCTTTTTGACAGGGACCCTTTTTACATTAAATAATTTTGAAAAGGACCTTTTTTTACGTTCAATCCTTGTAACAGGGACCCTTTTTAATTTAAATCTTTTTCACAAGGACCTTTTTTTATATTGAATCTTTTTGACAGGAACCATTTTTACATTAAATCTTTTTGACAGGGACCGTTTTACATTAAATATTTTTGACTGGGACCCTTTTACATTAAATCTTTTGGTTAGGGACCCTTTTACATTAAACATTTTTGACAGGAACCGTTTTTACATTAAATCTTTTTGACAGGGACTGTCTTTCATGCATGTTGCATTGATGACAATTGCTGCCTCAGCTACATTCAATGTGTATGAAAATTTCTCTTAAAGTTATTTCTTTTCAGTTTCTTCTCCTCAGTTACATGAATGCATTTCTTTGATTGAAAAGTAGATACCTTGGCAAGAGAATTTCACCTAACCCGTATTCCTTATTTACAAGAAAATTAAGATGGATTGATTTGGATTTTTTTTTTTTTTGGCTTCGTGACATCTAAGGTCATTGACACCTAAATTGGAAAATAAAAATACAAACATTTGTAGCGTTGGAATTATTTCTTCTATTTCCACGCTGAGTAACAACGGTGTCTGGTTCCCATTTTTTATTAACCAAAATGTAAAGTTGGTTGAATATCGTTAAACCTTACCGTTATAACGACGCTGCTACTTTCGTGTGAGCGCCGTCTTGAGCGACAGGTGTAATTTCAGGTCTCAGAGCTTTGAACGCTATTTCTCGAGTTACGGATGTGTTGGTCTGGTGGACTTTGTCCTCATGGAATAGAAGTTTTGCTCAAACATTTTGTGGCCCTGGTCAGTTTAGTTTCTCGTCTTCGCTTTCCTTTTTCCGCTGTTGATACGTATTGAGTTTTCCATGAAATAAAGGTTACAATAGTTTCTATATATTTCATTTGTTTCGATATTTGTAAAATTATGATAACTGTTAATCATTTAAGGTCAGTTTTTATTTAAAGTAAGTATCTGACTCTTTTAAGGATATTCTCCCTTTAAGCTTCAATACCGAAAATGTAGATAAATCATAACTTATATGATCTACCTGATATACGTCCACCTGTTCCAGATTACTAGTAATCGATAAGAGGTATTACGCCTGTACAGAGTTTCATAAATTGCGTGTAACAACACAATAATAGTGCACGGAGAACTCTCATATAAAAGTACCTAAGGTCTAGAACATAACTAAATCAAATCAGGTCTCTCTCTCTCTCTCTCTCTCTCTCTCTCTCTCTCTCTCTCTGTATATATATATATATATATATATGTATATATGTATATATATATATATATATATATGTATATATATATATATATATACACACGCATACATACTGTATATAGATATATATAATATATATGTATATATATATGTATATGTATGTATATATATATATATCAAATCAGGTCTCTCTCTCTCTCTCTCTCTCTCTCTCTCTCTCTTTATATATATATATATATATATATATAAATGTATATATGTATATATATATATATATATATATGTATATATATATATATATATATGTATATATATATATATATATATATGCACGCATACATACTGTATATAGATATATATAATATATATGTATATATATATGTATATATATATATAGAGAAAGAGAGAGAGGGTGAGAGAGAGAGAGAGAGAGAGAGAGAGAGAGAGAGAGGGAGGGAGTTTGTGTATCGCCAAGATCAGCAAAGCTGTACTTGTCATGGTTGTTCTCTTTGCAATAAGTGAAGGGTAATACCTCAGTCATTATTGGTTCATCTTGTGTTTAGATATTTTCAAATTCTATCAAGCTTTCAATATGTATATCCTCACTAAAGTAATATATTTGTAATGAACTCGTTTAAGCCCATTTAATTTACTTGGGAGGTTGATAATTATATGAAGAAATTAGAGATTTACTTTATATGTTCTTTTGTGTTATGGTTATAGGTTAATTTTTTAAAAAGAAACTTCCAACTGTTAATCTTGCTTACTTACTCTTCCACTTCTTAAGCACATCAAACCAAGCCATTATAATTAATTGCATCAACATTTCAAATCTTAACCTTTTTTTTATTTTTTTTTTTTTTTAGATTCCAAACACTTCACGTCTCGCTTACAACTTCACGTTTAGCTTCATGATTCCCCCAATTCTGACAGAGAGCCGGCGATTCTTCGTGCCACTTATTTTTAACCTCACCTCCTATCCATTTGCTAAGGTTTGGCATGTTCGGGCAAGTGCTTTGGCCTCACACAAACATTAGACACCTCCGACTTTATTTTGCCATTTCAAAATTTGTTTATAATTAGATACAAATAGTTTCTTTCCTTTTCATTATCTTGAAATCTTTGAACATTCAATTCTTAAGCTCAGTGACATAGCCAATAATTCGTTGACTCTCTCTCTCTCTCTCTCTCTCTCTCTCTCTCTCTCTCTCTCTCTCTTTCGTGAGTGGGTGTAAATATATAGGTAAAAGAGACTCTTTACCTATGGTAGACGGCTCTTTGAAGAGGACACTCCAAAATCAAACCATTGTTCTCTAGTCTTGGGTAGTCCATAGCCTCATTATCGTGGTCTTCCACTGTGTTGGGGTAGAATTCTCTTGTTTGAGGGTACACTCGGGGACACTATTTCATGTGTTTCATTGTTACTTTTATTTTCACAGGGCTTTGTTCCCTATTGGAGCCCTTGGGCTTATAGCATCCTGATTTTCAAACTAGGGATGTAGCTTAGCTAATTACTGCTAATAATAATAATGAAGCGAGTCGATCCTTTATGGTTTCTAGATCTTGAATGTATTTTGATCAATATGCATTTTAAAAGCGAAAAAAAAAAATATTGCTTCACTTTTAAATCAGGTTGATTGATGAAGCTCTTGAAAATAGGAAATATATACTCGACTCATCCCTTGCCTTGAAAGGATAGGTCTCTCACATTATAGGTTATATCATAGTAACACTATTCAATACTGTCTCTGTTTGCAAGCATTTGGGACTAGTGTACATGACCAGTCAAAAATTACTAGTAAATACTTAGATGATATACAAGGACACACCCCTCTCACCAGGGTATATACATATTTATATATATATATATATATATATATATATATGTATATATATATATATATATATCCAGACACATTCATTTTATTTTATTGGTGAGAGTGATATGAGTTGAAACTCACCATCTAACACCCCACCCCAATATTCCAGAAAAGTGAAAACTTTTCTGACTCAATCAGTACAAACAAAAGACACCAAAACCGATCTTAATGTTGAACGTGGTCGCAATAAATAAGCAATGGAAATGAAATAGGCAGTAAGACGTTTAATGGATGAGGCTCTCTTACACTTATTGCACTTTCGAACGAGCATTTGCCTCAGGCAATACGAGCTCTGCTATGACAGCTTTCGCTGTTGCACACACACAATATGCAGCGGTGTGTCTTGAGTTCTCCTCTCCTTGCCGAGTGAATTCCAGACCCTTTGGAGAGGCGCTTTCGCATCGAAGCAGAATGCGAGTTAACTTCATTTATTAAGGCGGCTGAATAGTAGTGCTTGATACGGTCTTGCTCTTACTTATTATGGCATCTTATTGTTAGTAAGATAGTATGGGAGTTAATGATGATGTTGTTAGAAACACTTTATGACTAACCTCATTAATTTAGTCACGAGAGATACAAACAAACAGGCTGACTGACTCTTGGATTTTTACCTGATAAACAAATTTGGCATTTGATGGAAAATGTAATTTTCAAGTAGCATATATATTTACATGTCAAATTGGATAGATTAATTTTTTTCTTTGCATTTATTGCCAAATTTCTTATTCTGGTTCTTATTCTATATTATTATATTTGCAGTGCCGAATTTGTTCATTCGTCATTAATTTTAATCTGCAAAACTAATTCAATATGCATAATACAGGTCTAACGCCCAGATAACCATTCGGTAGAATTTCAAATTGTTCTTAAGAATTTTTTCTGGTATTTTAAAATCATTTACAACGTTCAAAGAATATAATAACGTTGATTAGTTGGTTGGTTGGTTGCAGTTTGCTGTACATTCAAGTGAGGCATGGGCTCTTGCGTTGTTCAGTCCGTAATTAAATATGCTTATTGGATAAATCCTATGTTTGAAATTAGGGTAATGGTGGTCAATTGGAAACATCTCTGACTGGCTGTCTGCTGACTGGGGTTCGAGTCCCGCTCAAGCTCGATCATTTCTTCTAGTGTCTGTAACCTCACCATCCTTTTGAGCTAAGGATGTTGGATGATCGGGGGGGGGGAGGCTATTTTATAGGACTACTTGCTGATTCATCAGCAGCCATTGCCTGACCCTCCCTTGTCCTAGCTTGGGAGGAGAATGGGCTTGGGCACTGATGACATGTATATTTGGTCAATCTCTAAGGCATTGTCCTGTTTGGTAGGGCATTGTCACTGTCCCATTCTGTTACCATTCACGATTGGCCTCTAAACCAGTATCCTGTCATTGAAAAGAATAGTATTTATTATATTCTTCAACTGAGAAAATATTGCCTACTTTAATTTAAATTTGGTTATCAATCAGATTTCTTATATTTCATAAGCTTGAAGACTCATTTAAGAATCATCGTTTCAGTTCGCCAGTAACAGTTCGCGTTTCATAATCTCTCTCTCTCTCTCTCTCTCTCTCTCTCTCTCTCTCTCTCATATGTGAATCCTAACTCAGTCTTTCCAAATGTGTGGGATATTTTCAGTGCTACGGAGTCACCAGTTGCCAGTTATTGTTTTTTTTGGCAGTGAATACGTGCTTTGTTTAGTGATCAAATAAAGTTGGTATTTCACAAATTATCAGGGCTTGTAGATAATCATAGCGTATTGATTACGGTGTTAATGGATTGCTGAAATTGACAACAGCGTTTTCTTTTATTTTATTTTCAGTCTTCTATGAACTTTTTGTAGATGAAACAGAATGAATCAGCTCGGCAAAAATATTAATTTCCATAGTAGACATTGTATTTCATAAACTCATCCAAACTGGTAATCAGGCTCATAATTAGGTGTTTGGAAGCTTCTTATCTTTTCAGAAAGCTCTTATTAGTATAATTTGTATTGCTAATTACAGATTCTTAAAGCGAGATAATCAGCAAAACGGCAAATGAATGAAAGAATGTAAATGAAATTAATGAAATTCGGCGGAAAGTATTTATCATAGGGCACAAGCAAATTGTATTATTAACATTTTGAAATATAAAATCGGAAATTATTAGATAAGGTTTATTTTATATATTAATCATAAAAGAACGAAAAACACATGGGAAATTCAAACACAACGAACTTAATTCTGCTTAGCAGAATCACGTCCCTGCCTGGTTGTCCCCGGACTGGCGTTCGAGTTCCACTCAAGTTCGATATTTTTTGTGAGATAAGGATAGGAAGTTTCGGGGAGCCTGTGGGTCTACCTGCTGAGTCATCAGCAGCCATTGCCTGGTTCTCCCTGGTCCTAGCTTGGGGAAGAGGGGTCTTGGGTGCTGATCGTATGTGTATATGGTCTTTCTCTAGGGCATTGTCCTACTAGCTAGGGCATTGTAACTGTCCCTTGCCTCTACCATTCATGAGTGTCCTTTAAAACTTTAAACCTCTATGGTTTCCCAATAATGTAATATATGAATTGTAACATCAGGATCACATTCTTGCATGCCTATAGAGCAACGTTTAGTGTTTCCAAGCATCATGTCATTTTATCATTTCAGCATTACATTCTAGAAACTTAGATTTTTCAGGTCCAGAAGATACAGTACGTGTTTTCCTATTTGTTTCCCAGTGATCCTGGTATCCTTTCAGCTCCCGCTGTGTAGGTGATAATTTTTTTTTCTGCCAAATGTAGTTATTTTTTTGGGAGAAATTCATTTTGAGTCTGTTATTGTTACAATAATTGGATGGAGATGGTGATTGCAATTGTTAATTGAGTACTTGGAGACTGCTGAAAAGTCTGGTCTTCAAAGTCTCCTTCAAGTATCTTTAATATTCTTAGTATTCTAAGATTGAGTGAACCGTTTACTCATTAGCTGTTTTGACGGCGCTATAAAAGAATAGCTGAATAATGAGTTTGCAACACGTGGCTATTTATGGTGACTATTTGCCACTAACACACGTGACTAGACAATAAGACTTTCCAGTGGCTATATATTCCGAAGGTAGAATTCTATATAAAGTACCATTGTGATTGATATTTATATCTATCAAAGTCACCAGTGTGAGGGATTAATAGTCAACATAAAATAGCTACGTGTTATAAAAGCATTAATTAACAGTCATGATGGAGATGGGTTCATTTTAAGTCTACTGTCCATATTCCTGACGAATTCGGGAATCTTTTCTTAGACTTGAAATAAACTTATATCTCGCTTGATGGCTCATTTAGTAATCTATTGTTGACATTGTTTCGACTCGGAGGCATAGGTTCGAATCTTTGCCCGATTATAAGCATTTGTCATACAAGGATATTCAGTGGATATATACAGTATTCCCAAGATAGAGTTCAATTTAAAATGCCGTTTGTGGTTGATATTTACACCTATTAAATTCGCGTGTGTTAATTATAAATAGTCATATATATATATATATATATATGTATATATATATATATATACATATATATATATATATATATACATATATATATATATATATATATGTATATATATATATATATATACATATATATATATATATATATACACATATATATACATATATATATATATATATATATACACATATATATATGAAGTAAGCCTGTTTTCAAAATGGTTACATAATGTAAATTCCACTCGGGAGATTATGTTTTCAGATTTGTTTTTGTTAAATCCTAAAAAAAGGTAATGAATGCGTTACTAAAGGCATAAGTTCTTCAGATAAATAGAGTAAGCTACAGGCGGGCATGTGTACGTCTCTCTTTTCTTGAATTTAACTTATTACCAAGGTATGTAAAATAATTATATTGTCCTTAAGAGTTTTATTTGAAGCTTTTACTAAGCGATGAACAATGAATAAACACAAGGTGAACTTGGGGCAAAGTAGCACATGGTTATCCGATCGGCTGCTTTTATTTTTTATCTTTAAGATTTAAAAAAATATAGCATATTCGAATTTCATGGGCTATACATGGGAATAACATATCGCCCAAGATAACAAATTTGCTCGTTGATTTTAATACTTTTAGTAATCAATGTTGAAACAATTGTATCAAATACGACTAAAAAAAAAAAAAAAAAATTTAATTCAGGGCCTAAATTAGTTTCGCCAGGCGTCTCTGTCTTGTGCTTTTAGATCAGTAATTCTCTATTCATCTACTTCACGCTTCATAGTCCTCAGCCATGTAAACCTGGGAATTTTCATACATATATGTATTAATATTTACATATTAGCTTAATTGTTGATAATATATTTTCCTTAATTGGTAGTTAGTTAGTATCCAGGTTACCAAGTATCTCTCTCTCTCTCTCTCTCTCTCTCTCTCTCTCTCTCTCTCTCTCTCTCTCAAAATATAACGTAATTATACAGAAGATTGTTGATGCCTGTTAAATCCCCAAGCACCAAGAGAGAGAGAGAGAGAGAGGAGAGAGAGAGAGAGAGAGAGAGAGAAAGCATCACTTGAATTTTTCAGAAAAAAGTTACTGGATTTTATTTTTACTTTTCCATTTTTATAAATTGAATCTTAATAACTATAAATGATACTTGCAACTTGAGCAATTTAGTATTAGTTATATTTTCTCTTGCGTTAGGTTTTATAAAAATGCGCATACTAATCGCTGTTCAATATGTGAATCCATTTTGTGGTATGATGATTCAATTTTATAAATTTTTTCAACAATTTCTCGGTTACTTCTTGTTTTTAATATCTTTCCACGTGCATTTACGTATATTTTGCATTCTCACTTTTTATATTTCCTCTTGCATTTACTTTGTTTTGTATTTTCACTTTCTAAACTTTCCTTTTGCATTTATAATTATTCATTTATATTCATATTTACTTAAATTTTGAATTTTCACTTTACCCATGTAAAAATTTAAAGAAAAAAAATAATAATAAAAAATTGTGTTATGAAAACTTTCCTTGCCTGACGGTTTATGAATGTAATTTATATATACATGACAAAACATTTATTAACATTCTAGTTCCCACATCGCTGCACAGATATCCCGCATAAACAAATAGCGTTGAATCTGTAATTGGCATATCTCGGTTACTGTGTTCGTTTGCATGTTTGTTTAAATTCCATACCTTCAAACGAGCAGCGCTTTGGAATGTTGCATATGAAATGAAGGTCATAGATTTCCTCCCGGGGAAAAATGGAAATGGAGAGATTGCTTCAAAAAGCAGCAATTTTATGTGGCCAGAGACCTCAGCATATAATTGAAATATCCGGTACATAAATGGGAATGATTCTGCATTAGATTTTATTGGTACCTACTGTCCTAGCTGTCCTAACTGTCGCTGTTTTGATATATATATATATATATATATATATATGTATATATATATATATATATATATATTTATATATTAAGAGTAAGTTTGTACTTGGCATTGTGATTGAATTTGTCAATAATCTTTGCCTTTCATTCTCTGGAGCCACTCCCTCTAAAGGCAAAAACGTTAATGTTCAATATTCGTATAAATATATATATATATATATATATATATCTACATACATACATATATATATGTGTGTGTGTGTGTGTATGTGTTTATCGTCATCATCAGTTACTAGATGACTGCAGAGTAAAGGGCTCAGATAGGTCCTTCCACCCTCTCGGTTTATGGTCTTCCACTGCCAATGTATGAATGCAAATTTCCTTTGCTTGTGAATCCGTCGTCTTCTCTTCCTTTCCCTACTTCTTTAGCAATCTCTAGGGACCCATTCTGTTATTCCTAATTTCCGTCTATAATCTGTCATTCTTAGTATAGTTCCTCCCCATATCCATTTCTTTTTCTTACATGTTAGAATATCCTCTACTTTAGTTTACTCTCATGTACATGTTGCTCTTTTCCGGTCTCTTAATGTCATTCCCATCATTACTCTTTCCATAGCTCTTCTTGTTATAACTAGCTTTTGTAACAGACATATATAAGGTGATTTGACTACTTTCTCTAAACATGAAATACTGGAATATCTATAATAGTTAATCATTCAAATGTGTACCTCTTTGAAGAAATATAATTTTCGTTGTTTTAATTACATTCATCTCCATTATATCTCCATTGAGTATTTTCCCGCTGATCAGCTGTTCTGTGAAATGTCAGGAGTATCAAAATAATAACAATAGCCATGCATGAAATCATTGGTAACATTGGAGTGCAGTGAAGACATATATTGATATTCTGAATAAAGTTATCACAATAAATTTTCTTTTTATTCTTATCGCGCGTTCTTTTAAAATATACGCTAGTGGGACGGCGCCGAGTAAGGGTGTGAACTCAAAGGCAGATTGGAAACGACTGAGTTATATTATTGTGGAACACTCTCCTTATATACAAAACCTCAAGGCAACAGGACATAACAAGTTCACAAGACAGACAATATTACAGAGGAAAAACCAGACAGGAATTTTCATGTTCGTTTTAGTGCGAGGGAGGAGCGAAGATACAAGCATAATATATACAAAAGGAATTATGTACAATTGTGTGAAACACGGTTGGTATATGGCTCCCCCCTAAAAATGACATACTGTACATGTTAAATAGGGCGCCCTGATCTAGAGAGGCGAACTGTAGGCGGGTCATCGGGCAGAAGATAAGCAGGTTTTAGACGATCAATGGAGACCCAGTCTTCTTTGCCCCGAATGTTTAGGAGGAATGCTTTCGGACTGCGTCGGATCACAAGGAAAGGGCCCGTGTAAGGGGGCGTTAGTGGTGGCTTGGTAGTGTCGTTGCACAGGAAGACGTGCGTTGCAGAGTGCAAGTCCATTGGTATGTGATGCTTCGCTGGGGGCTTGTAAGTCTGGCGGCACGGAGTAAATTTTCCCACGATGTGACGTATGCGCTGGAGATCGTTGGAGGAGGTTGTAGAAGGAAAAAACTCGGCAGGGACGACCAACGGGTCGCCATACACCATTTCGGCTGCCGAGACGTCGAGGGCGTCTTTAGGAGTGGTCCTTAGTCCAAGAAGGACCCAGGGAAGCTGAGTAAACCAGTTGCAATCCTTGCAGCGGGACATCAAAGCTGCTTTGAGGGTGCGATGAAAACGTTCAACCATTCCATTGGCAGCGGGGTTGTAGGCCGTTGTCTGATGTAGGGTGATGCCCAGGAGATTCACTAATGACGTCCACAATTGAGAGGTGAAAGTGGTTCCCCTGTCAGAAGTAATATGCTCAGGGATACCGAATCTTGAAATCCATTCAGAGAGTAAGGCAGATGTATATGAGGCGGACGTTGCAGTTTCCATGGGAATGGCTTCAGGCCAACGAGTGGAGCGGTCGATGACGGTAAACAGGTAACGATGTCCTTGTGATGTGGGTAGGGGGCCTACAACGTCGACGTGAATGTGTGTGAAACGACGCTGAGGTTAAGGAAAGGTGCCCACTCCTGAATCCGTGTGTCGATGTACTTTGGAAGTTTGGCAAGAAGTACAGGCACGGACCCAATCCTTAGCATCCTTAGAAATGCCGTGCCAAATGAACTTTGCCTTCAGCAGCTGTGCAGTAGAACGGAACGAGGGATGTGAAAGGCCGTGGATGAAATCAAACACCTGTTGGCGCATGGGAGCAGGAATCCAAGGTCGCGGTCTACCAGTACTGACGTCACAGAGGATGTGGTGTTGGAGTCTTCGAGGGGAAAATCCTCCCAACGGAGGGACGTGCAGGATGTCCTACAAGCTTGATACTCTGGATCCTGTCGTTGGGCTTCAGCCAGGGCGTTGTAATCCAATCCCAGTTGAACGGCAGCCAACGTGTTTCTTGACAGGGCATTGGCTATGGGATTCATTTTCTCAGGTACGTATGGAGGGTGCAATTGTATTCAGCCACGGAGGAGAGATGTCGGCGTTGACAGGCGGACCAGCGTCAGACTGTCGAGTGAAGGCGTGCACCAGAGGCATGTGGTCTGTGCGAATGACGAAGGGCGTACCTTCTAAGAAATGACGAAAGTGACGGACAGCCAAGTGCACCGCCAGCAATTCTCGATCGAAGGTAGAGTAACCCGATTCTGCCTTGAACAGTTTTCTGCTGAAGAAGGCCAATGGGGGGGGGGGGCGAGCCTTTGACCACCTGCTCGAGTACTGCACCAATAGCGACGTCGCTGGCATTGGTGGAGAAAAGGAGAGGGGCGTGTGGGAGAGGAAAAGTGAGAGCCACAGCAGTTGATAGGGCCTTCTTTGCATTGCAGAAGGCTGCTTCTTGAAGGGGACCCCACTTCAAGTCCTTTGGCTTGCCCTTGAGGGAGGCGTAGAGGGGAGCAAGAGTGGCGGCAATGGCTGGCAGAAAACGGTGATAATAGTTGATCAAGCCCAAGAATTCCTGCAGAGCTTTGACGGTCGAGGGCGTGGGGAAATTCTGAACGGCTGCTACCTTCTCAGGGAGGGGATGGACTCCTTCAGGAGTGATATGGTGCCCTAAGAACGACAGTTCGTTGGCACCAAAGGTACACTTGTCGTACCGGACTACAAGGCCGTTTTGTTGCAGGCGGTCGAGCACGATGCGCAGGTGACGGAGGTGTTCTTCTTTTGAGGAGGAGAACACAAGTATGTCGTCCACATAACATACACAGAAAGGGAGGTCCCCTAAGATGCCATCCATGAGACGTTGAAACGTTGCCCCAGCATTACGAAGGCCAAAACAAGAGTAATTGAAGGTGTATGTGCCAAACGGAGTGGTGATGGCGGTCTTGGGGATGTCTTCTGGGTTCATAGGCACCTGATAATACCCCTTCAGGAGGTCGAGTGTAGAGAAAACCTTTGCTTTGTGCAGGTAGGAGGTTACATCGGCAATGTTTGGGAGGGGGTAGTGATCCGGTTCTGTTTGCATGTTCAGGCGCCTGTAATCCCCGCACGGACGGAGGGAGCCGTCTTTCTTCAGAACGATGTGTAAGGGTGACGACCATGGGCTGGAGGCCTTTCGGCAAAGGCCCATTTTCTCCATTTCGGCGAACGTCTGTTTGGCGGCTGCCAATCGTTCCGGTGCCAGACGTCTGAATTTTGCGAAGACTGGGGGTCTCGTCGTCTTGATATGGTGATAAATACCGTGCTTGGCAGGAACCGTGGGCGTTTGGCGAAGTTCTGGACGGAAAACTTCCGGGTACGACGTGAGGAGGTGGGCGTAGGCATCCGTAGGTGCGCTGATGTGGAGAGCGAGGTTAGAGGGGGCGGGTTGAAGAGGTGTCGACAAGTACGAGTCTGCGTTGACCAATCGTCGGGGGGCGATATCGACCAGGAGGTGGAAATGAGAGAGGAAATCCGCACCGAGGATTGGCATTGTGACGTCAGTAACGAGAAACTTCTAATTGAATTTACCGTTTCCAAACGATAATGTGAGGTTCTCGTAACCGTAGGTGGGTATCGCAGATCCGTTGGCAGCTACCAAGCGGACGTCGGCAGATGTAGACAGACTACGTTGTGCCTTGAAGAGTTTCCTTGGCAAAAGAGAACGACAAGCACCCGTGTCTACCAAAAATCGCACGCCCGTTCCTGCATCCTGTAAAAAGAAAAGATTAGAAACATGGGAGGCCACCGCCACAAGCAATGGCCTACTTACACGTTTTTTGGCCACTGACAATCTTTGGCACATTTCTTCGCGGTTGCCCCGAATCTGAAGTGGTAGTAGCAAAACTGCGGCGGATGGGAGGTAGTAAGTGGCTGTAGAAGTCGTTCGTTGGGGCGCGAGCGATTGGTGGGTGGTGGGCGGCTTTGTCGCCGCTTGGGCACGTCACGGGGTAGGCGTATATGTCCTACGGCATTCATGTCAGCTTCGGTTGACGTTGAATAGGCATCCTCGTCGTCAGAGGTGGAGGCGTTAATGGAGGTCTTGAAGTGGCTGTCCATAAGGGCGTCGGCTTTGGTCATCAAGTCCTTTATGGGTAAACTATCGACATCGGGTATGGCAGCGCGCACAGGTTCAGGTAAACGGCGTATCCAAAGGGCACGGAGTAGGTTCACTTCACGAGGAGAGCCGTCTGCGGCAGGTTGAAGGCGAGCGATACTGGTCATTTCCCTGAGGGCAAGCGAAGTCCTTTGGTCCCCCAACAGTTGTTGCGAGAGCTGAAAAAGCTTTGCTATACGGGCGGCTGGCGACGGCGAGTACTGCTGCAGAAGGTATGATTTGAGGGCGTCATACGCTATTGGGGTGTCTCCTTGTTCACAAAGCCAGTCGGATATTTCTGGGAAGGTGTCCTCGGGTATCGCTGCGAGAACATAATCCGCTTTGGTGGTTGAGCGAGTCACGCCCCTGATACGAAAGTGGACTTCAGCGCGTTGAAACCAAGCAAACGCTTCTCCGGTGGCGAACGGTGAAAGTTTCAATGGGGCGGCCGCAGTGCCAACTGCCGGAGTAGAGTCAGCCTCCGTCATAGTACCAACGATGGAGGGGCGAGGGAGATGGGGGTGGAAGGCAGTGGGAGCGAGTCGACTTCCGGGGTCACCAATGTGACGGCGCCGAGTAAGGGTGTGAACTCAAAGGCAGATTGGAAACGACTGAGTTATATTATTGTGGAACACTCTCCTTATATACAAAACCTCAAGGCAACAGGACATAACAAGTTCACAAGACACACAATATTACAGAGGAAAAACCAGACAGGAATTTTCATGTTCGTTTTAGTGCGAGGGAGGAGCGAAGATACAAGCATAATATATACAAAAGGATTGTGTGAAACACGGTTGGTACACTAACGTTTTCATGCCATACGATGCGTAACCCCCAACACGAAACGTTCGCAGTGATCAACACCAACTGCACACAGCCCTTCATAGGCTGGTTTATAACTTCATGTTTGCTTAACAATTCCCCCGTTTGTGATGGAGTGCGCGCGATTTTTCAAGCCACTTCTCCCCACCCCTCTTCCGGTTGTTACATGCTCTGGCCTCTAGCAGCGAGTGGTTTGCTCTTTGGCACTGCTAGGCACTCGGGGGAAAGTCACTGCCTTTGTTTGTTTGTTTTATTCATTGTTATTTTATCTTTTCTTTTTGTCTGTTTTCTGATGTAAATGTTTTCTTTTCTTATTTTTATTGTGGCAGTTTTGAATACATACTTCGAGTCTTTTATGTTTGCATACCGTTTTACTTTTATCTTTTACATATTCTCTCTCTCTCTCTCTCTCTCTCTCTCTCTCTCTCTCTCTCTCTCTCTTACACATATACAGCATTGTATATACATACATGTGCAAAAATAAGATCACTAAAGTTACATTTTTATCATTGAGTGAAAAATTTGATTTAAGGTGTGCATATATATGTATATATATACTTTATTTATATATATGTGTGTTTATGTCTATATATATAAGATATATATATATATATATATATATATATATATATATATTTATATAAAACTTTAATTCTATTTAGCCAACTCTTCATAGACAGCTATTTTTTACTTTTTGGAATTCATTAGATTCAATTCTCACTCAACATTCCAAAGTGCTGCTTGTTTGAACGATTTGCAATTATAAAAAACAAACACTGGTGCATAGGTATGCCCTAAGCAATTGCAACTCATATATATTTACGCATGATTTTTGTTCAAGAGCTTAAAATCTAGAATGTTAATATATGATGTCTCTTTCCTGTAATTTCTTGTAATTTACTGACGGCAAATTACATTATTTGATCTCTCATCCTGAAGCACGAAGTAGAAATCTCATCTGATAAAGTTATTTAATGTAAAAGAGCAATGATTGAACCATGGATGAGTTTCAAACTCAATTCACCCTCCCCCCCCCCCCCCGTCACACTATTTTCATCCATATACATGTGTGTGTTAATCAAGTATCAAAGGTTGAAGTTAAGCAGTTAGACATAGCCTTGTGTTGTTTTACATTCATTCTTGTTGACATTTGTTATGTTGCGAAGAAGCCACTTCAGGTTTTCGTACATGTTAACTTAAAGAATTTATTATGAACCTGGTAGTCAGTGATGGGCTGCAGCTACGTTGGAGAACAGTATAAGACTCGCAACCTCATCCCAAAAAGACTTACTGAGAGTTAGTAAGTTACTGCTCTCTGAAGTAAAGCAAATTCAAAGCTAACTTGTATGTCTTTTGTAAACTCGAAGACGTAAGTTACGAGATGTGGCTGGAAGAAAAACCAACAAAGAAGGAGAGGTAAAAGCAAATGCGCTAGAGAGGCTTTCATCTCGAGTCAAGATCCGTTAACAACAAGTTTCTTTACAAAACAAACTGGTGGGATTAAGACTCGGACATCCAAATGGAGATCAGGTTTCAAGAAATGCCTCGTGGCGTGCTTCTTCTCTCGAGGAAAATCGAGATGATGAAACGGACGGCTCAGATTGGAATTGAAGCTTTACTGGAGGATATAATAGAAGGAGATATCTAGATGCATGTGATTGAAATAGGAAAGTGAAAACTCATTCGACTTGTTTCAAAAGTTAAGCACCAATCTAGAATGCAAGTCTGTGATTATGGAGACTGAAAGAACAGCTTTAAGAAGGAATAGGAGAAATCTTGACAATGGAGAAGGGTGGTAATAGGTGCAGAGAAGATTTATGAAGATGGTGTTGTATTATTATTATTATTATTATTATTATTATTATTATTATTATTATTATTATTATTATTATTATTATTAGCTCAGTTACAACATCTAGTAGGAAAAGCTTGATGCTATAAGCCCTTTAAGGAACTTTAAAAATACCCCTGTGAGGAACGGAAATAAGGAACAGACGGAATAAAAAGCCTGATCGTACCCTCAAGCTAGAGAACTCTAACATAAGATAGTGGAAGACCATGGTACAGAGGCTTATGGCACTACCGAAGACTAGAGAACAATAGTTTGAACTTGGAGTGCCTCTCTCCTAGAAGAACTGCTTACCCTAGCTAAAGAATCTCTTCTACCCTTACCAAGTGGAAAACATTAATTTCAATGCAGTTGTTAACCCCTTGAGTGAAGAATTTTTTGGTAATCTTAGTGTTGTCAAGTGTAACAGGAAAAAAAAGAATATGTAAAGAACAGCCCAGACTATTCATAGTATGTGTAGGCAAAGAGAAAATTACCCGTATTAACTGAGAATTGCCATGTAGTACTATCTGGCCAGTCAAAGGACCCAATAACTCTAGGGATAGTATCTCTACCGTGTGGGTTTCTTCAAAATCTCTTTTATTTGAGAAAGTTTGTCAAAATACATCAAATTAAAAGTGTTGATAAATTATTCTTGCTATGACCAAGTTTGACCTGATCAACATTGCCCTTATCTGTCTCTTGAGCTTTAAAAAATAAACCGGTTTGACATTTTTTTTTTTTCATTATACATCAATATACAGCAAAGAATATTCAATATCGGTACTTATAATATAATCTTCCACTCTTTATTACAACTTTTATATAGACTATCAAGATCTCATCTTGATTGTGTAAATAAACGTTGCAAATAACAACAATGAAAGAAATTAAATCACTCAATTTGAAAAAATCATTCCAGAATACTTTATCGATTTGTCTCATTCCATCTAATTGAGTAAATGTTGAATATTTTCCTCTTTGCTAACGATGTGGATTTGAAGATAATCTAGAGTGGAGGATTTAACTATGTGTGACTTACATTACTTTACTAAAATGGTTTGGATCATAGGGTCAATATTGAACGTATACAGTATGCCATCTTTTCCTTCGGGTGTGTGTATATAATATATATATATATACTGTATATATATATATATATATATGTGTGTGTGTGTGTGTGTGTGTATTTGCAAAAGTTTATATATATATATATATATATATATATAAAATTGTATATATATATATTATATATACTGTATATATATATATATATATATATGTGGTGTGTGTGTGTGTGTGTGTGTGTATTTGCAAAAGTTTATGCTTGTGATTTCATTCATTTACCTATTTATATCATTATTATTATTATTGTTATTATTATTATTATTATTATTACAATTCCAAGGGCCCCATTAGGGAAAGCAGTGATGTATTAATCGAAAGGATTTTATTGTTGTGAAGGACAAACTAAATAAAATAAAATAAAGGAAAAAGTAAACCTACACAACAATAATAATTTGTACATCTACGTCTCAACTTGTATTTTTAAATCCCTAATAGCAATTAAATCATGACCAGTAAGTAACTAGAATTGTGTAACAAATAGTCTGTTAATTCAATAAAAAAATTATTTAAACTAGCTATCATATACAAACGTAAAAGAGGCAAATTGATAATATTACCTGAAGTTATATGGTTATTTATTTTGTAACCTCTCTCTCTCTCTCTCTCTCTCTCTCTCTCTCTCTCTCTCTCTCTCTCTCAAGTTAATAATTTTACCTGTTACATTATTGCTTATTTTGTAACTTACCAAAAGAATCACCCTCTCTCTCTCTCTCTCCTCTCTCTCTCTCTCTCTCTCTCTCTCTCTCTCATATAGGCATTTTGCTTTAAGAGTGGCCCTCGTGGAATCACACCCTTAATGCTTGCCAGACCCTTCTCCTCTTCTAGGTTCTCATATCGACTGGGTTACTTTAATAATTAGCTTAAGTAAATTGAGGCATATCTCGGTGCGTTCATAATCAATAATGAGAGAGAGAGAGAGAGAGAGAGAGAGAGAGAGAGAGAGAGAGAGAGAGAGAGAGTCTCGTTGTGGGTTTTAAGATCTTTCTGGTAGTTGTTATTTTTTATTGTAAATATTACATAATGCAAGATTCTCAACTTGATTTTCTTTAGGATAGCATCGTAACTTGCATGTGGTAAGGATTTGCAAATGAAGTTCGTGGATATGTAAGAAAGAATTTATCAGTGATGAGTTTTGCATTTATGAAATATCCATTGTTACTTTCGTTAACGAAGTTGGGAGGAGTGTTTTCGCTCTTGTTTGACGGTTTTTTTGTTTGCGGACAACTTCCTGGCCACAATTTTACTCATAGAGGAGTGAAACATTCAGGGATTAATTGTTATATTGAGACGTGAAAGTTCTAGATCAAAGGTCAAGGTCACGGTCGAGCAAAATGTCGACTGAATTAACTCTAACCTTAACCCCAAGTCTGCACATGCGTGTCACACAGAGTTCAAATACACCTACGGTTAAAATTGATTCTGGGGAAGGCAAGTTGGTTTCGGAAGCTAAGTTGCCGTGGCGGAGGTCTGCACTCAGTTTTTTTCTAGTTGATTTAGTGACTATTCTGCTAATGCTGTATTTATGAGGCTAGTTGAATCAATATTGTTGTTATTATATATATATTGAGAGTTAGTAATATTCGTTATATACTGGTATGTTATCATTATCATTATTATTATTATTATTATTATTATTATTATTACTAGCCAAGCTACAACCCTAGTTTGAAAAGCAAGATGCTATAAGCCCAAGGGCTCCAATGGGGAAAAATTAGCCCAATGAGGAAAGGAAATAAGGAATAAATAAATGATGAGAAACAAATTAACAATAAATCATTCTAATAACAGTAACAGTGTCAAAACAGATATGTCCTATATAAACTATTAGCAACGTCAAAAATTGATGAAATTACAGGTTATCTGGATATAAACAAAACGTCAAATAATAATAATAGTAAAAATAAAAAGGAGACCGGGGACCGAGGCAAAGGCCGTTGCTTCTTTAAGGGTCTATCAAGACAGCGCCAGACTTCAAAGATGTTCCGGTCTTTTGGTCCGTCTTTAGGACGCGCCAGAGGCTACATGGGAGGTGTTACTTTAGCTTTAAAGAACAATGACAAAAGAAAAGGAAATTTATTAAA
>NC_090742.1:43662230-43667230 GCF_036898095.1 Palaemon carinicauda
ATGAAGCAGATATTGTCACGGCTATAAACGAAATTAAAAATGGATCGGCAGCCGGACCAGATGGAGTTCCAGCGATTTTGTTAAAAAAAACTGCAAACACTATCGCGAAGCCGCTTGCAATACTGCTAAGACAGAGTGTAGATATGAGCGAGATATATGTTAAACATAAATTAGCTTATATAACCCCTATCTTCAAAAGTGGATCAAGACTAGAGGCAAGCAATTATAGACCTGTTAGTCTAACATCACATATTATGAAAGTGTATGAGAGGGTAATAAAAAAGAAAATAATGAACCATTTGGTCAAAAATAATTTTTTTAATATGGGTCAACACGGTTTCGTACCTGGAAAAAGTACACAGACCCAACTGATAGCACACTATGAAAACATATACAATGATATGATAAATGAAAAAGACACAGATGTGATCTATCGAGATTTTGCAAAAGCCTTTGACAAGGTAGACCATAACATATTGGAGAAAAAAATGAGAAAGCATAATATTGTGGGAAAGATAGGAAAATGGGTAAAAGAATTCCTGCAAAACAGAAAACAGATAGTGGTTGCAAATGACGAGAAATCAGATGAAGCCAAGGTAATATCTGGTGTGCCCCAAGGTACGGTATTAGCTGCACTGCTATTTGTTATTATGATCTCAGACATAGACTGTTGATGTTGAAAACTCCGTAGTGAGAAGTTTCGCCGATGACACAAGAATAAGTAGAGAAATTACTTGTGATGAAGATAGGAACTCACTACAAAGAGATCTAAACAAAATATATGAATGGGCGGAGATAAATAGGATGGTATTTAACTCCGATAAATTCGAATCAATAAATTATGGAAACAGAGAAGGAATGGTGTATGCATACAAGGGACCTAATAATGAGACAATCACAAACAAGGAAGCAATTAAAGACCTTGGTGTAATTTAAAATAGGAATATGTTATGCAACGACCAAATAGCAACACTGTTGGCTAAATGTAAAGCAAAAATGGGAATGTTATTCAGACACTTTAAAACAAGAAAAGCTGAACACATGATTATGCTTTACAAAACTTATGTGCGTATTACACTCGAGTACTGCAATGTGATATGGTACCCACACTACCAAAAGGATATTGCGCAAATAGAGAGTGTACAAGGTCCTATACTGCTAGAATAGAAGAAGTTAAGGACCTTGACTACTGGGAAAGACTGCAATTTTTAAAACTATACAGTCTAGAAAGGAGAAGAGAACGCTACATGATAATACAAGCATGGAAGCAAATAGAAGGAATTGCTGAAAACATCATGGAGCTTAAAATATCAGAAAGAGCAAGCCGAGGTAGATTAATAGTGCCAAAAAGCATTCCAGGTAAACTGAGAAAGGCGCACAGGACATTAATCCACTACGCACCAGCATCGATAATGCAGCGACTATTTAATGTACTGCCAGCTCATCTAAGAAACATATCAGGAGTGAGCGTAGATGTGTTTAAGAATCAGCTCGATAAATACCTAAGATGCATCCCAGACCATCCAAGACTGGAAGATGCAAAATACACCGGAAGATGCATTAGCAACTCTCTGGTGGATATACGAGGTGCCTCACACTGAGGGACCTGGGGGAACCCAAACAAAAAATAAGGCAATAAGGTAAGGTAAGGCTCTCTCTCTCTCTCTCTCTCTCTCTCTCTCTCTCTCTCTCTCTCTCTCTCTCTCTCTCTCTCTCCTCTCTCTCTCTCTCGTGAAGGTAATTTTTGGAAATCTCTCTCATGTGAAGGTAATTTTTTGGGAATCTCTCTCTCTCTCTCTCTCTCTCTCTCTCTCTCTCTCTCTCTCTCTCTCGTATTGACGATGATTTTGAAAGCTGGTATCTGAGATGTTCAATATAGATATTTCGAGCGAACTAATGGGCCATGATTTTGAAATGTGGATTTCGAAAGGAAGTAATTTTTTGCATAACAATATCAACTCTATTTTAAACTTAATTAGTTTGCTTCAAAGTTAACAATTTGATGTTTTAAGGAAGTCGTTTAAGAATTGATTGCGGCGTAATCTAAACGTATCAACACAGAAAATCAAGAAGCAGTTTACGCACAATGTCGTCTGTCAAAGGCTCGCTGAATATTGGAATAGATATCAATAAATTGAAAGCATAGGTAATTTTTACATGGTTTGGAGTATATCTGTATTTGCAAAGTAAATCTTATCATTACTTTGTTATGCAGAAAGAGAGAGAGAGAGAGAGAGAGAGAGAGAGAGAGAGAGAGAGAGAGAGAGAGAGAGAGAGAGAGACTGCTGACTGCTCGAAAGGAAGTTGCTACCCAACTTGAAGAGGAGTGTAATTATTATTATTATTATTATTATTATTATTATTATTATTATTATTATTATTATTATTATTATTACTACTATTATTATTTATTACTTGGTTGGAAAAATAGGATGCTGTAAGCCCAACTAGGAAGATAGCCCAGGTAGAGAAGGAAACAAAGAAAAATGAAATATTTTAAGAACAGTAACAACAATTAAATAAATTTTTCCTATATAGACTATAAAAATTTTAACAAAGCAAGAGAAAGAGAAATAAGAAAGAATATTGTGCCCCAGTGTACCATTAAGCAAGACGATAAAAATCGAGATAAACTATCGAGTTCAATTTCCTAACACAAAACAGAGAGAAAGTTGGAAATAGAAAACTTTGAATACTATGGTTTTACAAAGAGTTGTTAGCAAGATGAGTCATAAATAGAAGAATAAGGGTGCTGGTTTAGTATGTGGCCTACCTTTTTTATTCTGGTTTAGTATGTGTCCTACCTGGTTTGAATGTGTCCTACCTCAGTTGTAGTATTTATAGAGGTATAATAAATACAGTTCAGTCATAGATTTAGGATTTATTTAATTCTAGAATATGCTAAAATGTATCTAACAATTGTTTTTCAGGTTTATTTGATTTTATGAGATAAAGTTCAGTCATGAATTTAAGATTTATTTAATTCTAAAATATGCTGAAATTCTAAGATGTCTTAAGATTTTTAAACAAATTAGAATATCAAGATTTATAATAAAAGACAAGAGAGAGGGGGAGAGATTAAACGAAAATCCGTTCCACCATTCCAATGGTCGGGGATTATCCAAATATTGCCCGAACTAGCGTCCTGAACACTCGGCAATCCCACCACAACTCCGTCGCTGACACCCTTAAGCCCCCCTGACACTTGCGCACATTTTTGCCACGCACTGGCACGCATTGATGCGCGCCAGTGCGTGCCACTTTTTGGCACGCACTGGTGTTTTTCGCGCACTGTTCACGACCAGTTCACTCCAGTTCGCGCATCGTTCACGCGACGTTCACGCGATGGCACGAATTGGCACGCGTAGTTCGCGCATCGTTCACGACACGTTCACGCGAGTTCACTCATCATTCCGCATCGTTTCCGCATTGGTCACGCCAGTTCACGCCAGTTCACGAATTGGCCACTCCATATAAAAACGGGGCTTCTCCAACCCGAGGACATTCTTGGATTGGGTTCGGAAGAGACAACAATGCTTTCTGTCAGAGACACCATTGCATTGAGGAGAAGAAACGTATCTTTTTCGTTTGTATTTTTTGTTGCCCTTTATTTTAGTTTCAATAAAAAAGCATTTGATTTACATATAAATAGCAGACATGAAATATGTACAAGTATTAAGAAAGCATTTTATTTTAACATTAAAAGCAGCAAACATGAAAAGTTTTTAGGCTGTTGATTTTAAGGTAATAGAGAAAAAAGTGTGTTGAAATAAGAAATCATTTTATTTTTACATTAAAACTGCAAACAGAAAAAATTTGTTTTGCCCTTCATTTTAAGGTAATAAAGAAGAATAAGTATGTTGATGAAATAAAACATCATTTTATTTTTACATTCAAACAGCAAACTTAAAAATTTCTTGGGTTTATTTTTCAGTTCATTTTTATTCAAAACAAAAGTTTTGGGTCTTGATTGGTAATAGAGGAAAATAAGTGTGTGCATGAAATAAGACATCATTTTATATTTACATTCAAACAGCAAATATAAACAATTATTAGGTTTATTTTTCTTTCCTTTTCATTAATTTTTTCGTTTCCTTTTTGTTTCTCTTCATTATAAAGTTATAGAAATAGTTTGAAATAAGACATCATTTTATTTTTACATTCAAACAGAAAATATAAAAATTTATTAGGTTTATTTTTCTTTCCTTTTCATTAATTTTTTCGTTTCCCTTTTGTTTCTCTTCATTATAAAGTTATAAAAATAGTTTGAAATAAGATATAATTTTTTTTTCACATTAAAACAGCAAATATAAAAATTTATTAGGTTTATTTTTCTTTCCTTTTCATTAATTTTTTCGTTTCCTTTTTGTTTCTCTTCATTATAAAGTTATAAAAATAGTTTGAAATAAGATATAATTTTTTTTCACATTAAAACAGCAAATATGAAAATTTATTAGGCTTATTTTTCTTTCCTTTTCATTAATTTTTTCGTTTCCTTTTTGTTTCTCTTCATTATAAAGTTATAGAAATAGTTTGAATTTTTAAGATATAATTTTGTTTCACATTAAAACAGCAAATATAAAAATTTATTAGGTTTATTTTTCTTTCCTTTTCATTAATTTTTCGTTTCCTTTTTGTTTCTCTTCATTATAAAGTTATAGAAATAGTTTGAAATAAGATATCATTTTTTTTTCACATTAAAACAGCAAATATAAAAATTTACTAGGTTTATTTTTCTTTCCTTTTCATTAATATTTTCGTTTCCTTTTTGTTTCTCTTCATTATAAAGTTCACGCCACTTCCCGCATCGTTCACTCCAGTTCACTCCAGTTCACGCCAGTTCCCTCACTGTTCACTCCAGTTCACTCCAGTTGGCCCATCGTTCACGGCCATTTAGTGCGTGCCAATGCGTGCCACAAACTTTAAACATTTCAAAGTTTTGGGCCCGCATGGCACGCATTGGTACGCTCTGGCACGCGAGTTTCCGCACTGTTCACGAC
>NC_090742.1:43672230-43687230 GCF_036898095.1 Palaemon carinicauda
CCGTTTTGTTGAGGTTTCCTGTTGCCACATTTCCAAGTACCAATTACCTTTTCTTTCATTGATTGTAATTAATGCAACCACTCCTGGTCGAGCAATTGAAATTGGTCTAAGCACCGCAGGTTAAAGAGAGGCATTTACAGTATATGCTACTTTTAAGTTCTATTGTTTTATCTTAAATAAATATTTTTCATTTGGAGAGTATTTATACGTACTTTTTTTTATGAAATCTTGTTCAGCGTTTTGAATGATAACGAAAATGTCATCAATAAGGAAACGATATTATACGTTATCAATATAAGATAAATATTTTCACTTGCAAAATTATCAAGAAAAGAAATTAAAAGAAGAAAGAAAGGATAAACGAGAAGTTAAACTTGGGTCTTCAGACTTTCCTCTTTTAGCTGCACTTTTTCGGTGCAAAGACCAGAGCTAAGTCAACATGCAAATGACCTGATTTGCATCTTTATTCAGCTTGCAAACAACTTGTATCCTTCCTTTGCATAATGAAGCTCGATTTTTTTATTTGGTGATGTTTAGAATTTACGTGATAGTTACATCTTAAACGAATAGTTTTGTTTTCTTCTTATCTCTTCACTGGATACTTAATGTCTCTCTCTCTCTCTCTCTCTCTCTCTCTCTCTCTCTCTCTCTCTCTCTCTCTCTCTCTCTCTCTCTCTCTCTCTCTCTCTCTCTATATATATATATATATATATATATATATTTATATATTTGTATGTCTATATATATATATATATATATATATATAGATATATATATATATATATATATATATATATATATATATATACATATATATATACATATAATAATTTCCTACGCTTATATATACGTATATATATATATATATATATATATATATATATATATATATATATATATATATGTATATTTATATATTTGTATATCTATATATATATAAATATATATATATATATTATATATATATACATATATATATATGCATATAATAATTTCCTACGCTTATATATACGCTTATATATATATATATATATATATATATATATATATATATATATATATATATATATATATATATATATATATATATATATATATATATATATATGTATATATATATACATATATATATTTGTATATATATATATATATACACTCATATATATATATCATACGTATATATATATATATATATATATATATATATATATATATATATATATATATATATATATATATATATATATATATATATATACATATTTATGTATGTATTTTCTTTGTGGCCATATCCTTCTTCAGAAACTTTTTTTTCGCAAGTGAATGCTCCTTTGACTTATTCCATATGAATATTTGACACAATTTTATAAAGATTGGTAGTTACCTGCTGACCAATCCCCAAGGACATCAGACTCTGGTACGGCCTTCCCCTTTGGGTATTCCGAAGGGAATCAAGGGCAAAAGGCCCTTCAACGTTGTTTCCACCATTTAATTTTCTTCGGGTGTTCATTCTAAGATTTTTCCGATAAATTTTTGAGAGTTTTTGTATTGAATTTTCCCGGCCGTTTTTCGATCATTGTCTCCGGGATTAAATTTTGGGTAGAAAGAAACGATGGAAAATGTAAATGGGAGAAAGAAAAGGAAAGCTGTCTGTGAATTGGTATTATCGGAAATCGATTACACAAGTGATATACGCTTAAACTGTGTTGCAATATTTTTGTTTTATTTTATTTTTAATGTTTATATAAATTATATATATCATGTTTGTGTGAATATATATTTGTATATATATAAATATATATATATATATATATATATATATATATATATATATATATATATATATATATATATATATATATATATATATATGTATTTATATATATATATATATATATATATATATATATATATATATATATATATATATATATATATGTATATATATATTTATATATATATATATATGTGTGTGTATATATATATATATATAGTTTCTTTTTTTTTACTTATCATAAACCCTCAAAATTAGAAGTGAGGAAAAATTAAGCTTGATAACGTTACGGGAGCTGGACAGCCAAGATAAGGATGAAACCATTACGAATAAGGAAGAAGAAAGAGATTTAATGTTACACTAAATATTTGAATGCTGGAAGTGAAAATAACCTATGGCCAAGTTCAGGATTACTTCTGAGATTACTTCTGAAAGTGGAAGAAGGCCTAACCTACGACCAATTTCAGGATTACTTCTCGGATTACTTATGAAAGTGGAAGTTACCTATGGCGAAGTTCAGGATTACTTCTGAGATTACTTCTGAAAGTGGAAGAAGACCTAACCTACGACCAATTTCAGGATTACTTCTCGGATTACTTATGAAAGTGAAAGTTACCTATGGCGAAGTTCAGGATTACTTCTGAAATTGGAATTACTTCTCTGATTAATTTTGAAAGTGATAGTAACCTATGACGAAGTTCAGGATTATTTCTCAGATTAATTTTGAAAGTGGAAGTAACCTATGTCCATGTTCAGGATTATTTCTCAGATTACTTCTGAAAGTGGAAGTAACCTATGATGAAGTTCAGATTATTACTGAAGGTGGAATAACTTTTCAGAATAATTTTGAAAGTGAAAGTAACCTATGACCAAGTTCAAGATTACTTCTCAGATTACTACTGAAAGGGAAAGTAACCTAAGGCAAAGTTCAGGATTACATTTGAAAGTAGAAATAGCCAATGGCGAAGTTCAGGATTACTTCTGAAATTGGAATTACTGCTCAGATTAATTTTGAAAGTGAAAGTAACCTAAGGTTAAGTTCAGGATTCCTTCTCAGATTACTTCTGAAAGTGGAAGTGACCTATGACCAAGTTCAGTATTACTTCTCAGATTACTTCTGAAAGTGGAAGTAACCTATGGCCAAGTTTAGTTTACTTCATAGATTCCGTTCACATCATTAAAGAAATCTAATCTCTTATCAGAACGTAAATGAAAAGGATACGGGGTGTGGTCAGATGTTCAGCAGACGGGGAAGGAAATTTGACGTGAGTGATTTAAGAGGGTTATAAAGGCCAGTTGCTATGATTATGCCGGCAAGGGAAGGGGGGTGAGCAAAGGGGCGAGATTTAGTCAAATATGGATAATATACTTTGATTTTGTGATGAATATTCTTGTTGAATATATCAATAGCTTCGAAAATATAATGTATTTCAAAACTGAGTTGTGGAGAAAATAATGATCCAAATGCCTGGTTATAATTATGTTCCAATATCATTATATTCCTCATGAAGTATATTCCTTTCACAGTTACGGGCGGAATGAAGTAATGAAGAGAAAAAGATAATATGAACCATAGAAAAAGTTCATTACAAAGTTAACGTCACTGAGGCAGTAATTACTTTTAATACAACGTATTTGAAAGAGGGTCTGCTCCTGAAATCTGGAATAGTCAAAATGATTATAGTAATTATATTAGCATAATGAAATAATTTTGATTACTATTACACAGAGAGGGAGAAAATGATCATGCATGCGTCCTCATACAAATTACCATTAAAATAAAAATAAAGTATTAACCTAACTACATCCATCGAGTTTAATTGCCTCATCTATACAAAATATTGGGCTCTCAGATGAAAACAGATTCCAAAGGTACAAAGACTCAACTTTTCCCAGATTACTCTATATCAAGGAATCCTTTCTCTGCAATATAATTAGTTTCAGCTGCACAGATCAGAGAACCGAACGTTTGTTATGGTTTCATTTCGCAAGTCTAATCAGGCTACGATGGAAGTCTAAAGTCAATTCGTGTGTTCAATTTAAATTATATATTGATACAGGAATTCATTTATGGGATGAAACTGCAAGGAAGGAGGCACTATATTTCTAAAATTATGATATTTCATTAAATTCATTGTTTATTTATGATGAAGGGGCATTTTAGGAAGGTTTCATGGCTTGGGAATGAATAAGTTAAAACTTTTTTTGTATGGAAAGGCGGAAAATTAATGAGACTAGTTTATTTGATGTCATTTTGGAGACAATTTTTTAAATGTTTTCCTTTTGAAATCTCAAAGTAGATTCAACTGGAAAATTCCATCTTAGCCACAATACATATCTCTTGGAGGTTAAAAGGTTACTCATGAGCTGCAGAGGTGAGGCCAGATTATCACACTGTCGTGCAGTGTCCTAAAGACATGCTAAAACCACGTGTGTTAAATATTCATTTATTATTTTTCTTTCAATACTTCATTGTAACAACGCAAGGGAAATTGAATGCTGACATATATTTTTCTGGGCGTTTAATTTTCTATATTATTCCCTTTATTCTAAAACTTTGAGAGGTTCCTTCAAGTAGGTCAATAAAGTTAATATTTTCAAATGAAAAGAACTCTAAAAGGGTTGACCGATTCTTAAAGGACGTCGCCAACTTGTTTTGTTTTTTAAACAATCTACTGCCTAGTTATCCATCCACCAGATCGTTTGCCTGTTCTATTAGCGAACTAGGCCACGTCCTAAATAAGATTACGATGGAAGGCAGTCTCAATACTCTATCAGTGGAAGTCAAACGCTCACAAGCAACGAGTATTTATTTATGTGTTCTTCCTTGGTAAACAAAAGTGCCCGGGTAATAGTAACAAGTAACACCTAAAACCCTTCTCCTTCGTAAAATGGTGGAGCATTACTTAAGTTCAACTAAGTGGTCGATTACATTAAGAGCATTTTTATATAGTGTTGGATCCTTGGTCCATATCAGCGGAATTAGAAAATATTCAGGAAGCATTGATCATTGAGGTAGGTCAACCCTTGCAAGTATGCTCGTGTTAGGTGTGATTTTAACGTGTTTAATAATCCTTTTCAGCAGCGTGCATAAATGTTCCTTTCCTGAGTCCTTTTAAAATAATAAATATCGGGTGCTTCAAATCTTTCTCTTTGAAATTCTAAACTGGATCTTTCATGGGTTCCGATTTATATTTTTCTCTGATAGGATTTTCGAATTTTCTTATAAGTCAAACTTTATTGGGAACCATTTTTTTTCTCTGCTGTGCCGAGTGAAAAAATTATTTTATTGACAATTGTCACTGTTTATCTTACGAATTAGCTATGGGCATTTTATAATTTTAATTACCTCCATGACGTTTTGCACACCCTTAATTTCTGAGGTGGTTTTATAAAACTGATGATAACAGGGAGACTAAATAATTGGAAGGGATCGAACCATACGCACTATCTTTCCGAATCAACCGATAGGAAAAAGTGGTTCTTTCAGAGATAACAAAGAAGAGGAGCAAGGACTTGTACTTTAATTAAATCCATACAATTATACTTGGTTATTTTATATAGATTATTTAACTTTAAATTATCCCTTTGGTTATATTGGGTTTTGCCCTTGATTAACTAAAGGTCAACGTACCTTAGGTGATCAGACATTGGCTTCTGATGAGTTCTATTTTCAGTGATAAAAGAGTACGTTATCATATATCTATGACACTTTGTTCTCAAATGTGATATTAATGAATCTCTCTTTGTAATGTTTGTTTTCAGAAATTTATTATAAATTTCAAGTCAATATGTTATGCGAAGCCTATTGAAATTGGCCGAACAAAAAACTCTTCCCACGTTCTTTAATCATGAATACAGAAACATTAAACACCAATATAATTAATAATTTTTCAAAAATGCGGGGAGCCCTTTTTAGGTCATTTTGCTGCCGGGACTTTTTAGGTCATTTTGCTGCCGGGACTTTTTAGGTCATTTCGCTGGAGGGTCATTTTTAGGTCATATCGCTGGAGGGTAATTTTTAGGTCATATCGCTGGAGGGTAATTTTTAGGTCATTTTAAAGGAGTGTCATTTTTAGGTCATTTTAAAGGAGTGTAATTTTTAGGTCATTTTGCTTGAGAGTCATTTTTCTGGAGGGTGATTTTAGGTCATATTGTCTGGTGGGTCATTTTCGGTCATTTTTCTGGAGGGTAATTTTAAGGTCCATTTCGCTGGTGGGTGTTTTGGGGGTCATTTCGCTGAAGGGCCTATTTAGGTCATTTACTGTGGGGTCTTTCTTAGGTAATTTTGCTTGATGGTGCGTTTTCAAATCATTTCGCTGGAGGGTCTTCATTTCAAATCATTTCGCTGCAGGGTGTTTTCTAGTTATTGGGCTGGAGTGTTCAGGTCATTTTGCTGAAATCATTTTAGGTCACTTCGCTGGAGGGTTATGTTTAGGTCGCTTCGCTGGAGGGTCATTTTTAGGTCACTTTGCTCTAGGGTCATTTTTAGGTCATTTCGTTGGAGGGTCATTTTTAGATCATTTCGTTGGAGGGTCATTTTTAGGTAATTTTGCTGGATGGCTTTTTTAGGTCATTTTGCTGGATGGCCATTTTAGGTCATTCCACTGGATGGCCATTTTTAGGTCATTTTGCTGAATGACCATTTTTAGGTCATTTCACTAGATGCCTATTTTAGGTCATTTCTCTGGATGGTAATTTTTAGGTCATTTTGCGGGAAGGTCATTTCGCTGGAGGGTCATTTTTAGGACATTTCCCTGGATGATCATTTTAAGGTCATTTCCCTGGAAATTAAAAATTGTCATTTTGCTTGAGGGTCACTTTTTAGGTCATTTCTGTTGGAAGATCTTTTGGGGTCATTTCGTTGGAGGGTGTTTTTGGGTCATTTTGCTGAAGGGTCATTATAGGCAATTTCGCTGGGAACTTCTTTATTACGTAACTTTGCTTGATGGTCTGTTTTCTATGGTCTTCTTTTTAGGTTATATTTTGCTGTAGAGTCTTTTTCAGGTCAATTTGCTGTCGGGTCTTTTATAGTTCCTTTCCCTGGAGTGTCTTTTTTTTGGTCATTTCACTAGCGTGTCTTTATTAGGTCAATACACTCTACGATCGTTTTGGGTCATTTTGCTGGAAGGTCTTTTATTAGGTAATTTTGCTGGAGGATCTTTTCAGGTCATTTCACTGGGGGTTCTTTTCAGTTCATTTCACTGGGGGGTCTTTTCAGGTCATTTCACTGGGGGTTCTTTTCAGGTCATTTCACTGGGGGGTCTTTTTAGGTCATTTCACGGAAGGGTATTTTTAGGTTATTTTGCTGGAGGGTCATTTTTGGGTTATTTTGCTGGAGGTTCTTTTATTAGGTCGTTTTGCTGGAGGTGCTTTTTTAGGTCGTTTTGCTGGAGGTGCTTTTTTAGGTCGTTTTGCTGGAGGTGCTTTTTTAGGTCGTTTTGCTGGAGGTGTTTTTTTAGGTCATTTCGCTGGGGAGTCTTCTTTAGGTCATTTTGCTGGAGAGTCTTCTTTAGGTCATTTTGATGGAGAGTCTTCTTTGTCATTTTGATGGAGAGTCTTCTTTGTCATTTAGCTGGAGAGTCTTCTTTGTCATTTAGCTGGAGAGTCTTCTTTAGGTAATTTTGCTGGAAAGTCTTCTTTAGGTCATTTTGCTGGAAAGTCTTCTTTAGGTCATTTTGCTGGAAAGTCGTCTTTATGTCATTTTGCTGGAGGGTCTTTTCAGGTTATTTTGCTGGAGGGTCTTTTATTAGGTCATTTTGCAGAAGTTATTTTAAGGTTATTTTGCTGAAGGGTCTTTTTTTTATTTTTTTTTGGTCATTTTGCCGGAGTTTTTTTAAAGTCTTTTTGCTCGAGGGTCTTTTCCTTTAAGCCATTTTGCTGTAGGTTTTTATTAATACAGTTTTGCTGTAGGATCTTTTCAGACTTCCACCGGAGGGTCTTTTAGACTAATTCGTTATAAGGTCTTTTTTACCGTTACTCTCGAGGGTCCTTTTTTTAAAACTTTTTTTTTTTTTTTTTTTTTTTTTTTTTTTTTTTTTTGAAAGGTGAATTACATTGTTTGACACTATATATTAAGAACCTTAGTTCCTGCTAGTGATTGATTAAGGAAGGTCGACCTAATGTCATTGTCGGTGTAGTAAGGAGCGGTTTCCCTTCGTCATCAATATTTTTGTTTCCATCTCACTCACTGACACGATTCAGGGGTTGTTTTTGTTGTTTTCTGTTTTTTTCCGTCTTTTTTTCTGTCTTCTATGAGTGAACTGTCGGATTTCACGACTGTCTCTGTTATCAATGCAGCAGTGACGCGTAATAATTGTTTTTTTATTTCTAATACCATTATATTTCCTCTGAATTATGGACAATAGGATTTTAAATCAATTAAATCAAAAAAAAGGAAAAATAATTGCTGGATGGAGCAATCGTTGTGTGATCAATGAAGGAACAATAGCGTAGAACAATAAACAAAACCTTATTTATACAGACTAATAGGAAATATAATTCATTGGATTCAACAAATAAGACAAGGGAAAGATGCTGTTCATAATCCCGCATCATCCCCTCAAAATAGCTGAAGAAGAGGAAGGAATCCAATGAGATTAATAAATGTTTGCAGAGAATCAATGAAAGTACTCTTGAGAGGGAAGATGAATTATTTGCTAGAGTTCTTCACCGATGATTTCTATTCTTGTGTATTTTAATAGTCATGGAACTGGGGAGAGTGAGGTATTAGGTGGGGGCAGAGTGAAATGTCAGAGTGCCAAGGAGAAATTGAATTGAACTCTTAAGACACCATTGAAAATATTGACTACGAGAGAGAGAGAGAGAGAGAGAGAGAGAGAGAGAGAGAGAGAGAGAGAGAGAGAGAGAGAGAGAGAGAGAGAGAGAGAGAGAGAGAGAGAGAGAGAAAGAGAGAGAGAGAGTGTGTTTGCTATTTGTCATTAGTAAAAGAAATTGGTTTTAAAAAAGATCCCAGGTTTTTCCTTCCACGTCCGAAAGGAAAGTTACGAAGAGCGAGACTCAAATCAAATGAAAAGCGTAATAGAGAAACCAGGAAAACTGGCATTATTCTTAACAACGAAGGGATAAAGAACAACGAAAAAGAAGTAATACAATATTAAAACAGAATGTTATCTTTTTTAATGAAAAGATAAACTTTGAAAAGAACACAGTATAGCATTGGAGGTCAAGGCTGGAATACAGTGTTATTGTTACTCGGTTGACCTAAGCTATGGATGGGATGTCTTCTTAGTTGAAATTTGGAAGCTATATACTTTAAGAATCGTCGCACTGAAATTCAATCAAGTTTAAGAAGGATTAAACTTTATTTTTGAACTGCTGGTTCAAAACAGTAAGTTTAACGATATCAATGTAACGAAAGTAACAGCTGATAGTTTTCCTGTTTTAGATATATATATATATATATATATATATATATATATATATATATATATATATATATATATATATATATATATATATATATATACACATGCATTATATATATATATATATATATATATATATATATATATATATATATATATATATATATATATATAAATGTGTGTGTGTGTGTGTGTGTATAATCGTTCATGTACTGGGGTAAATTTTTTCTATAGGCATCTCGAAGAATGCATACTCTCATGAGATCCATTATTACATTCAGGGTATCAGACAAAGGAGGATAAAGAACATTTCTGTGATTAGGTTATGTGGGACCTAAAAACATATAATTCTAATCGCGTGAACATCCTATTATGCTTTGAAGACAAAATTAAATTATACTACAAAATTGTGAATGCAGTACTATTTTTTTACAAGGTTAATGTTGCATCATCATTATTTGTTTATTGTTTTTGTTTTTGTTGATGCTATCTAATAGGAGTAGCAACCATATTCTTGGAATTAACGTCGGTAAGACATACTTTACAAGAAAACCTAAGAAATAAACTAAGAAAACCGCTGATGTATAAATAAAATCTATTTAATGTTGGTCAAATCCTAAGATTACATACGCTACTTCATTTTGATAAATGAGTCATTCAATTCCAGATGAATATTCATTTTTTGGAGAATATTACTTTTGAATAAAATCTTTCTCTATATGCTGCTGCTTAACAGGTCACAATAACATTAAATATAAAATGCATTACATATTATCAAGGAAGCGGTGATTTGCAATGACTGGAAGCGTCTGATCAATTGCCCAGGAAAGAATTACGACTGCTTTTAAAATGTCTCATAAGATCGGGAAAATAAACGATGAAATACGAGCGAGAGAGAGAGAGAGAGAGAGAGAGAGAGAGAGAGAGAGAGAGAGAGAGAGAGAGAGAGAGAGAGAGAGAGAGAGAGAGAGAGCTATAAATCTCGGAAGTACCATTCGAAGAACATCATCAGCCTTAACTTGGACGTCCAACGAAGCGTGTTCTTCAGCAAGAGTTTCAAAGGAGATTGTGTTGTTTGCTATTGTAATGAACTTGCAAACAGATATATTAGTTGTTTACCATTGCAATGCAATTGAGAATACATCTTTATTTTTTACCATTGCAATGCACTTGAGAAGAGATGTTTGTTTTTACCATTGCAATGCACTTGAGAAGAGATCTTTGTTGTTTACCATTGCAATGAACTTGCGAACAGAGATATTTGTTGTTTACCATTGCAATGAACTTGCAAACAGAGATCTTTGTTGTTTACCATTGCAATGCACATAAGAACAGAGAGCTTTGTTGTTTATCATTGGAATGCACTTAACAACAAGAGATCCTTTTGTTGTTTCGAATTGCAATTAACTTGAGAACAGGGATCCTTTTGTTGTTGACCATTGCGATGCACTTCTCGACATAATTCCTTTTCTTGTTTCCCATTGCAATGCATTTCTCGACTAAGATCCTTTTTTGTTTACCATTGCAATGCACTTGAGATCAGAGATCCTTTTGTATTTTCCCATGGCAATGCAATTGAGAACTGAGATAATTTGTTCTTTACCATTGCATTGCACGTCAGAACAGATCCTTTGTTGTTTACCATTGTAATGCCCCTCTCGACCGAGATATTTTTGTTTACCATTTCAATAAATCTAGGAACAGAGATCCTTTTGTTGTTTACCATTGCAATGCCCCTCTCGACCGAGATCCTTTTGTTCTTTACCATTGCAATAAATTTAAGAACAGATCCTTTTGTTGTTTACCATTGCAATAAATTTAAGAACAGAGATCCTTTTGTTGTTTACCATTGCAATGCCCCTCTCGACCGAGATCCTTTTGTTGTTTACCATTGCAATAAATTTAAGAACAGCCATCCTTTTGTTGTTTAACATTGCCTTGCACATGAGAACAGATCATTTTATTGTATAACATTGCAATCCACTTGTGAAGAGATCCTTTATTGTTTACCATTGCAATGTATTTGAGAACAAGAGATATTTTTGTTTACCATTGCAATGAACTTTAGAACATAGATCCTTTTGTTGTTTCCCATTGTAATGAACTTGAAAACAGACACCCTTTTGTTGTTTACCATTGCAATAAACTTAAGAACAGAAATCCTTTTGTTGTTTACCATTGCAATGCATTCAAGAACAGATAATTTTGTTGTTTACCATTGCAATTCACTTGAACAGATCATTTGTTGTTTACCATTGCAATGCACTTGGGAATAGATCCTTTGTTGTTTACCATTGCAGTGCACATGAGAACAGAGATCCTTTTGTTTACCATTGGAATGAACTTGAGAACAGAGACCATTTTGTTTTATTCCATTGCAATCAACTTGAGAACAGTGATCAATTTATTGTTTTCCATTGCAATACATTTCTCGACTGATATCCTTAAGTTGTTTACCATTTCAATTCACATGAACAGTTTTAGTGGTTTTCCACTGCAATAAACTTGGGAATAGAGATCCTTCGTTGTTCACCATAGCAATGCACTTCTCGGCAAGAAATCCTTTTGTGTTTTTACCAATGCAATGCACTTGAGAACTAAGATCCTTTTGTTTACCATTGGAATGAACTTGAGAACATATATCCTTTTGTTGTTTCACATTGCATTTTATTTGATAACATCATTTTATTGTTTGCCATTGCAATTCACTTGAGAACAGATAATTTTGTTATTTACCATTGCAATGCATTTGAGAACGGAGATTCTTTAGTTTACCATTGGGATGAACTTGAGGACAGCGATCCATTTATTGTTTCCCATTGCAATGAACTTGAGAACAGATAATTTTTTCCATTGCAATGAACTTTAGAACAGATCCTTTTGTTGTTTACCATTGCAATGCACTACTCGACCAAGATCTTTTTGTAGTTTACCATTGCAGTGCAATTGAGAACAGATTATGTTATTTACTATTGCAATTCACTTGAGAACAGATAATTTTGTTGTTTAAGATTTCAATTCCCTTGAGAACAGGTAATGTTGTGGTTAAAATTGCAATGAGCTTTAGAACAGAGATCCTTTGTTGTTTTCCATTGCAATGCTATTGAGAACGGATCCTTTTGTTTATCATTGCAATGAAGTTGAGAACAGAGATCTTTTTGTTATTTACCATTGTAATGCCCTCGAAAACAGAGATACTTTTGTTGTTTACTATTGTAGTGAAGTTGATACCGGAGATCCTTTTGTTGTTTACCCTTGTAATGAAATTGAGAACAGATCCCTTTGTTGTTTACCATTGTAATGAGATTGAGAATAAAGGTCCTTTTGTTGTTTACCATTGTAATGATATTGAGAAGAAAGGCCCTTATGTTGTTTATCATTGTAATGAAATTGAGAACAGATCCCTTTGTTGTTTACCATTGTAATGAGATTGAGAATAAAGGTCCTTTTGTTGTTTACCATTGTAATGATATTGAGAACAAAGGCCCTTATGTTGTTTATCATTGTAATGAAATTGAGAATAAAGGTCCTTTTGTTGTTTACCATTGTAATGAGATTGAGAACAAATGTCCTTTTGTTGTTTACCATTGTAATGAAATTGAGAACAGATCCTTTTGTTGTTTATCATTGTAATGAGATTGAGAACAAAGATCCTTTTGTTGTTTACCATTGTAATGAGATGAAGAACAAAGGTGCTTTTGTTGTTTACCATTGTAATGAGATTGAGAACAAATGTCCTTTTGTTGTTTACCATTGTAATGAAATTGAGAACAGATCCTTTTGTTGTTTATCATTGTAATGAGATTGAGAACAAAGATCCTTTTGTTGTTTACCATTGTAATGAGATGAAGAACAAAGGTGCTTTTGTTGTTTACCATTGTAATGAGATTGAGAACAAATATCCTTTTGTTGTTTACCATTCTAATGAGATTGAGAACAAATGTTCTTTTGTTGTTTACCATTGTAATGAACTTGAGAACAGAGATCCTTCTGCTGTTTACCATTGTAATGGGCTTGAGAACAAATGTCCTTTTGTTGTTTACCATTGTAATGAACTTGAGAATAGATATCCTTCGGTTGTTTACCATTGTAATGAGATTTTGAACAAAGGTCCTTTTGTTGTTTAACATTGTAATGAACTTGAGAACGGAGATCATTTTGCTTATTACAATTGCAATGAAGTTGAGAATAGAGATAATTTTTTTGTTCACCATTGCAATGAAATTGAGAACAGACCCTTTGTTACGATCTTGAAATCGTTACAGGTTCTTTTAATAAGTAAAATAAATGTCAACAACCAATTAAATATGGGAAATAAATATAAAAAGAAACTCTTGAAAAAATACAGCATGTTTATTCACAAACTTATATATAAAAAAAACCAACGTTACTAATTAGTTTACTTTAACTGACAAATCAAATCAATCGAACACCAATAGAAAAGGGGAACAGTCAGTAAGGTAGAAATACTTAAAGAATAGTTCTGCATCTGCGGAGACGGTACTGATACGGAGACTTAAGGTTTGAGAACCTTGCAGAAGGGTGGTTGAAGTCCAGATGAAACTGGCACGATGACCGGATTCGAAGACGTCATAAAAAGGGTGGCATGAAGAAAGGACATCAGAGGTCTTGTTCTAAGAATTCAATGATAGTATTAAACTAAGGCAGGATGTAGGCAGTGTTGGCTTCTTCTCGTCACAAGCAGGGAGGGCTGGCTGCTTCAATTTGTCTCTTCTTCTCGGCCATAACAGGTTTTTTGGGGGGATAGGCTTTTGTTGTCTGAAGGGAAGGTAAGAATCTGGCTCCATCATACTTCTGGTCTTCTCTGTTTCTTATCTTGCTAGGACTTGGATCTTGTTTGCTTCGGACATAGTTCCTCTCTTGTCTTATGTCCTGTCCTATCTCTCTAGGATAATCTCTTCTTGAAGTTTATATACAAATGTATGGGCGGAGTTAATTACAGTGGGCAGTGGTCATTTCCATTGAAGGCGTTCTTTTTTAACAATTCTGCATCTCCATTGGCTTCGTCAAAAACACCCACTTCGATCATGCCATGGAAGCTTCTAGAAGAAATTTCTGATGCAATATGGACCACGGGTTAAGTCTTAACAATAGGGCAGCACGTGTCCTTCCATGATGACATATATCCTAAACAAGGATTTCCCCCAGGCTCGGTTTCTCAAAATATGCTGTCTCCACTAATTAAGACGATGCCATCTTGGTCAAAACTGGACAGTTCCTTTATTACGGCAGGCGCCATCGGTGAGGCTTGGTTTACTTCCAAAATGCTGACTACAGTGAAGTGATGACAGGTTTGCCCAAACAGGGTCGTAGTCAAATCTCGTCTCACACTTTGGGAATAGATATTTTTGTTTTTTAAGAATACTTCTTTAAAAGTATTTTGTCTACCCAGGACACGTTCCCACAGAAGAAAAAAAAATAGAAAATCTACTTTTTTTTTTTTTTTTTTTAAAGTCGGCAACGGAAAAACTCATTCATCGCTGAACTGAGCAATATCTGCATGGAACTCCAACTTAACATCAGGAAAACATTCTCCATTCGCATTCCATTCACTCGACGCAAAGCTTCAGAAAAAAAACATTCTTATTCTGAAAAATCTCTGGAAAGGCTATCAGCTATGACATTATTCTTTCCTTTTATATATGAATTATATTCACACTATAATCTTTCAGCTCTAAACTCCAACGCACGGGACGTTTTTTTTAATCTTAAATCTTTCCAAATAAACTAACGGATTGTGATCTGTATACACAGTTAAAACAGGACTACTACGTACATAAATCTCAGTGCTGCAAGGCTGAAACTAAACTAAACCAT
>NC_090742.1:43692230-43694730 GCF_036898095.1 Palaemon carinicauda
TCAAAATTCCATTTAATGGACAAAAAAGAAATCGGAGTCTGAAAAAGTTGTCATTGTTTAATATTCTTAAATGATCTTTTTGATAATTTTCTTAATATAGAATTTCATTAAAATAAAAAATTTTTCTGATATAAACTTCCTATACGATTACAAAAACTAATCCTTATTTCTTTTTAATCTATATTGTTGTATTCTTTATTCTGGTAGATTTTGGTTTTAAAGGTAATTGTTGTTTCTGTAATCAAATCTGAGTTTCCTGGGTGGTATAACTTTCGTATACAGTTTGTTTAATTAATAGAAGACCAAGGAAAGTTTTCAGTACAAGGCTGAATTCAAAAAGGACATAGGCTACGTGCGATATGATTCGGCTGGTTTAATATAAATATTATTTTGCAGTGTAATTGTGACGGCGTCATTAAAAAAAAAAAAAAAAAAATTTAGAATAATGCATAAGTATAAAATCCCCGTTTTTAATATTAAAAGGAGTTTCCCATTACATTAATAATAAAATATTGACTCTTAAATCCAGTAGTTGTACCGTACTTGTTTCATACACGCTTATACACTGTAATGCTATTGCTTTCTCTCTCTCTCTCTCTCTCTCTCTCTCTCTCTCTCTCTCTCTCTCTCTCTCTCTCTCTCTCATAATAGAGAAACCTCTTTAAGCTTACCATCGCATGTTTCACATTATTCAAATTGTTGTGAAATTGATGCTTTCAACTGTTTGTATATAAGCTTGCTGTCTGTTTAACAAACCTCCCTTACATTCTTCTGGCTAATAGTGATAATTTTAAAACGAATACAACAACGATAAATTCATTAATAGAATCACCTTCTTCGGTTATATCGGTCATATGAATAGGGAAAAATTTCAAAAGTTTATGCTCATATAAATGTCTTAATCTTTAATTGCCAGTCAGTTATTGTGGGAAGTTTTATCTCGCGGAATTCATTAAGTGAACAGTTTGTTATTTCGGTAATTATTTCAGTGTTAAACAAGCCGACGGTTTTGTAAAATTAATAATGGGCTTAGCTGGTGTTTTAGTTTCATCCGAGAGAGAGAGAGAGAGAGAGAGAGAGAGAGAGAGAGAGAGAGAGAGAGAGAGAGAGAGAGAGAGAGAGAGAGAGAGAGAGAGAGTAAAGATATATTGTAAATGATGCTGTTTTGAGTGAAAGCAACAATGACAGAAATAAAGAATGAAATCTCATATTGCATTTTTAAAGCACTATACCCTGGATAGGTACGATGGGTCGTTTGCGACCCCGAGCGTCAAAAAAAAAAAACAGGTTTTTTTCACGTGACTCACCCCCGTGACTGAATTTGTGGGTGATCGACCTGCAGGAGGTGTCTCCCCTACACGCTCTAGTAGTGTCCAGATGTGCATTGCTGTAGCTGTACTCCTTCCCCGATTTCTGAGACGCGTCGGGGTCGAGCGCGACCGAGTTTACCCTTCTAAGGTAGTTTGCATAATTATCAAAGTTATTACGTATTATGAAATTGTCGTAGAATGGTGCAACTTGTATAGGTTATCAGTTGTGGAAAGTCTTGGTGGATTGTTTGGCTACCATGTGCATGATTTTTTTTAGTTAAAATGTCGTTCATCACCACGAGGACCATTTTACCGCGAGTGCCCCTTTTTAATTTTTTTTCATTTTTTTGCCAAGTCATTTTTCCGTAAGATATTGCCAAATAGTGTCGTAAAACTTTTGCTTGTTTAGTGTTGGAAAGTGTGTCTAGATGATCTGGCTACCCATGCGTGACTTTGTTTTTGTCAGATACGACGTAGTTATTGGTATATTGGGTATTTAACTGCGGTTACCAATTTCTGTTTTTTTTTTCAATATTTGTAAAAATTACTACGTAGTAAGGAATTGCCGTATATTATTCATTTTTTTTTTTCATGTTTATGTGTTAGAAAGTGTGCCTTGATGGTTGGGCTAACACGTGCATGTCTTTTTTTTTTATCTGAGATGCCGTATATTAGAATGTCGGGCATTTTACCGCGAGTGCCCCTTTTTCATTTTTTTGCATTTTTTTGCCAAGTCATTTTTCCGTAAGATATTGCCAAATAGTGTCGTAAAACTTTTGCTTTTTTAGTGTTGGAAAGTGTGTCTAGATGATCTGGCTACCCATGCGTGATTTTGTTTTTGTCAGATACGACGTAGTTATTGGTATATTGGGTATTTAACTGCGGTTGCCAATTTCTGTTTTTTTTTTTCAATATTTGTAAAAATTTACTACGTAGTAAGGAATTGCCGTATATTATTGATTTTTTTTCATGTTTATGTGTTAGAAAGTGTGCCTTGATGGTTGGGCTAACACGTGCATGTCTTTTTTTTTTATCTGAGATGCCGTATATTAGAATGTTGGGCGTTTTTCCGCGAGTGCCCCTTTTTATTTGTTTTGCATTTTTTTGCTTAGTCATGTTACCGTAAGGAATTGGCAAGTAGTGTCGCAAAACTTATATTTTTATAGTGTTGGAAAGTGTTTCTAGATGAT
>NC_090742.1:43704730-43724730 GCF_036898095.1 Palaemon carinicauda
CTCAGATTAATTTTGAAAGTGGGAGTATCATAAGGCCAAGTTCTTGATTACTTCTCAGATTACTTCTGAAAGTGGAAGTAACCTATGATGAAGTTCAGATTACTACTGAAAGTGGAATAACTTTTCAGAATAATTTTGAAAGTGAAAGTAACCTTTGACCAAATTCAAGATTACTTCTCAGATTACTACTAAAGGGGAAAGTAACCTAAGGCAAAGTTCAGGATTACTTCGGAAAGTGGAAGTAGCCTATGGCGAAGTTCAGGATTACTTCTGAAATTGGAATTACTGCTCAGATTAATTTTGAAAGTGAAAGTAACCTAAGGTTAAGTTCAGGATTCCTTCTCAGATTACTTCTGAAAGTGGAAGTGACCTATGACCAAGTTCAGTATTACTTCTCAGATTACTTCTGAAAGTGGAAGTAACTTGTGGCCAAGTTTAGTTTACTTCATAGATTCCGTTCACATCATTAAAGAAATCTAATCTCTTATCAGAACGTAAATGAAAAGGATACGGGGTGTGGTCAGATGTTCAGCAGACGGGGAAGGAAATTTGACGTGAGTGATTTAAGAGGGTTATAAAGGCCAGTTGCTATGATTATGCCGGCAAGGGAAGGGGGGTGAGCAAAGGGGCGAGATTTAGTCAAATATGGATAATATACTTTGATTTTGTGATGAATATTCTTGTTGAATATATCAATAGCTTCGAAAATATAATGTATTTCAAAACTGAGTTGTGGAGAAAATAATGATCCAAATGCCTGGTTATAATTATGTTCCAATATCATTATATTTCATATGAAGTATATTCCTTTCACAGTTACGGACGGAATGAAGTAATGAAGAGAAAAAGATAATATGAACTATAGAAAAAGTTCATTACAAAGTTAACGCCACTGAGGAGGTAATTACTTTTAATACAAAGTATTTGAAAGAGGGTCTGCTCCTGAAATCTGAAATAGTCATAATGATTATAGTAAATATATCAGCATAATGAAATAATTTTGATTACTATTACATAGAAAGGGAGAAAATTATCATGCATGCGTTCTCATACAAATTACCTTTAAAATAAAATAAAAGTATTAACCTAACTACATCCATCGAGTTTAATTGCCTCATCTATACAAAATATTGGGCTCTCAGATGAAAACAGATTCCAATGCTACAAAGACTCAACTTTTCCCAGATTACTCTATATCAAGGAATCCTTTCTCTGCAATATAATTAGTTTCAGCTGCACAGATCAGAGAACCGAACGTTTGTTGTGGTTTCATTTCGCAAGACTAATCAGGCTATGATGGAAGTCTAAAGTCAATTTGTGTGTTCAATATAAATTATATATTGATACAGGAATTCATTTATGGGATGAAACTGCAAGGGAGGAGGCACTATATTTCTAAAATAATGTTATTTCATCAGATTTATTGTTTTTATTTATGATGAAGGCGCATTTTAGGAGGATTTCAGGGCTTGGGAATGAATAAAGTGAAACGATTTTTTTTTTTTTTTTTTGTGGAAAGGCGGAAATTTAATGAAACTGATTTATTTGATGTCATTTTGGAAACTTAATTTTTGAAATGTTTTCCTTTTGCAATCTCAAATTAAATTCAACAGAAAAATTTCATCTTAGCCACAATATGTATCTCTTGGAGGTTTAAACATGAGCTCCAGAGGTAAGGACAGGTTATCACACTGTCGTGCAGTGTCTTAATGACATGCTAGAACCACGTGTGTTAAATATTCATTTATTATTTTTATTTCAATACTTAAATGTAACGATGCAAGTGAAATTGAATGTTGACATGAATTTTTCTGGGCATTTAATTTTCTATCTTATTATCTTTATTCTAAAACTTTGAGAGGATCCCTCAAGTAGGTCAATAAAGTTAATATTTTCTAATTAAAAGAACTAGAAAAGGGTTGACCGATTCTTAAAGGACCTCGCCAACTTGTTTTGTTTTTTAAACAATCTACTGCCTAGTTATCCATCCACCAGATCGTTTGCTTGTTCTATGAGCGAGCTAGGCCACGTCCTAAATAAGATTACGATGGAAGGCAGTCTCGATACTCTATCAGTGGAAGTCAAGCGCTCACAAGCAACGAGTATTTATTTATGTGTTCTACCTTGGCAAGCAAAAGTGCTCGGGTAATAGTAACAAGTAACACCTAATACCCTTGTCCTTCGTAAAATGGTGGAGCATTACTCAAGTTCAACTAAGTGGTCGATTACATTAAGAGCATTTTTATATAGTGTTGGCTCCTTGGTCCATATCAGCGGAATTAGAAAATATTCAGGAAGCATTGATCATTGAGGTAGGTCAACCCTTGCAAGTATGCTCGTGTTAGGTGTGATTTTAACGTGTTTAATAATCCTTTTCAGCAGCGTGCATAAATGTTCCTTTCCCGAGTCCTTTTAAAATAATAAATATCGGGTGCTTCAAATCTTTCTCTTTGAAATTCTAAACTGGATCTTTCATGGGTTCCGATTTATATTTTTCTCTGATAGGATTTTCGAATTTTCTTATAAGTCAAACTTTATTGGGAACCATTTTTTTTCTCTGCTGTGCCAAGTGAAAGAATTATTTTATTGACAATTGTCACTGTTTATCTTACGAATTAGCTATGGGCATTTTATAATTTTAATTACCTCCATGACGTTTTGCACACCCTTAATTTCTGAGGTGGTTTTATAAAACTGATGATAACAGGGAGACTAATTAATTGGAAGGGATCGAACCATACGCACTATCTTTCCGGATCAACCGATAGGAAAAAGTGGTTCTTTCAGAGATAACAAAGAAGAGGAGCGAGGACTTATACTTTAATTAAATCCATACAATTATACTTGGTTATTTTATATAGATTAGTTAACTTTAAATTATCCCGTTGGTTGAATTGGTGTTTGCCCTTGATTAACTAAAGATCAACGTACATTAGGTGATCAGACATTGGCTTCTGATGACGTTCTATTTTCAGTGATAGGAGAATAGCTGAAGAAACAAATACGTTATCATATTTCTATGACTCTTTGTTCTCAAATGTGATGTTAATGAATCTCTCTTTGTAATGTTTGTTTTCAGAAATTTATCATTAATTTCAAGTCAATATGTTAGGATTATATTGGAAAATTTTGTATGCAAATCCTATTGAAATTGGCCGAACAAAAAACTCTTCCCAAGTTTTTTAATCATGAATACTGAAACATTAAACACCAATATAGTTAATAATTTTTCGAAAATGGTGGGGGAGGTGTAAGTGGTTACTTAGAGATTAGATATTTCCAAAGAATAAACTGCTACTATAGTCTGTCCAGAATGTCATGAAACATGGAGTAGGTTTCCGACGTTGCCGCTTTGCGCCAATTTCATTCATTAAATCTCACTTAAGGCGAAAAAACAGTGTAGATTTGGCATACACTATGCCACATCTCTCTCTGTCTCAGGTCAGGAAGGTTAAGTAGCTTACCACTTTGGTTCTGATACCCAAGCGTGACGGTTTAAGATGGAAGGCTCCCCACGACAGCAATTAAGTACTCAGACGCAAGAAGTCATATTCAATGTCCACGAGTACTTCAAAAGGGAGAAAGAAGACAAAACTGTTATGCATGGCTTTGACAAGGCAGTACAACGTACAATGGATGCAACTAAGCAGTGCAGAAGTACGATATATCGCATTTGTAAGGAAGGAAAAGACAGCTTAGAAGAAAATGAAGCTCCCGTTTTTAACGTAAAGAAAAGGAAAAGACCAACAACTGTAACCAACATCGATGGATTTGATCAGTGCGGTTTACGAAGGACAGATCTCGGTTATTATGTCAGAAAGGAAATTCCAACGCTGGATAGCATTCTACTTGAAGTCAAAAGAAAATATTGGATTTAGTGGATGCAGAGAATCTTTACGTAAGATACTTAAAGAAATTGGATTTAAATACGGAAGAGTTAACGGGCGGAAATTTCTACTGAGGAGAAGTGATATTGCAAGTGCCAGGACCAAGTTCCTACGTGACATGAAAAATATTAGGGGTACAGGAATTATACAGTCACCAAGTGTTGGATGGATGAAAGTTCGACAGGAGCAACTGGAATAAACCCACCAATCAGGAAAGGGAATAAAATTATCATTTTGCATGCTGGATCTGAGCAAGGATTCGTGCCAAATGCACAGTTGGTATTCCAAGCAAAGAACGACAGTGACTATCACCACCAAATGAATCACATTGTATTCGAAAAATGGTTTCGAGAGCAGCTCATACCCAATATACCACAACAGTCCGTCATAATTATGGACAACGCATCATACCATTCAGTGCAAAGTGACAAACCTCCTACCATGGCAAGCACAAAGGGAGCGATCCAAGACTGGTTAAGAAATAAAGGTGAAAATCCCCCAGAATATCTGTCGAAGTGTGAATTGCTTGAAATGGTGAAAGCAGTGAAACATGGAAATGCTCCAAAATATGTCATCGACAAAATAGCTTTGGAAAAAAGTCACAGGGTCGTAAGGCTCCCACCCTATCACTGCCATTATAGTGCAATTGAACTCATTTGGGCGCAGGTTAAAGACTATGTAGCCAAAAGGAATACATTTAAAATGGCAGATCTAAGATCTTTGCTGCAAGTGACACTGTCATGCGTGACAGCAGAAAATTGGAAAAATGCCGTTAATCATGTTGAAGACATCATTATAAAAGACACAGAGAATGATGTTGCTGTGAATCAGTTTGTTGATTCATTTACTATAGAAGTAACTTCATCTGATGAAGAATAGTACAGAACACATTAATGCTGAAAAACACTGGAGGATTATCTTGATTTAATTTAATGAAAACTTCTGTTTTATTTTGTTGTTTAGTTTTATCCTGTGATGGTAAACAACACATTTTTTTGTAAACAATTTATTTTATGGGAAAAATCTTTATCGATTTCACTGCATACATTTGTTTTACTCCTTGTTTCTATGTTAGAGGTTTCATCCTCATATGAGAATTTACTTCCTGTTAACCAAGACAAATTTATTTTTATACTAAAACAGTGCCTTATTTTAAAGAAAATGTCTATTAATTCTATCGTTTCATTATCCTAAAATCCAAGAAATTATTTTAATGGAGAAAAGTATTATTTTATGAAATATTTGATGTTTGGCACATTCATCAATTCTACAACAAATATGGTGAGAGAGAGAGAGAGAGAGAGAGAGAGAGAGAGAGAGAGAGAGAGAGAGAGAGAGAGAGAGAGAGAGAGAGAGAGAGAGAGAGAGAGAGAGAGAATGACGATGCCAGGATACAGATATCTCCAATAACTTGACTACACATTTGATAATGTTCAAATATAAACTGATTCAATCACAATTCAAATTACATTAAGATTCCAGTATTGTACTGAACTAGATTGATCGTAGGGTACAGAACGTTAAATTTTTATTTTCATCTGAGATGGATCTCTTCAAAGTTGTAGAAATACTGTGATCTGTATTAAAGGACATTTACTTGTCTCCCGTACTTTGTATGGTGCTCGAACTCTCTCTAAAAAAAAATTTTTACATGAATGTTTTTAAAATAAACAAAGCAATCAACTTTAAGAGCTGTTTTCGAAACACAAGGTCAACTTAATCCACAACAACCATTCAGCTTTTGTGTGACTGGAAAGATCCAGATTATGGGATTAAAAAGGAAATTTTACGACCGTATTAAAGGACCCGGAATGGAAGGATGCTGGGATTAGTTCGAGTCAGATTAAAAGTCTTGAGGAAGTTTGGCATCGCCGCAAACCTACTATAGTCTGTCCAGAATGTCATGAAACATCTAGTAGGTTTGCGGCGATGCCAAACTTCCTCAAGACTTTTAATCTGACTCGAACTAATCCCAGCATCCTTCCATTCCGGGTCCTTTAATACGGTCGTAAAATTTCCTTTTTAATCCCATAATCTGGATCTTTCCAGTCACACAAAAGCTGAATGGTTGTTGTGGATTAAGTTGACCTTGTGTTTCGAAAACAGCTCTTAAAGTTGATTGCTTTGTTTATTTTAAAAACATTCATGTAAAAATTTTTTTTTAGAGAGAGTTCGAGCACCATACAAAGTACGGGAGACAAGTAAATGTCCTTTAATACAGATCACAGTATTTCTACAACTTTGAAGAGATCCATCTCAGATGAAAATAAAAATTTAACGTTCTGTACCCTACGATCAATCTAGTTCAGTACAATACTGGAATCTTAATGTAATTTGAATTGTGATTGAATCAGTTTATATTTGAACATTATCAAATGTGTAGTCAAGTTATTGGAGATATCTGTATCCTGGCATCGTCATCTCTCTCTCTCTCTCTCTCTCTCTCTCTCTCTCTCTCTCTCTCTCTCTCTCTCTCTCTCTCTCTCTCTCTCTCTCTCTCACCATATTTGTTGTAGAATTGATGAATGTGCCAAACATCAAATATTTCATAAAATAATACTTTTCTCCATTAAAATAATTTCTTGGATTTTAGGATAATGAAACGATAGAATTAATAGACATTTTCTTTAAAATAAGGCACTGTTTTAGTATAAAAATAAATTTGTCTTGGTTAACAGGAAGTAAATTCTCATATGAGGATGAAACCTCTAACATAGAAACAAGGAGTAAAACAAATGTATGCAGTGAAATCGATAAAGATTTTTCCCATAAAATAAATTGTTTACAAAAAAATGTGTTGTTTACCATCACAGGATAAAACTAAACAACAAAATAAAACAGAAGTTTTCATTAAATTAAATCAAGATAATCCTCCAGTGTTTTTCAGCATTAATGTGTTCTGTACTATTCTTCATCAGATGAAGTTACTTCTATAGTAAATGAATCAACAAACTGATTCACAGCAACATCATTCTCTGTGTCTTTTATAATGATGTCTTCAACATGATTAACGGCATTTTTCCAATTTTCTGCTGTCACGCATGACAGTGTCACTTGCAGCAAAGATCTTAGATCTGCCATTTTAAATGTATTCCTTTTGGCTACATAGTCTTTAACCTGCGCCCAAATGAGTTCAATTGCACTATAATGGCAGTGATAGGGTGGGAGCCTTACGACCCTGTGACTTTTTTCCAAAGCTATTTTGTCGATGACATATTTTGGAGCATTTCCATGTTTCACTGCTTTCACCATTTCAAGCAATTCACACTTCGACAGATATTCTGGGGGATTTTCACCTTTATTTCTTAACCAGTCTTGGATCGCTCCCTTTGTGCTTGCCATGGTAGGAGGTTTGTCACTTTGCACTGAATGGTATGATGCGTTGTCCATAATTATGACGGACTGTTGTGGTATATTGGGTATGAGCTGCTCTCGAAACCATTTTTCGAATACAATGTGATTCATTTGGTGGTGATAGTCACTGTCGTTCTTTGCTTGGAATACCAACTGTGCATTTGGCACGAATCCTTGCTCAGATCCAGCATGCAAAATGATAATTTTATTCCCTTTCCTGATTGGTGGGTTTATTCCAGTTGCTCCTGTCGAACTTTCATCCATCCAACACTTGGTGACTGTATAATTCCTGTACCCCTAATATTTTTCATGTCACGTAGGAACTTGGTCCTGGCACTTGCAATATCACTTCTCCTCAGTAGAAATTTCCGCCCGTTAACTCTTCCGTATTTAAATCCAATTTCTTTAAGTATCTTACGTAAAGATTCTCTGCATCCACTAAATCCAATATTTTCTTTTGACTTCAAGTAGAATGCTATCCAGCGTTGGAATTTCCTTTCTGACATAATAACCGAGATCTGTCCTTCGTAAACCGCACTGATCAAATCCATCGATGTTGGTTACAGTTGTTGGTCTTTTCCTTTTCTTTACGTTAAAAACGGGAGCTTCATTTTCTTCTAAGCTGTCTTTTCCTTCCTTACAAATGCGATATATCGTACTTCTGCACTGCTTAGTTGCATCCATTGTACGTTGTACTGCCTTGTCAAAGCCATGCATAACAGTTTTGTCTTCTTTCTCCCTTTTGAAGTACTCGTGGACATTGAATATGACTTCTTGCGTCTGAGTACTTAATTGCTGTCGTGGGGAGCCTTCCATCTTAAACCGTCACGCTTGGGTATCAGAACCAAAGTGGTAAGCTACTTAACCTTCCTGACCTGAGACAGAGAGAGATGTGGCATAGTGTATGCCAAATCTACACTGTTTTTTCGCCTTAAGTGAGATTTAATGAATGAAATTGGCGCAAAGCGGCAACGTCGGAAACCTACTCCATGTTTCATGACATTCTGGACAGACTATAGATGTTTCATGACATTCTGGACAGACTATAGGAGGTTGGGAGAAAGAATTGAGAGGCAGTTAATAACTATTATCCAACACTCGCCATCTGAAGGTTCAGTTAGTTTGGTATATATATATATATATATATATATATATATATATATATATATATATATATATATATATATATATATATATATATATATATATATATATATATATATATATATATATATATAAATTTAATATATTTTGCTCGCAGAATTATCGGTTGTTTTCAACAGTACCCATTAAATTTAACAAACCCTGGTAATCGTCCAGACACTTTTTATGGATGGTGTTATTTAGGTCATTTCTCCGGAGGGTCTTATTTAGATAATTTTGCTCTAGGGTCTATTTAGGTAATTTTGCTTTGGGTTTTCTTTTTAGGCCATTTTGCTCTAGGGTCTTTTTTTGGGCAATTTAGTTATAGGGTCTAGTTTAGGTTATTTCACTGAAGGGTCTTATTTAGGCCCTTTAGCTGGAGGGTCTTATTTAGGCCATTTAGCTGGAGGGTCTTTTGTTAGGTAATTTTACTGGAGGATCTTTTTACGTTATTAGTTGGAGTGTCTTTTAGATGATTTTACTCGAGGGCCTTTTTTGGGTTATTTAGCTGGACGGTCTTTTTTTTCGCTGGTGGGTCTTGTTTAGCTCATTTTGCTGGTGGGTCTTGATTAGGTCGTTTCACTGGAGGGTCTTGATTAGGTTATTTCGATGAAGGGTCTTTTTTAGGTCATTTCGCTAGAGGATCTTTTATAGGTCATTTCGCTGGGAAGGTCTATTTCATGTTCTGCTGGGAGTCCCTTTATAGGTCATTTTGCTGGAGGATCTTTTTAAGGTAATTTTGCTGGAGGATCTTTTTTTTAGGTCATGTTTCTGGAGGGTCTTTTTCAGTCATTTCACTGGAGGGTCTTTTATCGGTCATTTCGCTGGAGTCTTTTTAGTTTTTTCAAGGTCATTTTACTGAAGTCTTTTTAGGTTATTTTGTTGGAGGGTCTTTTTTAGGGCATTTTGTTTGACCTTTTCTCAGGTAATCTTGTTGGAGGGCATTTTTTTAAGGTCATTTTGCTGGAGGGCCCTTATTAGGTCGTTTTGCTGCTGGGCCTTTTTAGGTCATTTCGCTGGAGGGTATTTTTAGGTAATTTTTCTGGAGGGTAATTTTTAGGTCATTTTGCTGGAGGGTCATATTTAGGTCATTTCGCAGGAGTCATTTTTAGGTCATTTTGCTTGATGGTCATTTTGCTGGAGGGCCATTTTAGGTCATTTTTCTGGAGGGTCATTTTCGGTCATTTTTCTGGAGGGTAATTTTTAGGTCCATTTCGCTGGTGGGTGTTTTCGGGGTCATTTCGCTGAAGAGCCGGTTTAGGTCATTTGCTGTGGGGTCTTTCTTAGGTAATTTTGCTTGATGGTGTGTTTTCAAATCATTTCGCAGGAGGGTCTTCTTTTTAAATCTTTTCGCTGCAGGGTGTTTTTTAGTTATTTGGCTAGAGTGTCTTCAGGTCATTTTGCTGAAGTCTTTTTAGGTCCCTTCACTGGAGGGTTATGTTTAGGTCGCTTCGCTGGAGGTTCATTTCTAGGTCACTTCGCTGTAGGGTCATTTTTAGGTCATTTCATTGGAGGGTAATTTTTAGGTCATTTCGTTGGAGGGTCATTTTTATGTCATTTGGCTGGATGGCTATCTTAGGTCATATCGCTGGGTGGCTTTTTTAGGTCATTTCAGTGGATGGCCATTTTAGGTCATTTCAGTGGATGGCCATTTTAGGTCATTTCACTGGATAGCCATTTTAGGTCATTTCACTGGATGGCCATTTTTAGGTCATTTTGCTGGGTGACCATTTTAGGTCATTTCACTGGATGCCCATTTTTAGGTCATTTCTGTGGATGGTAATTTTTAGGTCATTTGCGGGAAGGTTATATACCTGGAGGATCATTTCAAGGTCATTTCGCTGGAAGTTAAAAATTGTCATTTTGCTTGAGGGTCGCTTTTTAGGTCATTTTGTTGGAAGATCTTTTTGGGTCATTTCGTTGGAGCGTGTTTTTTGGTTATTTTGCTGAAGAGTCATTTTAGGTCATTTTGCAAGGAACTTCTATATTACGTAACTTTGCTTGATGGTCTGTTTTCTATGGTCTTCTTTTTAGGTCATATTTTGCTGTAAAGTCTTTTTCAGGTCAATTTGCTGTTGGGTCTTTTTTAGATCCTTTTGCTGGAGTGTCTTTTTTTTGGTCATTTCGCTAGCGTATCTTTATTAGGTCAATACACTCTACGATCTTTTTGGGTCATTTTGCTGGAAGGTCTTTTATTAGGTAATTATTGGAGGATCTTTTTAGGTCATTTCACTGGGGAGTCTTTTCAGGTCATTTCACTGGGGGTTCTTTTCAGGTCATATCACTGGGGGGTATTTTCAGGTCATTTCACTGGGGGGTCTTTTTAGGTTATTTTGCTGGAGGGTCTTTAAGGTCAATTTGCTGGGAGATAATTTTTGGGTTATTTTGCTGGAGGTTCTTTTTTTAGGTTGTTTTACTGGAGGTGCTTTTTAAGGTCATTTTGCTGGAGAGTCTTCTTTAGGTCATTTTGCTGGAGAGTCTTCTTTAGGTCATTTTGCGGGAAGGTCTTTTCAGGTTATTTTGCTGGTGGGTCTTTTATTAGGTCATTTTGCAGGAGTATTTAGTTATTTTAAGGTTATTTCGCTGAAGGGTCTTTTTTTAGGGCATTTTGTTGGAGCATCTTTTTTAGGGCATTTTGTTTGACCTATTCTCAGGTAATTTTGTTGGAGGGCATTTTTTTAATGTGATTTTGCTGGAGGGCCCTTTTTAGGTCATTTTGCTGCAGGGACTTTTTAGGTCATTCCGCTGCAGGGTCATTTTTAGGTCATTTTGTTGGAGGATTATTTTAAGGTCATTTTGCTGGAGTGTCAATTTTAGGTCATTTTTCTTGATGGTTATTTTTCTGGAGGGCCATTTTAGGTCATTTGTCTGGAGGGTAATTTTTAGGTCCATTTCGCTGGTGGGTGTCTTCGGGGTCACTTCGCTGAAGGGCCTGTTTAGGTCATTTTCCTGTGGGGTCTCTTTTTAGGTAATTTTTCTTGATTGTGTTTTTCAAATAATTTCGCTGGAGGGTCTTCATTTTAAATCATTTCGCTCCAGGGTGTTTTATAGTCATTTGGCTGGAATGTCTTTAGGTCATTTCACTGAAGTCTTTTTAGGTCACTTCACTGGGGGGTCATGCTTAGATCGCTTCGCTGGAGGGTCATTTTTAGGTCACTTCGCTGCAGGGTCATTTTTAGGTAATTTCGTTGGAGGGTCATTTTTAGGTCATTATGCTGGATGGCCATTTTTAGGTCATTTTTGCTGGGTGGCCATTTTAGGTAATTTCTCTGGGTGGCCATTTTTAGGTCATTTTGCTGGGTGGTAATTTTTAGATAATTTCGCTGGATGACCATTTATAGGTCATTTTGTTGGATGGCCATTTTTAGGTCATTTCACTGGATACCATTTCTAGGTCATTACTCTGGATGGTCATTTTGTGGGAAGGTCATTTCGCTGGAAGGTCATTTTTAGGTCATTTCTCTGGCGGATCATTTTAAGGTCATTTCGCTGGAAGTTAATCTTTAGGTCATTTTGCTTAAGGGTTGCTTTTAAGGTCATTTTGTTGGAAGATCTTTTTGGGTCATTTCGTTGGAGGGTGTTTTTGGGTCATTTTACTGAAGGGTCATTTTAGGTCATTTCGCTGGGAACTTCTTTTTTACGTAACTCTACTTGATGGTATGTTTTCTATGGTCTTCTTTATAGGGTCAAATTGCTGTTGGGTCTTTTTTAGATCCTTTCGCTGGAGTGTCTATTTTTAGGTTATTTTGCTAGAGGGTCTTTATTAGGTCAATACACTCTACGCTCTTTTTATGTCATTTTGCTGGAAGGTCTTTTGTTAGGTCATTTTGCTGGAGGATCTTATTAGGTCATTTCACTGGGGGGCGGTCTTATTAGGTCATTTCACTGGGGGGTCTTTTTAGGTCATTTCACGGAAGGGTCTTTTTAGGTTATTTTGCTGGAGGGTCTTTTTTTAGGTAATTTTGCTGGAGGGTCTTTTTTAAGGTCAATTTTCTGGAGGATCATTTTTGGGTTATTTTGCTGGAGGTTCTTTTTTTTTAGGTCGTTTTGCTGGAGGTGCTTTTTTAGGTCATTTCGCTGGAGAGTCTTCTTTAGGTCATTTTACTGGAAGGTCTTTTCAGGTTATTTTGCTGAAGGGTATTTTTTTAGGTCATTTTGCCGGAGTTATTTTTTACCATTACTCTCGAGGGTCCTTTTTTTATTTATTTTTTTATTTTTAACAATTTGTTCGAAAAGTGAATTACATTGTTTGACACTATAGATGAAGAACCTCAGTTCCTGCTAGTGATTGATATAGGAAGGTCGACCTAATGTCACTGTCGGTGTAGTAAGGAGCGGTTTCCCTTCGTCATCAATATTTTTGTTTCCATCTCAGTCACTGACGCGATTCAGGTGTTGTTTTTGTTGTTTTCTGTTTTTTTTTTCTGTCTTTTATATGTGAACTGTCGGATTTCACGATTGTCTCTGTTATCAATGCAGCAGTGACGCCTGATAACGCGTAATAAATCCTTAATTGTTTTTTATTTCTAATACCATTATCTTTCCTCTGAATTATGGACAAATGTAAAACAGACAATAGGATTTTAAATCAATTAAATCAAGAAAGGAAAAATAATTGCTGGATGGAGCAATCGTCATGTGATCAATGAAGGAACAATAGCGTAGAACAATAAACAAAACCTTATTTATACAGACTAATAGGAAATATAATTAATTGGATTCAACAAATAAGACAAGGGAAAGATGCTGTTCATAATCCCGCATCATCCCCTCAAAATAGCTGAAGAAGAGGAAGGAATCCAATGAGATTGATAAATGTTTGCAGAGAATCAGTGAAAGTACTCTTGAGAGGGAAGATGAATTATTTGCTGGAGTTCTTCACCGATGATTTCTATTCTTGTGTTTTTAATGGCCATGGAACTGGGGAGAAGTGAGGTATTAGGTGGGGGCAGAGTGAAATGTCAGAGTGCCAAGGAGAAATTCAATTGAACTCTTAAGACACCATTGAAAATATTGACTACGGAGAGAGAGAGAGAGAGAGAGAGAGAGAGAGAGAGAGAGAGAGAGAGAGAGAGAGAGAGAGAGAGAGAGAGAGAGAGAGTTTGCTATCTGTCATTAGTAGAAGAAATGAGTTGTAAAAAAGATCCCAGGTTTTTCCTTCCACGTTCGAAAGGAAAGTTACGAAGAGGGAGACTCAAATGAAAAACGTAATAGAGAAACCAGGAAAACTGGTATTATTCTTAACAACGATGGGATAAATAACAAGGAAAAAGAAGTAATACAATATTAAAATAGAATATAATCTTTTTTAATGAAAAGATAAACTTTGAAAAGAACACAGTATAACATTGGAGGTCAAGGCTGGAATACAGTGTTATTGTTACTCTGTTGACCTAAGCTATGGATGGGATGTCTTCTTCTTAGTTGAAATTTGGAAGCTATATACTTTAAGAATCGTCGCACTGAAATTCAAAAACGTCAAGAAGGATAAAACTTTATTTTTGAACTGCTGGTCCAAAACAGTAAGTTTAACGATATTAATGTAACGAAATTAACAGCTGATAGGTTTCCTGTTTTCGATATATTTATACACATGCATTATATATATAGATATATATATATATATATATATATATATATATATATATATATATATATATATATATATATATATATATATATATATATATATATATATATATATATATATATATATATATATATATATATATATATATATATATATATATATATATATATATATATATATATAGATATATATATATATATGTATATATGTATATATGTATATATATATGTATATATATATATATATATATATATATATATATATATATATATATATATATATATATATATATATATATATATATATATATATATATATATATATATATATATATATATATATATATATATATATATATATATATATATATATATATATATATGTGTGTGTGTGTGTGTGTGTATAATCGTTCATGTACTGGGGTAAATTTTTTTTATAGGCATCTCGAAGAATGCATACTCTCATGAGATCCATTATCACATTCAGGGTATCAGGCAAAGGAGGATAAAGAACATTTCTGTGATGGTTATGTGAGACCTAAAAACATAATTTTAATCGCATGAATATCTTTTATCATTCTGTAAAGACAAAAGCAGGATTATTACTAAATTATACTACAAAATTGTGAATGCAGTACTGTTTTTTACAAGGTTAATGTTGCATCATCATTATTTGTTTATTGTTGTTGTTTTTGTTGATGATATCTAATAGTAGTAGCAACCGTATTCTTGGAATTAACATCAGTAAGACATACTTTACAGTAAAAACTAAGAAATAAACTAAGAAAACCGCTGATATATAAATAAAATCTATTTAATGTTGCTCCAATCCTAAGATTACATACGCTACTTCATTATGATAAATGAGTCATTCAGTTCCAGATGAATATTCATTTTTGGAGAATATTACTTTTGAATAAAATCTTTCTCTATAAGCTGCTGCTTAACAGGTCACAATAACATTAGATATAAAATGCATTACATATTATCAAGGAAGCGGTGATTTGCAATGACTGGAAGCGTCTGATCAATTGCCCAGGAAAGAATTACGACTGCTTTTAAAATGTCTCATAAGATCGGGAAAATAAACGATGAAATACGAGAGAAAGAGAGAAAGAGAGAAAGAGAGGAAGAGAGGAAGAGATTTAAAATGTCTCATAAGATCGGGAAAATAAACGATGAAATACGAGAGGAAGAGAGGAAGAGAGAGAGAAAGAGAGAAAGAGAGGAAGAGAGAGAGAGAAAGAGAGAGCGCAATAAATCTCGGAAGTGCCATTCGAAGAACATCATCAGCGTTAACTTGAAAGTCCAACGAAGCGTGATCTTCAGCAAAGAGTCTCAAGGAAGGAGATTGTGTTGTTTCCTATTGCAATGAACTTGCGAACTGAGATCTTTGTTGTTTACCATTGCAATGTACTTGAGAACAGATCTTTGTTGTTTACCATTGCAATGAACCTGCGAACAGAGGTCTTTGTTGTTTACCATTGCAATGAACTTTCGAACAGAGATCTTTGTTGTTTACCATTGCAATGCACTTGAGAACAGAGATCCTTTGTTGTTTACCATTGGAATGCACTTGACAACAAGAGATCCTTTTGTTGTTTTGAATTGCAATTAACTTGAGAACAGGGATCCTTTTGTTGTTGACCATTGCGATGCACTTCTCGACAGAATTCCTTTTCTTGTTTCCCATTGCAATGCATTTCTCGACTAAGATCCTTTTGTTGTTTACTGTTGCAATGCAATATAGAATTGATATAATTTGTTCTTTACCATTGTATTGCACGAGAGAATAGAGATCCTTTGTTGTTTACCATTGCAATGCCCCTCTCGACAGAGATATTTTTGTTGTTTACCATTTCAATAAATTTAAGAACAGAGATCCTTTTGTTGTTTACCATTGCAATGCCCCTGTCGACCGAGATCCTTTTGTTGTTTACCATTGCAATAAATTTAAGAATAGGGATCCTTTGTTGTTTAACATTGCCTTGCACTTGATAGGAGATTCTTTATTGTTTACCATTGCAATGCATTTGAGAACACGAGATATTTTTGTTTACCATTGCAATGAACTTTAGAACATAGATCCTTTTGTTGTTTCCTATTGTAATGAACTTAAGAACAGATATCCTTTTGTTGTTTACCATTGCAATGCATTTAAGAACATATAATTTTGTTGTTTACCATTGCAATTCACTTGAGAACAGATAATTTTGTTGTTTACCATTGCAATGCACTCGAGAATAGATCCTTTGTTGTTTACCATTGCAGTGCACATGAGAACAGAGATCCTTTCGTTTACCATTGGAATGAACTTGAGAACAGAGGCCATTTTGTTTTTTTCCATTGCAATTAACTTGAGAACAGTGATCAATTTATTGTTTCCCATTGCAATACACTTCTCGACTGAGATCCTTAAGTTGTTTACCATTTCAATTCACATGAACAGTTTTAGTTGTTTTCCACTGCAATACACTTGAGAATAGAGATCCTTCGTTGTTCACCATTGCAATGCACTTCTCGGTAAGAAATCCTTTTTTGTTTTTACTATTGCAATGCACTTGAGAACTAAGATCCTTTTGTTTACCATTGGAATGAACTTGAGAACATATATCCTTTTGTTGTTTACCATTGCATTTTATTTGATAACATCATTTTGTTGTTTGCCATTGCAATTCACTTGAGAACAGATAATTTTGTTATTTACTATTGCAATGCATTTGAGAACGGAGATTCTTTAGTTTACCATTGGGATGAACTTGAGGACAGCGATCCATTTATTGTTTACCATTGCAATTCACTTGAGAAGAGATATTTTTGTAATTTACCATTGCAATGCATTTGAGAACGGAGATCCTTTAGTTTACCATTGGGATGATCTTGAGAACAGAGATCCATTTATTGTTTCCCATTGCAATAAACTTGAGAACAGAGATCCTTTTTTCCATTGCAATGAACTTGGGAACATAGATCCTTTTATTGTTTACCATTGCAATGCACTTCTCGGCCAAGATCTTTTTGTAGTTTACCATTGCAGTGCAATTGAGAACAGATTCTATTGTTGTTTACTATTGCAATTCACTTGAGAACAGGTAATTTTGTGGTTAAAATTGCAATGAACTTGAGAACAGAGATCTTTTTGTTATTTACCATTGTAATGCCCTTGAAAACAGAGATACTTTTATTGTTTACTATCGTAGTGAACTTGATACGGGAGATCCTTTTGTTATTTACCATTGTAATGAAATTGAGAACAGATCCTTTTGTTGTTTACCATTGTAATGAGATTGAGAACAAAGGTCCTTTTCTTGTTTACCATTGTAATGTGATTGAGAACAAAGGTCCTTTTGTTGTTTACAATTGTAATGAAATTGAGAACAAAGGTCCTTTTGTTGTTTACCATTGTAATGAGACTGAAATCAAAGGTCCTTTTGTTGTTTACCATTGTAATGAGATTGAGAACAAATGTCCCTTTTTTGTTTACCATTGTAATGAGATTGAGAACAAATGTCCTCTTGTTGTTTACCATTGTAATGAGATTGAGAACAAATGTTCTTTTGTTGTTTACCACTGTAACGAGCTTGAGAACAGAGATCCTTCTTCTGTTTACCATTGTAACGGGCTTGAGAACAAATGTCATTTTGTTGTTTACCATTGTAATGAACTTGAGAACAGAGATCCTTCTGCTGTTTACCATAGTAATGAGATTGTTCAGAAAGGTCCTTTTGTTGTTTAACATTGTAATGAACTTGAGAACAGAGATCCTTCTCTGTTTACCATTGTAATGAGATTGTGAACAAAGGTCCTTTTGTTGTTTAACATTGTAATGAACTTGAGAACGGAGATCATTTTGCTTATTACAATTGCAATGAAGTTGAGAATAGAGATAATTTTTTTGTTCACCATTGCAATGAAATTGAGAACAGACCCTTTGTTACGATCTTGAAATCGTTACAGGGTCTTTTAATAAGTAAAATAAATGTCAACAACAACCAATTAAATATGGGAAATGAATATAAAAAGAAACTCATGAAAAAACACATGTTTATTCACAAACTTATATAAAGAAAAGCAACGTTACTAATTCCTTTACTTTAACTGACAAATCAAATCAATCGAACACCAATAGAAAAGGGGAACAGTCAGTAAGGTAGAAATACTTAAGGAATAGTTTTCTGCAGCTGCGGAGACTAAAGGTTTGAGAACGTTGCACAATGGTGGCTGAAGTTCAGATGAAACTGGTACGATGACCGGATTCGAAGACGTCACAAAAAGGGTGGCATCAAGAAGGGACAGCAGAGGTCTTCTTCTAAGAATTCGATGATAGTATTGAACTAAGGCAGGATGTAGGCAGTGTTGGCTTCTTCTCGCCACAAGCAGGGAGGGCTGGCTGCTTCAATTTGTCTCTTCTTCTCGGCCATAACAGGTTTTTTTGGGGGTAGACTTTTGTTGTCTGAAGGGAAGGTTAGAATCTGGCTCCATCATACTTCTGGTCTTCTCTGTTTCTTATCTTGCTAGGACTTGGATCTTGTCTGCTTCGGACATAGTTCCTCTCTTGTCTTATGTCCTGTCCTATCTCTCTTGGACAATCTCCTCTTGAAGTTTATATACCCATGTATGGGCGGAGTTCATTACAGTGGGCAGTGGTCATTTCCATGGAAGCTTCTAGAAGAAATTTATGAGTCAGTATGGACCACGTGTTAAGTCTTAACAATAGGGCAGCACGTGTCCTTCCATGATGAAATATATCCTAAACAAGGATTTCCCTCGGGCTCGGTTTCTCAAAATATGCTGACTCCACTGATTAAGACGATGATATCTTGGTCAAAACAGGACAGTTCCCTTAATACGGCAGGCGACATCGGCGAGGTTTGGTTTATTTCCAAAATGGTGACGACAGTGAAGTGATGACAGGTTTGCCCAAACCAGGGTTAAAAGAATACCGGGTTAGCCTACTTCTGACCAAAATAAGAACAATCTCGCGCATCTCGCTGAGCGGCTGCATTGGTTAGGGTTCAGAATAAGAAATGTCATCAGTCTGTATATGACTCTACTCGGGAGAACAACAAGAACTCAAGCTCTCTTAACCATGCGGTGATGACAGGTTTGCCCAAACAGGGCTGTAGTCGAATCTCGTCTCACACTTTGGGAATAGATATTTTAGTTTTTAAGACATCTTCTTTAAAAGTATTTTGTCCCCCCCCCAAAAAAAAAAATCTACTGATTTTACTTTTTTTTTTAAGTCGGCAACGGTATAACACATTCATCCCCGAACTAGGGAATATCTGCATGAAACTCCAACTTAACTTCAAGAAAACATTCTTCTTTCACATTCCATTCACTCGACACAAAGCTTCAGTAAAAAAAAAAAAAAAAAAAAAAAAAAAAAATTATTCTGAGAAATCTCTGGAAAGGCTATCAGCTATGACATTATTCTTTCCTTTTATATGAATTATCTTCAGATTATAATCTTGTAGCTCTAAACTCCAACGCATAACACGTTTATTCTTATTCTTAAATCTTTCCAAATAAACTAACGGATTGTGATCTGTATACACAGTTAAAACAGGACTACTACGTACATAAATCTCAGTGCTGCAAGGCTGAAACTAAACTAAACCATTCCTCCTCAAGAGTTGAATAATTCTGTTGAGCTTAATCCAGTTTTCTTGAATAACATAAGATTGGGTGCTTCGTCCCATTCACTTCTTGCAACAAAACTCCTCCTACATCAATGTCACTCGCATCGTTCGCTAAATTAAATTCCTTGCTAAAATCAGGTAACAATAATACTGGCTCGTGAAGCATTACGGCCTTTAATTTATTGAAAGCTTCTACACATTCCTCATCAAATGCAAAACTTCGTCCCTTCTTGAAAAGATTAGTTATGGGAGCGCTTATTTCAAAAAAAAAAAATGGGTAAAAGTCTACGGAAATATGAAACCATCCCGAGAAATCTCATCGACCTGCATTTTAGTTGCTGGGATTGGGAAATTGATGATAGCTTCTGTGTTCCCACTTTTAGGA
>NC_090742.1:43737230-43757230 GCF_036898095.1 Palaemon carinicauda
ACTCTATCAGTTGAAGTCAAGCGCTCACAAGCAACGAGTATTTATTTATGTGTTCTTCCTTGGTAAACAAAAGTGCCCGGATAATAGTAACATGTAACACCTAATACCCTTGTCCTTCGTAAAATGGTGGAGCATTACTTAAGTTCAACTAAGTGGTCGATTACATTAAGAGCATTTTTATATAGTGTTGGCTTCTTGGTCCATAACAGCGGAATAAGAAAATATTCAGGAAGCATCGATCATTGAGGTAGGTCAACCCTTGCAAGTATGCTCGTGTTAGGTGCGATTTTAACGTGTTTAATATTCCTTTTCAGCAGCGTGCATAAATGTTCCTCTCCCTAGTCCTTTTAAAATAATAAATATCGGGTGCTTCAAATCTTTCTCTTTGAAATTCTAAACTGGGTCTTTCATGGGTTCCGATTGATATTTTTCTCTGATAGGATTTTCGAATTTTCGTATAAGTCAAACTTTTTTTGGAGCCGTTTTTTTCTCTGCTGTGCCAAGTGAAAGAATTGCTTTATTGACAATTGTCACTGTTTGTCTTACGAATTAGCTATGGGCATTTTAGAATTTTAATTACCTCCATGACTTTATGCACACCCTTAATTTCTGAGGTGGTTTTATAAAACTGATGATAACGGGGAGACTAAATAATTGGAAGGGATCGAACCATACCCACTATCTTTCCGGATCAACCGATAGGAAAAAGGGGTTCTCTCAGAGATACCAAATAAGAGGAGCAAGGACTTACAATTTAATTAAATCCTTACAATTAAACTTGGGAATTTTATATAGATTAGTTAACTTTAAATTATCCCTTTGTTTAAATTGGTGTTTGCCCTTGATTAACTAAAGGTCAACGTACCTTAGGTGATCAGACATTGGCTTCTGATGACGTTCTATTTTCAGTGATAAAAGAATAGCCGAAGAAACAAATAGTAATCATATTTTTATGACTCTTTGTTCTCAAATGTGATATTAATGAATCTTTCTTTGTAATGTTTGTTTTCAGAAATTTTTCATTAATTTCAAGTCAATATGTTAGGATTATATTGGAAAATTTTGTATGCAAACCCTATTGAAATTGGCCGAACAAAAAACTCTACCCAAGATCTTTAATCATGAATATGGAAACATTAAATATCAATAAAGTTAATAATTTTTTGAAAATGGGGGTTGGTGTGAGTGGATACTTAGAGATTAGATATTCCCAAAGAATAAACTACTAATAGGAGGATGGGAGAAAGAATTGAGATGCAGTTAATAACTATTATCCAATACTCACCATTTGAAGGTTCAGTTAGTTTTTTTAATAATATATATATATATATATATATATATATATATATATATATTATATATATATATATATATATATATATATATATAAATAAATTTAATATATTTTGCTCGCAGAATTATCGGTTGTTTTCAACAGTACCCATTAAATTAAACAAACCCTGGTAATCGTCCAGACACTTTTTATGGATGGTGTTATTTAGGTCATTTCTCCGGAGGGTCTTATTTAGATAATTTTGCTCTAGGGTCTATTTAGGTAATTTTGCTTTGGGTTCTCTTTTTAGGGCATTTTGCTTTAGGGTCTTTTTTGGGCAATTTAGTTATAGGGTCTATTTTAGGTTATTTCACTGAAGGGTCTTATTTAGGCCATTTAGCTGGAGTGTCTTATTTAGGCCATTTAGCTGGAGGGTCTTTTGTTAGGTCATTTCATTGGAGGATCTTTTTAAGTTATTAGTTGGAGTGTCTTTTAGATGATTTTACTGGAGTTTTTTGGGGGGGTAATTTAGCTGGACGGTCTTTTTTTTCGCTGGTCGGTCTTGTTTAGCTCATTTTGCTGGTGGGTCTTGATTAGGTCATTTCACTGGAGGGTCTTGTTTAGGTCATTTCACTGGAGGGTCTTGTTTAGGTCATTTCACTGGAGGGTCTTGTTTAGGTCATTTTGCTAGAGGGTCTTTTATAGGTCATTTCGCTGGGAAGGTCTATTTCATGTTGTTTTGCTGGGAGTCCCTTTATAGGTCATTTTGCTGGAGGATCTTTTTTTTAGGTCATTTTTCTGGAGGGTCTTTCTTAGGGGTCATTTTCCAGAAAGGTCTTTTTCAGTCATTTCACTGGAGGGTCTTTTATCGGTCATTTCGCTGGAGTCTTTTTAGTTTTTTCAAGGTCATTTTATTGAAGTCTTTTTAGGTCATTTTGTTGGAGGGTCTTTTTTTAGGGCATTTTGTTTGACCTTTTCTCAGGTAATCTTGTTGGAGGGCATTTTTGTAATGTCATTTTGCTGGAGGGCCCTTTTTAGGCCATTTTGCTGCTGGGTCTTTTTAGGTCATTTCGCTGGAGGGTATTATTAGGTAAGTTTGCTGGAGGGTCATTTTTAGGTCTTTTTGCTGGAGGGTCATTTTTAGGTCATTTTAGGTCATTTTGCTTGAGGGTCATTTTACTAGAGGGCTATTTTAGGTCATTTTTCTGGAGGGTCATTTTCGGTCATGTTTCTGGAGGGTAATTTTTAGGTCCATTTCGCTGGTGGGTGTTTTCGGGGTCATTTCGCTGAAGGGCCTGTTTAGGTCATTTGCTGTCGGGTCTTTCCTAATTAATTTTGCTTGATGGTGTGTTTTCAAATCATTTCCCTGGAGGGTCTTCATTTTAAATAATTTCGCTGCAGGGTGTTTTTTAGTTATTGGCTGGAGTGTCTTCAGGTCATTTTTCTGAAGTCTTTTTAGGTTATTTCGCTGGAGGGTCATGTTTAGGTCGCTTCGCTGGAGGGTCATTTTTAGGTCACTTCGCTCTAGGGTCATTTTTAGGTCATTTTGCTCTAGGGTCACTTTTAGGGCATTTCGTTGGAGGGTAATTTTTTAGGTCATTTTGCTGGATGGCTATTTTAGGTCATTTTGCTGGATGGCTATTTTATGTCATTTCGCTGGGTGGCTTTTTTTAGGTCATTTTGCTGGATGGCCATTTTAGGTCATTTCACTGGAGGATCATTTTAAGGTCATTTCCCTGGAAGTTAAAAATTGTCATTTTGCTTGAGAGTCGCTTTTTAGGTCATTTTGTTGAAAGATCTTTTTGGGTCATTTTGTTGGAGGGTGTTTTTGGGTAATTTTGCTGAAGGGTCATTTTAGGTCTTTTTGCTGGGAACTTCTTTATTACGTAACTTTGCTTGATGGGCTGTTTTTCTATGGTCTTCTTTTTAGGTCATATTTTGCTGTAGAGTCTTTTTCAGGTCAATTTGCTGTTGGGTCTTTTTTAGATCCTTTCGCTGGAGTGTGTTTTTTTTTGGTCATTTAGCTAGCGTGTCTTTATTAGGTCAATACACTCTACGGTCTTTTTGGGTCATTTTGCTGGAAGGTCTTTTATTAGGTAATTTTGCTGGAGGATCTTTTCAGGTCATTTCACTATGGGGTCTTTTCAGCTCATTTCACTATGGGGTCTTTTCAGGTCATTTCACTAGGGGTTCTTTTCAGGTCATTTCACGGGGGGGTCTTTTCAGGTCATTTCACTGGGGGATCTTTTTAGGTCATTTCACAGAGGGGTCTTTTTAGGTTATTTTGCTGGAGGGTCTTTAAGGTCAATTTGCTGGAGGATCAGTTTTGTGTCATTTTGCTGGAGGTTCTTTTATTAGGTCGTTTTGCTGGAGGTGCTTATTTAGGTCGTTTTGCTGGAGAGTCTTCTTTAGGTCATTTTGCTGGAGGGTCTTTTCAGGTTATTTTGCTGGAGGGTCTTTTATTAGGTCATTTCGCAGGAGTTATTTTAAGGTTATTTCGCTGAAGGGTCTTTTTAGGTCATTTTGCCGGAGTTTTTTTTTAAGGTCTGTTTGCTCGAGGGTCTTTTTCTTTAAGCCATTTCGCTGTAGGTTTTTATTCATACAGTTTTGCTGTAGGATCTTTTCAGACTTCCACCGGAGGGTCTTTTAGACTAATTCGTTATAAGGTCTTTTCTACCGTTACTCTCGAGGGTCCTTTTTCTAAAACATTTTTTTTTTTTTTTTTTACCAATTTGATGGAAAGGTGAATTACATTGTTTGACACTATATATTAAGAACCTTAGTTCCTGCTAGTGATTGATTAAGGAAGGTCGACCTAATGTCATTGTCGGTGTAGTAAGGAGTGGTTTCCCTTCGTCATCAATATTTTTGTTTCCATCTCACTCACTGACACGATTCAGGTGTTGTTTTTGTTGTTTTCTGTTTTTTCTGTTTTTTTCTGTCTTTTATAAGTGAACTGTCAGATTTCACGACTGTCTCTGTTATCAATGCAGCAGTGACATGTAATAAATCCTTAATTGTTTTTTTTTTTCCTAATACCATTATATTTCCTCTGAATTATGGACAATAGGATTTTAAATCAATTAAATCAAAAAAGGAAAAATAATTGCTGGATGGAGCATTTGTCGTGTGATCAATGAAGGAACAATAGCGTAGAAAAATAAACAAAACCTTATTTATACAGACTAATAGGAAATATAATTAATTGGATTCAACAAATAAGACAAGGGAAAGATGCTGTTCATAATCCCGCATCATTCCCTCAAAATAGCTGAAGAAGAGGAAGGAATCCAATGAAATAAATAAATGTTTGCAGAGAATCAGTGAAAGTACTCTTGAGAGGGAAGATGAATTATTTGCTGGAGTTCTTCACCGATGATTTCTATTCTTGTGTTTTTTAATAGTCATGGAACTGGGGAGAAGTTTGGTATTAGGTGGGGGCAGAGTGAAATGTCAGTGCCAAGGAGAAATTGAATTGAACTCTTAAGACACCATTGAAAATATTGACTACGGAGAGAGAGAGAGAGAGAGAGAGAGAGAGAGAGAGAGAGAGAGAGAGAGAGAGAGAGAGAGAGAGAGAGAATTTGCTATATGTCATTAGTAGAAGAAATGAGTTGTAAAAAAGATCCCCGGTTTTTCCATCCACGTTCGAAAGGAAAGTTACGAAGAGGGAGACTCAAATGAAAAGCGTAATAGAGAAACCAGGAAAACTGGCATTATTCTTAACAACGATGGGATAAATAACAAGGAAAAAGAAGTAATACAATATTAAAACAGAATGTTATCTTTTTTAATGAAAAGATAAACTTTGAAAAGAACACAGTATAGCATTGGAGGTCAAGGCTGGAATACAGTGTTATTGTTACTCTGTTGACCTAAGCTATGGATGGGATGTCTTCTTCTTAGTTGAAATTTGGAAGCTATATACTTTAAGAATCATCGCACTGAAATTCAATCAAGTTAAGAAGGATAAAACTTTATTTTTGAACTGCTGGTTCAAAACTGTAAGTTTAACGATATCAATGTAACGAAAGTAACAGCTGATAGTTTTCCTGTTTTAGATATATTTATACACATGCATTTTATATATATATATATATATATATATATATATATATATATATATATATATATATATATATATATATATATATATATATATATATATATATATATACTGTATATATATAAAATGTGTATATAATCGTTCATGTACTGGGGTAAATATTTTTTTATAGGCATCTCGAAGAATGCTTACTCTCATGAGATCCACTATTACATTCAGGGTATCAGGCAAAGGAGGATAAAGAACATTTCTGTGATTAGGTTATGTGAGACCTAAAAACATATGATTTTAATCGCGTGAATATCTTTTATCATTCTTTAAAGACAAAAACAGGATTATTACTAAATTATACTACAAAATTGTGAATGCAGTACTATTTTTTACAAGGTTAATGTTGCATCATCATTATTTGTTTATTGTTGTTGTTTTTGTTGATGCTATCTAATAGGAGTAGCAACCGTATTCTTGGAATTAACGTCGGTAAGACATACTTTACAATAAAACTAAGAAATTAACTAAGAAAACCGCTGATATATGAATAAAATCTATTTAATATTGCTCCAATCCTAAGATTACATACGCTACTTCATTATGATAAATGAGTCATTCAGTTCCAGATGAATATTAATTTTTGGAGAATATTACTTTTGAATAAAATCTTTCCCTATAAGCTGCTGCTTAACAGGTCACAATAACATTAAGTATAAAATGCATTACATATTATCAAGGAAGCGATGATTTGCAATGACTGGAAGCGTCTGATCAGTTGCCCAGGAAAGAATTACGACTGCTTTTAAAATGTTTCATAAGATCGGGAAAATAAACGATGAAATACGAGAGAGAGAGAGAGAGAGAGAGAGAGAGAGAGAGAGAGAGAGAGAGAGAGAGAGAGAGAGAGAGAGAGAGAGAGAGAGCGCAATAAATCTCGGAAGTGCCATTCGAAGAACATCATCAGTGTTAACTTGGAAGTCCAACGAAGCGTGATCTTCAGCAAAGAGTCTCAAGGAAGGAGATTGTGTTGTTTTCTATTGCAATGAACTTGTGAACTGAGATCTTTGTTGTTTACCATTGCAATGAACTTGCGAACAGAGATCTTTGTTGTTTACCATTGGAATGCATTTGACAACAAGAGATCCTTTTGTTCTCTCGAATTACAATTAACTTGAAAACAGAGATCCTTTTGTTGTTGACCATTGCGATGCACTTCTCGACAGAATTCCTTTTCTTGTTTTCCATTGCAATGCATTTCTCGACTGATACTTTTGTTGTTTACCGTTGCAATGCACTTGAGATCAGAGATCCTTTTGTTGTTTCCCATGGCAATGCAATTGAGAACTGAGATAATTTGTTCTTTACTATTGCATTGCACGTGAGAACAGAGATCCTTTGTTGTCTACCATTTTAATGCCCCTCTCGACCGAGATATTTTTGTTGTTTACCATTTCAATAAATTTAGGAACAGAGATCCTTTTGTTGTTTACCATTGCAATGCCCCTCTCGACCGAGATCCTTTTGTTGTTTACCATTGCAATAAATTTAAGAACAGGCATCCTTTTGTTGTTTAACATTGCCTTGCACCTGAGAACAGATCCTTTTATTGTATAACATTGCAATGCACTTGAGAAGAGATCCTTTATTGTTTACCATTGCAATGTATTTGAGAACACGAGATATTTTTGTTTACCATTGCAATGAACTTTAGAACATAGATCCTTTTGTTGTTTCCCATTGTAATGAACTTGAAAACAGACACCCTTTTGTTGTTTACCATTGCAATAAACTTAAGAACAGAGATCCTTTTGTTGTTTACCATTGCAATGCATTCAAGAACAGATAACTTTGTTGTTTACCATTGCAATTCACTTGAACAGATCATTTTGTTGTTTACCATTGCAATGCACTTGCGAATAGATCCTTTGTTGTTTACCATTGCAGTGCACATGAGAACAGAGATCCTTTTGTTTATCATTGGAATGAACTTGAGAACAGAGACCATTTTGTTTTATTCCATTGCAATTAACTTGAGAACAGTGATCAATATATTGTTTCCCATTGCAATACACTTCTCGACTGATATCCTTAAGTTGTTTTCAACTGCAATAAACTTGGGAATAGAGATCCTTCGATGTTCACCATTGCAATGCACTTCTTGGCAAGAAATCCTTTTGTGTTTTTACCAATGCAATGCACTTAAGAACTAAGATCCTTTTGTTTACCATTGGAATGAACTTGAGAACATATATCCTTTTGTTGTTTCACATTGCATTTTATTTGATAACATCATTTTATTGTTTGCCATTGCAATTCACTTGAGAACATATAATTTTGTTATTTACCATTGCAATGCATTTGAGAACGGAGATTCTTTAGTTTACCATTGGGATGAACTTAAGGACAGCGATCCATTAATTGTTTCCTATTGCAATGAACTTGGGAACAGATAATTTTTTCCATTGCAATGAACTTGGGAACAGATAATTTTTTCCATTGCAATGAACTTTAGAACAAGAGATCCTTTTGTTGTTTACCATTGCAATGCACTACTCGACCAAGATCTTTTTGTAGTTTACCATTGCAGTGCAATTGAGAACAGATCCTATTGTTATTTACTATTGCAATTCACTTGAGAACAGGTAATTTTGTTGTTTAAGATTTCAAATCCCTTGAGAACAGGTAATGTTGTGGTTAAAATTGCAATGAGCTTTAGAACAGAGATCCTTTGTTGTTTTCCATTGCAATGCTATTGAGAACGGATCCTTTTGTTTATCATTGCAATGAAGTTGAGAACAGAGATCTTTTTGTTATTTACCATTGTAATGCCCTCGAAAACAGAGATACTTTTGTTGTTTACTATTGTAGTGAAGTTGAAAGCGGAGATCCTTTTGTTGTTTACCATTGTAATGAAATTGAGAACAGATCCCTTTGTTGTTTACCATTGTAATGAGATTGAGAACAAAGGTTCGTTTGTTGTTTACCATTGTAATGAGATTGAGAACAAAGGCCCTTTTGTTGTTTATCATTGTAATGAAATTGAGAATGAAGGTCCTTTTGTTGTTTACCATTGCAATAAGATTGACAACAAAGGTCCTTTTGTTGTTTACCATTGTAATGAAATTGAGAACAGATCCGTTTGTTGTTTACCATTGTAATGAGATTGAGAACAAAGGTACTTTTGTTGTTTACCATTGTAATGAAATTGAGAACAAAAGTCCTTTTGTTGTTTACCATTGTAATGAAATTGAGAACAAAGGTCCTTTTGTTGTTTACCATTGTAATGAGATTGAGAACAAATATCCTTTTGTTGTTTACCATTCTAATGAGATTGAGAACAAATGTTCTTTTGTTGTTTACCATTGTAATGAACTCGAGAACAGAGATCCTTCTGCTGTTTACCATTGTAATAGTCTTGAGAACAAATTTCCTTTTGTTGTTTACCATTGTAATGAACTTGGGAATAGATATCCTTCTGCTCTTTACCATTGTAATGAGATTTTGAACAAAGGTCCTTTTGTTGTTTAACATTGTAATGAACTTGAGAACGGAGATCATTTTGCTTATTACAATTGCAATGAAGTTGAGAATAGAGATCATTTTTTTGTTCACCATTGCAATGAAATTGAGAACAGACCGTTTATTACGATCTTGAAATCGTCAGCAACAACCAATTAAATATGGGAAATGAATATAAAAAGAAACTCTTGAAAAAACACAGCATATTCATTCACAAACTTATATAAAGAAAACCAACGTTACTAATTCGTTTACTTTAACTGACAAATCAAATCAATCGAACACCAATAGCAAAGGGGAACAGTCAGTAAGGTAGAAATACTTAAAGAATAGTTCTGCAGCTGCGGAAACGGTACTGATACGGAGACTTAAGGTTTGAGAACGTTGCAGTAGGGTGGCTGAAGTCCAGATGAAACTGGCACGATGACCGGATTCGAAGACGTCACAAAAAGGGTGGCATGATGAAAGGACATCAGATGTCTTCTTCTAAGAATTCGATGATAGTATTGAACTAAGGCATGATGTAGGCATTGTTGGCTTCTTCTCGTCACAAGCAGGGAGGGCTAGCTGCTTCAATTTGTCTCTTCTTTTCGGCCATAACAGGTTTTTTGGGGGGATAGGCTTTTGTTGTCTGAAGGGAAGGTAAGAATCTGGCTCCATCATACTTCTGGTCTTCTCTGTTTCTTATCTTGCTAGGACTTGGATCTTGTTTGCTTCAGACATAGTTCCTCTCTTGTCTTATGTCCTGTCCTATCTCTCTTGGACAATCTCCTCTTGAAGTCTATATACCCATGTATGGGCGGAGTTAATTACAGTGGGCAGTGGTCATATCCATAGAAGGCGTTCTTTTTTAACAATTCGGCTTCTCTATTGGGTTCGTCAAAAAACGCGCACTTCGATCATGCCATGGAAGCTTCTAGAAGAAATTTCTGATGCAATATAGACCACGGGTTAAGTCGTAACAATAGGGCAGCACGTGTCCTTCCATGATGACATATATCCTAAACAAGAATTTTCCTCAGGCTCGGTTTCTCAAAATATGCTGACTCCACTAATTAAGACGATAACATCTTTGTCAAAACGACAGTTCCCTTATTACGGCAGGCGATTTTCAGCGAGGCTTGGTATACTTCCAAAATTCTGACGACAGTGAAGTGATGACAGGTTTGCCCAAACAGGGTCGAATCTTGTCTCACAGTTTGGGAATAGATATTTTTGTTTTTTAAGACTACTTCTTTAAAAGTATTTTGTCTGCATTCCATTCACTCGACACAAAGCTTCAGTAAAAAAAAAAAAAATCATATTCTGAAAAATCTCTGGAAAGGCTATCAGCTATGACATTATTCTTTCCTTTTATATATGAATTATATTCAGACTATAATCTTTTAGCTCTAAATTCCAACGCATGGGACGTTTTTCTTATTCTTAAATCTTTCCAAATAAACTAACGGATTGTGATCTGTATACACAGTTAAAACAGGACTACTACCTACATAAATCTCAGTGCTGAAAGGCTGAAACTAAACTAAACCATTCCTCCTCAAGAGTTGAATAATTCTGTTGAGCTGTATCCAGTTTTCTTGAATAACATACGATTGGGTGCTTCGTCCCATTCACTTCTTGCAACAAGACTCCTCTTACATGAATGTCACTAGCATCGATCGCTAAATTAAATTCCTTGCTAAAATCGGGTAACAATAATACTGGCTCGTGAAGCATTACGGCCTTTAATTTATTGAAAGCTTCTATACATTCCTCATCAAATACAAAACTTCTTCCCTTCTTGAAAAGATTAGTTATGGGAGCGCTTATTTCTAAAAAATAAATGGGTAAAAGTCTACGGAAATATGAAACTGTCCCGACAAATCTCATGGCCTGCTTTTTAGTTGCTGGGATTGAAAAATTGATGATAGCTTCTGTGTTCCCACTTTTAGGACAAATCTTCCCGAGACTCACTTTATGCCCTTAATAAGTGATATAAGTTTTCCCAAATTCGCATTTCTTTAAATTTAATACAAGGTTTGCTTTTTCAAGGGCTGTCAGGAGTTTAGCTAAAATTCGTAAATGTTCTTCCCAAGTTCTGAAAATATAACCAGATCATCTAAATACACGACACAGTTATCAATACCATTTAAAACTTTATCCATTAATCTTTGGAAAGTACTGGCAGCATTTCTTAACCAAAAAGGCATTACTTTAGGTTCATAACTACCGAACGGTGTTATAAAAGCGATATATTTTCCTAGCTCGTCTGCTTAGAGGTACTTGCCAAAAACCTTTGGCCAAATCAAGCTTGGAGATGAATTTAGTATTCTTGATCACATCTAAGCAATCGTCGATCCTGGGAAGTGGAAAATTACTTTGCTTAGTAACGCTATTTACTTAAATGAAATCAATGCACAACCTATCTGATCAGTCTTCCTTTTTTACTAGAACTACCAGAGAACACCATTCACTATCGCTAGGAACTATAAAATCATTATCTAACATATACTTAATTTCCTTTCGTACTGAATTTGTCTTCTCTGGACTCAAACTATTCGGACTTTGTCTAATGGGTTTAGTGTCGTGTGAATGAAATTGAGAACAGAGATCCTTTTGTAGTTTACTATTGCAATGAAATTGAGAACAGAACATTTGTTGTTTACCATTGCAATGAAATTGAGAACAGAACCTTTTGTTGTTTACCATTACAATGAAATTGTGAACAGATCATATTTTGTTTGCCATTACAATGAAATTGAGAATAGATCCATTTGTTTTTTACCATTGCAATGAAATTGTGAACAGATCCTATTTTTTTACCATTGCAATGAAATTAAGAACGGGTCCATCTTTTTACCATTATATGAAATTGAGAACAGATTCATTTGTTGTTTACTATTGCAATGAAATTGAGAATAGATTCTTTTGTTGTTTACCATTGCAATGAAATTGAGAACAGATCCATTGTTTGTTTACCATTGCAATGAAATTGAGAACAGATCCATTGTTTGTTTACCATTGCAATGAAATTGAGAACAGATCCATTTTTTGTTTACCATTGCAATGAAATTGAGGACAGATCCATTGTTTGTTTACCATTGCAATGAAATTGAGAACAGATCCATTGTTTGTTTACCATTTCAGTGAACATTAGAGCAGAGATCCTTTTGTTTACCATCACATTGCACTTGAAAACAGATATTTTTTTTCACCATTACAGTGCACTTGAGAACAGGGATCTTTTTGTTAACCATCGCAATGAACCAGAGAATGCAAACCAAGATCCTATTCTTCCTCTCCTAACAGCCCACTGGAAGAAAGGACTTCGGGACGCAGCCAAATTCGTCATTTTTATTACATCCTTTCATGGTGTCCACTTCATCACTACGTGGAACGCTATCTGGTTAGTCTACGCTCGCTCTAAGAATTAGTCTTCGTATTTCTCGATTATCTATATTTTAGGTTTTCTTATTTATTGATTATATCATTTCTGTTTTTGGATATTACCTTCTCGATTTGTTAGTGCTAAGGCAGTTTTTTTTATTACTTGCTAGTTATTTTCCTTTTTGGGCTCAAGCCATGTCGTCCTGATGGAAGTTCCTATAGGGTAGCTTCCTAGGGTATATTACAACTACGGCGATATTCCCAGAGAATTTACCTTAAGGTACCCAGAATTCTAACTCCCGGAGCGAATCTCCCTAATGAAAGGGATATCGCGACATATCAGAGGACGTGTTCTTGACACGCCACATGGCAATCTGCACCCCAAACAGAGATAACACATCGAGGGGTCAATTGGCAAGAAAACGAAAACGGGAAAGAAAAAGGGGGAGCCGCTCCCAAGGCTTCCTCTTCTCCAGTTTCGTAAGCGTGCCTGGCGCCAATCCTGGCGCCATCTGTATTCCTTTTTGCGTAGCTTAACAACTCGGTGTTTTTTCCTGTGTTTCTTGCAAATCTTGGATTTATTCAACTTTTCATGGCTTCTCCAACTTCGTCGGCCTCTGATAAGTTGAGTACTATTTCTTTTATGTATAAATGTAGGCTCTTGGTAAATTTTTGAGTGATTAATAGTATTAATCTTTGTTACAAGAGCCGTTGCCTACCGGAGGCGTCATGGACGCTGTCGCTCGCTAGGTATGAGTTTTAGTTAGCCAGAGCGACATTCCCGGTTTTTTTGCTTTAATAAATTTTAGCTATTTAGCGTTACATAGGATTTCCTTTCGTGCTTTTAGTATTATTTTGGCGAAGTATTCGCCAACTCTGGCCTACGCTAGGCCATGTAGCCTAGTCGTTTGGTCCTAGTACTTCCTGCATGATTTTGGTTTTCCGAGTGTTTTAAAATTTTATTGAAGCTTTAGGCTGTTTTTTATACATTTAAGATTATGTTGAATATTTCCAAGATAGTATACGAGTGAGTTTCGGTGATTTAGGTAATCGATTCTCTTGGTGCCTAGGCTAAGTTGCTTATGGAGCCTTAGTATACTTTCTCATACTCTCCGGTTGCTTTCTTTTCTTCGGAGAAGGTATGCAATCCCTTTCCCTCTGTTTAAGCCTTGGGCTTAACCCTAAGTGGTTTATCTGAATTAACTTTCGATAAAAGTATACTGGGGTGTTACTGTACCTCCCTGTTCCAGTAAGTCTGGTTTCAGAGAGGGACAGAACAACAGAGTTTTTAGTCTGAGTCTGTGTTTGTCTGGCTTGGGGTAGAGTCTCCCTCGCTGGCCTGACACAGACATAGGAGGCTTAGCCTCCTTAGGTCACTACCGAAGGTTTCTGTACGAGATGATTCCTTCTTTTGTGATCTAGCAGACTAGTCCTTGTTGCTGTTCTCGGTGGGAGGATAAGATCCTTTCCCTGGGAGTAGCAACACCTTCCTTGCTTTGGTTCATTGGGAGCTGGCAAGTATTGCTGGCATCCCTCCTTGGATCTCCCTTAGGCTAAGATGAGTTTTCTTGGCTGCGGGTGATCCTTCACTAAAGCAAGGTTGGTAAGACTCTCTTTTGTCCCTTCCCCCTCTATCTCTGTAATGGCCTAGCCTTTACAGTACTGTACGTCATTCTACATCTGGACCTAGGATAGGTTAGGATGTGGAATTGACTCGGTCCCTTGCCGGCCGGCAGAGTCTGCCGGCCGGCAAGGGTCTTCTGCTTTGAGTGCTGCCCGGACCTCCCTTGGTCCCTTATCCATGCCTGCCTGTAGAGCCAGACGGCATTGGTCAGGAAGCCTGAATTAGATTCTCCCCTTCCTTATATGCACTCTTTCGGATTGCCGGGCTTGGAGGTAGTTTACGCTCTTTTCCCGGCATCCATTCTGTTTTCTTCTAGTGCTGTACCCGACCCGGCTGCCGGCCTATGAGGCCGGCAGCCGGGCAGTCGTAGTCCTCTGGTTCTTTTGCTGCTGGCCTGCATCGGTTGTTTACCTTTGCCGGCCGGCTAATGTCAGCCCTTGTCTGCCGGTCGCTATGAGCAGTGGCCGGCAGCCGGGTACTACCTTGTGTAGTTGCCGACCGGCAGTTATTGCCGGCCGACATCGGCTGCCGGCCGGCACATGCATTTGAACCAGCGTTCTGCCGCCTTATAGCTGTTAAGTAGTATACTTTAAAGCTAGTTATGGTGTGTGCCGGCCGGCAAGTACCGGCCGGCACATAACCTTCTATACTGTACCAGTATTCTTCAGTATAACATATACTGTAAAAAGAAAACTATAGTATAAGTTTTGGTACAGCACTGTGTGTTCTAACACTTTTGTGTTGTCTTGCACAGCCATTTGGTGTTGCCTTACAGATAAGAAAGTGAGTTCTTTCTTGTCTATTATCCAGGATTTTAAAATCATTGCTTAGGTGTGAGCTACACCTGTTTCCTCTGGAAACTTTTTATTGGTTATTCTAGAAGAGATTAACCATACGATTTTATTATCTGGAAGGCTGCAACAATTGGTTGTGAAGGAAACACAAGTGTGTGTCTTTCCTTTCTGATTTGTTATGCTAAACTGTGCATATCCAGTGATACGTAGTTCACTTGATACTCATGGAAATTTCTTCTCTTTACAGGAGGACCCTCCGACGTGCGGAAGTGTTTTCTGCAACGTCCGCAGTAAGAACCTCTGCGGACATGAGTTTTGTAGGAGGCACGCAGCATGCGCTGTCTCCAAGGGTGATCTCCAGTATTGGGACCCTCAGGTATGTACCGTGTGCACTAACCTGATTACTGAGGCCTTTGATTCCCCTAGGACGGCGGAATCAAGGGATATAGCAAGGGAGAAGCTTCGTACCTGGGTAAGGGGCTTCCAGAAGAACACCTCTGGACCTTATCTTCCAAGTGAGAAGATGAGGGCGTATCTTTTCCCTAGGGCATCAGCTGATGCAGTGATTCCCCAGCCTCAAGAGGAGATCCCCCAAGTTCAGATCCAGGTGGATGCTGAAGTCGCTGTCGCTATGCAAGACATCCAGTTGGATGACAGGATGTCTGACGTGGACGAGCGTCTGGAGGAAGACCTCCTGGCTGGAGGCCAGGATGAAGTTCAAACCCCAGACATTGTAGAGGAAGAGGTCGACGAGGTGTCGGCTACTCCGGTTCAGATCCCGGAGCCTATTCCCTCAACATCGTCCGCTCTCCCAGTAGAGCTGGGACAGGCCCTCTCCTCCATTGTTGGAATGATCCAACAAATGCAGAAGGAGAATCAGGAGAAGGCGACTGCAATGGAACTGCAGATGCAGAGGCTTGCAGCATCACATGGGCCCCAGAAAAGGCTCAATGTGAAAGACCTTCCCTTGTGCTCAGATGCTAACCCGTGGAGGTATGCTGAGCACATGCCGATGACAACTGGAAAGATCGTCGTCTCGGATAAGTTGGGTTCAGTTCCCTTAGAGGAGGTGGAATTCTGGCCCAGCAAGGGGTCATATCCGGACTGTTATGTCCGGCTGAGGAAGGAACCACCTTCAAAGGAGGAGACAGAGCCGAAGGAGGTCATAGTGATGGACCATGCTAAGGCTCAAGCTTTGCTTTCATCCTCGATGAAAGAGAGGGGCTTCACGAACTCAAAGGTAGCTGCATTGAGTAAGAAGCTCCCTTCCTTTGTGTCCTCTCCTGCTAGAGCCTTCCCCTTTTTACAGAAAGGGTTTGCGGCTGTACTAAAAGCAGTCGAGGCCGGCAAGCCTTGCCCCTTCCTGGAGGAGTGTAAACCCTTGTCGCTGGTCCTGCCTATGGACCACAAAGACTGGAAGGACGTCCATCTTACCTTCTCAGTTGGGAAGTTGGAGGCTGATATTGCCAGTCGTCAGTTCGGCGAGGACCTCCCTAAGCTGTCTGACTTTCTTTTGCGGAGAGAGCTCGAGACAAAAGAAAGACTGGCTGCCTCAATGTCTCTTCAGACTACTCTTGAGACGATGGCAAGTGACCCCAAGGTCCATGAAATGTTCATGGTAGTGGCCAAGACTCATCTGGCCACAGTGACGAAGGACCTTTATAGCTTCGTCAGGGCGAGGAGAGCTAGTAGGGAGTTCGTGTTCACCTCGGCTATGGTGAGGCACGAGCCAAGGAAACTAATCTCCTCCAACATTTGGGGCAAAGACCTTTTCCCTACCGAATTGGTCAAAGAAGTTGTTGATAAGGCCGCCACGGAGAATCGAAACCTTCTCCAGAAGTGGGGCCTGGCTATCAAAAGAAAGTCTTCCCCGGATGAGGGTCCTCAACCAAAGAGGAAGACTATGAGGACTAGGCTACCGTCTCGGCCAGCCAAGCCTCTTAGACAGCAATAGCAACTGCAATTACCATTGCCTTCAGTGCCCCAGATGGTGGCACAAACCCCGACCACATTCCAGTGGGTACCCCAGGCCGTGTCGACACAGTCCACGGCATTCACCCCAACGTTCGAAGGGCAGTCTACTTCCTTTCGAGCAAAGCCTAGAGGAGCAGCCAGAGGCTCGTCTAGGCACCCCTCAAGGGGAAGGGGATTCAGAGGTGGTCGCGGTCAGGGAGGCAAGACCTCAGGACGGCAGTCCAAGTGAGATGATGCCGGTAGGAGGGAGACTTCAGAATTTTCGGGATCGGTGGACCTTCGATCCCTGGGCCCACAGCCTACTCAAGAACGGACTGGGCTGGAGCTGGTACAGCACTCCACCCCCGTGCCCTTGGTTTTTCCAACACTCCGCCTCCGTTCTGGAGGAGTACGTCCAAGAACTGTTGGAGAAAAAAGTGATCCGAAGGGTGAAGTCCATTAAATTCCAACGGAGGCTGTTTTGTGTTCCCAAGAAAGACTCGGAAAAGCTCAGAGTCATTCTGGACTTGTCGCCACTCAACAAGTTCATAGTGAATTGCAAGTTCAAGATGCTAACACTGCAACACATGACCTTACTGCCCAAGAGGGCATATTCCGTCTCCATAGACTTGTCAGACGCCTATTGGCACGTTCCAATCAACCGTCGACTCTCCCCCTACCTAGGGTTCAAGCTACAACGAAGACTATACGCCTTCAGAGCCAAGTATAGCCCCAAGGATCTTCACGAAGCTTGCGAGCGTAGCTCTCAAACTATTACGCCTAAAGGGAATTCAGCTAGTAGCCTACCTGGACGACTGGCTGGTGTGGGCAGCATCCGAGACAGAATGCTTGCAAGCTTCCAGTCAAGTGATCCAGTTCCTAAAGTATCTAGGCTTCAAGATCAATAGAAAAAAGTCTCTACTTTCTCCATCTCAAAAGTTCCAGTGGCTGGGAATCCACTGGGACCTAATGTCACACCGTTTCTCCATCCCGGCGAAGAAAAGGAAGGAGATCGCGGGTTCTGTCAAGAGACTTCTAGAATCCGAAAGGATATCAAGACGCGAACAGGAGAGGGTACTGGGTTCTCTCCAGTTTGCGTCGGTGACAGACCCAGTGCTAAGAGCACAGCTAAAGGATGCAACCGGAGTTTGGAGAAGTTATGCATCAAACGCGCGAAGAGATCTGAGAAGTCCAGTTCCGCTTCGGCTACGTACTCTTCTCAGGCCTTGGTCCAAAGCCAGACATCTAAAGAAGTCGCTTCTTCTTCAGCCACCTCCCCCGTCGGTGACGATTCACTCAGACGCCTCGAAGGAGGGATGGGGAGGTCACTCTCATCGGAAAAAAGTCCAGGGGACTTGGTCCAAGCTATTCAAGACCTTTCACATAAACTTTCTAGAAGCTATGGCATTGCTCCTTACCTTAAAGAAAGTCTCCCCGCGTCACTCGATCCACATAAGGTTGGTGATGGACAGCGAGGTAGTTGTGAGATGCTTGAATCGACAAGGATCGAGGTCACCACCTCTCAACCAGGTGATGTTGGCCATCTTCCGATTGGCGGAAAAGAAGAAGTGGTACCTGTCGGCAGTACACCTTCAAGGAGTCCGCAATGTGACAGCGGACGCTCTATCCAGGTTCACACCGATAGAGTCGGAATGGTCCTTAGACGCAGGATCATTCTCCTTCATTCTGAATAAAGTCCCAGAACTGCAGATAGACCTCTTTGCGACGAAAGACAACAAGAAGTTGCCCCTGTACGTGTCCCCGTACGAGGACCCCTTAGCGGAAGCAGTGGACGCGATGTCCCTCAACTGGAACAGATGGTCCAGGATTTATCTGTTCCCTCCTCACAACCTTCTGTTGAGGGTCCTCAACAAACTGAGATCCTTCAAGGGGGTAGCGGCAATAGTGGCCCACAAGTGGCCGAACAGCATGTGGTTCCCCCTGGCATTGGAACTACGGTTGAAGTTTGTATCGCTACCAGATCCAGTTCTGACCCAGCGAGTCCAGAAGTCAACTGTCTGCGCTTCATTACAGAAAACCCGGACCCTGCAGCTCATGATTTTCTCTCCGTAGCGGTGAGAAAGCGTTTCGGGATTTCGAAAGCCAGCATAGACTTCCTAGAGGAATATAAGTGCAAATCTACTAGAAGGCAACATGAGTCATCTTGGAGAAAATGGGTGGCCTTTGTAAAGGCGAAGAATCCGCAGGAGATCTCGACAGACTTCTGCTTATCTTTCTTCATCCACCTCCATGGTCAAGGGTTGGCAGCTAACACGATTTTGGCGTGTAAGTCTGCTTTGACAAGACCCATCCTATATGCCTAACAGGTCGACCTCGGTAACGAGATCTTTAATAAAGTTCCGAAAGCCTGTGCTAGGCTCAGACCTTCAGCACCTCCAAAGCCCATTTCATGGTCTTTAGACAAAGTTCTTCATTTCGCTTCTCTGTTGAGCAATGAGGAGTGTGTGTTAAAGGGTTTGACACAAAAAGTTATTTTCCTATTTGCACTCGCGTCCGGGGCCAGGGTTAGTGAGATTGTAGCCCTCTCGAGAGAGGCAGGTCGTGTTCAGTTCCTGGATGGGGGAGAACTGAACCTGTGTCCGGATCCTATGTTTCTCGGCAAGAATGAGTTACCCGCCAACAGGTGGAGTCCCTGGAGAATCTGCCCTCTGAAAGAAGATGCATCTCTATGTCCAGTAGAATGCCTAAAGGTCTATCTTCGTAGAACTTCAGACTTCAAGGGTGGTCAACTATTCAGGGGAGAAACATCAGGCTCAAATTTATCTTTGAATGAACTCAGAGCGAAAATCACATTTTATTCGCAGAGCGGATCCTGACAGTACACCCGCAGGTCACGATCCGAGGAAAGTTGCCTCATCCTTAAATTTCTTTAATTGTATGGATTTTGAACATCTCCGTTCATACACTGGCTGGAAGTCTTCCAGAGTGTTCTTTCGCCACTATGCGAAGCAAGGTGAGGAACTAAAGAGATCTGTGGTAGCGGTGGGTCGCGTCGTTAACCCTACTGTTTAACTCTGCGAGGAACAGTGGTTTTAATTGGGACGATTAATTCCAGGGTGAGTGTGTAGTTACATACTGTACTACAAACTAAGTGAGGGCACTGAGTTGCCCACATAGACTGTTCCATTTCCAAAGGTAAACCTAGCATAAGTGCAGACATGTGTGCCGAGCGTTTCTAACGCTAATGTGATTGATTTGTAATACAGACTTTTATGACTTTGATACCTCGGTATCTTAAAAGTGGCAATAATGTTTTTTCTTTCAGATAAACAAGTTCTGTTTACTATCATACTTATGCTTAAAGTTTTGGGTTATCCTCTTCTTATATATATATATATATATATATATATATATATATATATATATATATATATATATATATATATATAT
>NC_090742.1:43762230-43789730 GCF_036898095.1 Palaemon carinicauda
AGGAAAGAGTCCTACTAGACTCTGGGAAGGAACGAAGAGTACGTATACCTATGTATGAATCACTGGCAAGCCCATATAGTGATCTCACCCTATATGAAGTAAAGCATAGTCTGTAAGGAACTACAGCATCAAAAGGAAATATCGACCAACCCCATGGTCGAAACTGAGTTGGACAAAAGGTCTATATCTGTGTAAGAATAAACTTGCTGCCACTACCGTCACTAAGGAAAGTATAAACCAATGCAACAAGGCTTGCATCAAGGAACAGGCTATTATAGATATACCCGATAAACGTACATAGGCTGAATGCTCAATAACTGATAAGAAATTGACATAGGTGAAGGAAACGCAAGGTTCCCGAGAACAAGTTTATTGACAAACAATAAATAGACATGGTTACCACAATTATATACATATAATCGGTGGATAACCAATAATTTGCACAAGTACGGTAGTAAACAGATGTATGTTTATCTGAAAGAAAACATTAGAGCCACTTTTCACGTACCAAGGTATCAAAGTTAAAAGTCCATGTTACTAGCCACTGACATTAGCGTCAAAAAACGCTCGGCACACATGTCTGTACTCATGCTAAATTCACCTTAAAGACGGAACAGTCACTGTGGGCACCCGGTGCCCTCACTCCCAGATATAGCACCGCATATAACTATACACTCACCCTGGAATTAATATACCCAATTAAATCCACTGTTCCTCGCAGAGTTAAACAGCAGGGTTAACGACGCAACCAACTGCTACCACAGACCTCTTTAGCTGCTCCACTTGCTTAGCATAGTGGCGAAAGAACACCCTGGAAGACTTCCAGCCAGTATATGAACGAAGGTGTTCAAAATCCATAAAGTTAAAGAAGTTTAAGGATGAAGCAACTTTCCTCGGATCATGACCTGCGGGTGAACTGTCGGGATCCGCTCTGTGAATAAAGTATGTAATTTTCGCCCTGAGTTGTTTCAAAGATAAATTCGAGCCCGATGTTTCTCCTCTGAACAGTTGACCCCTTTGAAGTCTGAAGTTCTACGAAGATAGACCTTTAGGCATTCTACGGGACATAGAGATGCATCTTCTTTCAGAGGGCAGATTCTCCAGGGACCCCACCTGTTGGTGGGCAACTCGTTCTTAACGAGAAACGTAGGGTCCGGAAACAGGTTCAGTTCTCCCCCATCCAGGAACTGAACGCGGCCCTCATCTCTCGAGAGGGCTACAATCTCACTAACTCTGGCCCCGGACGTGAGTGCAAAAAGGAAGATAACCTTTTGAGTCAAATCCTTCAGTGCACACTCCTCATTATTCAGTAATGAGGCGAAATGAAGGACTTAATCTAAAGACCATGAAATAGGCTTCGGAGGAGCTGAAGGTCTAAGTCTGGCGCAGGCCTTCGGGATCTTATTAAAGATTTCGTTAGCGAGGTCTACCTGGAAGGCGTACAGAATGGGCCTTGTCAAAGCAGACTTACACGTAGAAATCGTGTTAGCTGCCAGCCCCTGTCCGTGGAGGTGGATGAAGAAGGACAGGCAGAAATCCGTCGAGATCTCATGCGGATTCTTCTCTTTGACAAAGGCCACCCATTTTTTTCAAGCAGACTCGTACTGCCTTCTAGTAGACTTGCACTTATATTCCTCCAGGAAGTCAATGCTGTCTTTCGAGATCCCGAACCGCTTCTTCACCGCTAGGGAGAGAAAATCATGAGCTGCAGGGTCCGGGTTTTCTGTAATGAAGCGTAGACAGTCGATTTCTGTACTCGCTGGGACAGAACTGGGTCCGGGAGTGGCATAAACTTCAGTCGTAGTTCCAGAGCCAGAGGGAACCACACGCTGTTCGGCCACTTGTGGGCCACTATCGCTGCTACTCCCTTGAAGGACCTCAGCTTGTTGAGGACCCTCAACAGAAGGTTGTGAGGGGGGAACAGGTAGATCCTGGACCATCTGTTCCAATCGAGGGACATCGCGTCCACTGCTTCCGCCAAGGGGTCCTCGTACGGGGACAGATATCGCGGCAACTTCTTGTTGTCCTTCGTCGCGAAGAGGTCTATCTGCAGTTCTTGGACTTGACTCGAGATGAAGGAGAATGATCCTGCGTCTAGGGACCATTCCGACTCTACCGGTGTAACCCTGGATAGAGCGTCCGCTGTCACATTGCGGACTCCTTGAAGGTGAACTGCCGACAGGTGCCACTTCTTCTTCTCCGCCAATCGGAATATGGCCAACATCACCTGGTTGAGAGGTGGGGACCTCGATCCCCGCCGATTCAGACATTTCACAACCACCTCGCTGTCCAGTACCAACCTTATGTGGATCGAGTGACGCGGGGAAACTTTCCTCAGGGTAAGAAGTACTGCCATAGCTTCTAGAGAGTTTATGTGAAAGGTCCCGAATAGCTTGGACCAGGTCCCTTGGACCTTCTTCCGATGAGAGTGACCTCCCCACCCTTCCTTTAAAGCGTGTGTGTGAATCGTCACTGACGGGGGAGGTGGCTGAAGAGGTACCGACCTCTTTAGACGACTGGCCTGAGACCACGTTCTGAGAAGAGAACGTAGCCGAAGCGGAACCGGTCTCCTCAAGTCCCTTCGCCCGTTTGATGCAAAGCTTCTCCAAACTCCGGCTGCATCCTTTAGCTGTGCTCTTAGCACCGGGTCTGTTACCAACGCAAACTGAAGAGAGCCCAGAACCCTCTCTTGTTCGCGTCTTGATATCCTCTCGGAATCTAGAAGTCTCTTGACAGACCCCGCTATCTCCTTCCTTTTCGACATCGGGATGGAGAATCGGTGTGACACTAGGTCCCAGTGAATTTCCAACCACTGGAACCTCTGAGATGGAGAAAGACGAGACTTCTTTCTGTTGATATTGAACCCTAGATACTCTAGGAACTGAATCACCTGTAGGGAAGCCTGCAAGCATTCCGCCTTGGATGCTGCCCACACCAGCCAATCGTCCAGGTAGGCTACCACCTGGATCCATTTTAGGCGTAACTGTTTGAGCGCTGCGCTCGCAAGCTTCGTGAAGATCCTTGGGGCTATGTTTAGCCCGAAAGGCATCGCTCTGAAGGCGTAAAGTCTTCGTTGTAGCTTGAACCCTAGGTAGGGGGAGAGTCGACGATTGATTGGAACGTGCCAATAGGCATCTGACAAATCTATGGAGACGGTAAATGCCCTCTTGGGCAGTAAGGCCCTTATGTGTTGCAACGTTAACATCTTGAACTTGTGGTTCACTATGAACTTGTTGAGTGGCGACAAGTCCAGAATGACTGAGTTTCCCCGAGTCTTTCTTGGGAACACAAAACAGCCTCCCTTGGAACTTGATGGACTTTACCCTCCGGATCACCTTTTTCTCCAACAGTTCTTGAATGTACTCCTCCAAAACGGGGGTGGAGTGTTGGAAAAATCGAGGGCACGGGGTCGGAGTGCTGTACCAGCTCCCACCCAGTCCATTTATGAGCAGGCTGTGGGCCCAGGGATCGAAGGTCCAACGATCCCGAAAGTACTGTAGTCTCCCTCCTACCGGCATCACTTCACTTTGACTGCTGCCCTGCAGTCTTGCCTCCTTGGCCGCGACCACCTCTGGATCCCCTTCCCCTTGAGGGGCGTCTAGACGAGCCTCTGGCTGCTCCTCTAGGCTTTGCTCGAAAGGTAGTAGACTGCCCTTCGAACACTGGGTTGAATGCCGGGGATAGCGAGGACACGGCCTGGGGCACCCATTGGAAGGTGGTCGGGGCCTGGGCTACCATCTGGAGCACCGGAGGCAAAGCCGATTGTTGCTGCTGCTGACGTTGCGGTCTAAAAGGCTTGGCTGGGCGGGGAGAAAACCTAGATTTCTTCGTCTTCCCCTTCGGTTGGGGACCCTCATCGGGGGAAGACTTCCTCTTGAGGGACAGGCCCCACTTAAGGAGAAGATTCCTATTCTCCGTGGCTGCCTTGTCCACCACCTCCTTAACTACATCACTGGGGAAGAGATCTTTGCCCCAGATGTTGGATGAGATCAATTTCTTCGGTTCGTGCCTCACTGTAGCCGAGGCGAACACAAACTCCCTGCAGGCCCTCCTCGCCTTGACAAAGCTATAGAGGTCCTTTGTCACCGTGGCCAGATGGGTCTTGGCCACCACCATGAACATTTCATGGACCTTGGGGTCGCTTGCCATTGTCTCCATGGTTGTCTGGAGAGACATCGAGGCTGCCAGACGCTCCTTTGTCTCGAGCTCCCTTCGCAGAAGGAATTCAGACAGCTTAGGGAGGTTTTCGCCGAACTGCCGACCTGCGATATCGGCGTCCAACTTCCCAACTGAAAAGGTAAGATGGACATCCTTCCAGTCCTTGTTGTCCATCGGCAAGGCTAAAGACAAAGGCTTGCATTCCTCCAAGGAGGGGCATGGTTTGCCAGCCTCGACTGCCTTCAGAACGGCTGCGAACCCTTTCTGCAGAAAGGGGAAGGCCCTAGCCGGAGAGGATACGAAGGAAGGGTGCTTCTTACTCAAAGCAGCAACTTTCGAGTTCGAGAAGCCCATCTCCTTCATTGCAGACGCCAGCGAAGCTTGAGCCTTGGCGTGATCCAAGACGATCACCTCCTTCGGCTCCGTCTCCTCCTTCGAGGCTGGTTCCTTCTTCAGACGGACGTAACAGTCCGGATAGGCCCCTCTGCTGGGCCAGAATTCCACCTCCTCAAGGGGAACTGAACCCAGCTTCTCCGACATGACGATCTTCCCGACCGTCATCGGCATGTGCTCGGCATACCTCCACGGGTTGGCATCCGAGCACACAGGAAGGTCTTTCACGTTGAGCTTTTTCTGAGGCCCACGTGATGCTGCAATCCTCTGCATCTGTAGTTCCATTGCAGCTGCCTTCTGATTGTTCTCCTTCTGCATTTGCTGTATCATGCCAACAATAGAGGAGAGAGCTTGTCCCAGCTCTGGTGGAAGACCGGACGAAGTAGAGGGGATAGGTTCAGGGGCCTGAACCGGAGCGTCCGATGGCACGGCATCCTCTTCCTCCACGACGTTCGGATCTTGATCCTCGTCCTCGCCCCCTGCGAGGAGGTCCTCTTCCGCCCGTTCGGACATGTCCGACATCTTGTCGTCCAGCTGAATGTCTTGCATGGCATCCGCGACTTCAGCATCCACGGGGATCTGGACGAGAGGGATCTCCGGCCGAGGCTGGGGGACGACAGCGTCAGCAGAAGCCTTGGGAAAGAGGTACGCCCTCATCTTCTCACTTGGAAGATAAGGTCCAGAGGTATTCTTTTGGAAACCCCTTACTCAAACACGAAGCTTCTCCCTCGCTGCCCTCTTAACGAGAGAATGCCTTGATGAAGTCATTGGGCTTCAGCACGGCATATAATTCCCGTGCTGAAGGCTTGTGCCGGGCAAGAGGGCTCTCGAACTGGGGAATTTCTTTTCCTCAGTTTGACTCTAAATTTCTCTCATTCTTTTTCTATTACCTCTTATTGCTTATTCCTCCTTCATAATTATCAGCTGTCTCCAACCTTGCTGTCAAAACTCTTTTACCCATTTCACTGTCCAGGTTTTTTAGAGGGGACATTGTATCCATGATCGGTTTTTATTTCAAAATCAATTGTGGGAGCTGTGGTGGTCTTGCCAACTGCCCGAAAATGTTTGGACACCTAGGAGTGTCAGTATTCCCATACTGGCACGCGGAACTATCTCTTAGGAAATTTGGCCTTCGGATTCCAGGGGTTGGCGATTTTATAGAGATAGGACTCTCGGCATTCTGTCCGGTTTGCCTGCCACTATGATTAGAGTGGGGATGATTGTATTCTTGAAATGCTCTCAGTCCCATCAAGCGGGTTTGGCATACACTTGAGCCACTCTAATCATAGTGGTACCATCCCTTTGTGGTAGGGTAGGGAGTGGACATTTGGTAAGCAGCTTTCACAGGTGTCATTGGTGGAGAAATTAATTCCAGGAAAGGCTAACGGTGTCTTCTTTGGAATTTCAGACAGTCTTAATTTTTTCTCTCCCTTAAACTATATTTTTTTCCATTGTTTTTTTTTTTTCATTGTTATTATGACCCCTTCCCTCCCCCTGAAAAAATAATTAATGAGTATACTTAATATTCCCCGTACCGCTGGATCAAATGGCGAACCCCAGACACCGTTGACGACTTCTGCTTGTTTAAATAGGGAAAGCTCTGTTGACAACCTCGGCAATAAAAAGGATTCCTCCAACAATACTTCTTTGACCAGTGTTGTTAAAGACAATTTATCGGCACTGGTGGAAAATGATGCTTGTAATAACCGTAATACTTTACTCTCTGGTTCTGGCTCATTACCAGATCCAACAAAAAATCTGAAAATTCTCCACTTAAAAAACATACCAATTGGTTGTAGCTATGACATAATTCATGAAGCCTTCTGTAGATTTGGAGCAATCAAAGAAATTTTAATGGAGCTTAATGGTAGTAAAGGCTTTTGGGAAGCTTGGGTATCATTTTCAAGTTTTGAGATTGCTTTAGAAGCAAATAAAAATTTAGAGAGCATAAAAATTGACAATTGTTTGATTTCTGGGGCTTTATGTGATAAAGCACCAAGACACCTAGAGGTATATAAACCAGAAGAATGGATGGAAAAAGAAATAGAGCATAGACTTCCAGAAGTAAGAACCCCCAAGCTCCCAACATGGATAATTGCATCTGGAAAGATAGATAATTATAACTATTATAAGATTAGTAAATTTATACAAAAAAAAGTTGGATTAATTAAAAGTAAGGATATTAGTAGATACGGTAAGCAATCTGTTTTGATTAATGCAAAATCAGATACTCAAGCTCACATGCTTTGTGGCATGAAGATTGCAGAAATTGATCCTATTAAGGATATTAAACCACATATGAGCTTCAGCTATGGTAAAGGAGTAGTTTTTGATAAAGATCTATATGAATTCTCAGAACCAGAAATTCTGGACATGTGCCCTGCTAATGTTTGGAAAGTAAGTAAGATCCCTCAAACAAGCATGGTAGTTTTAACATTTGAAACCCGTTATACCAGATCATATAATTATTGAGAATGAAAGAGTACGTGTTCGAGAATATAAACCTAGGCCTTTACAATGCTTTAATTGTTTCAAGTACGGTCACCCTTCCCGGTACTGCAATAATACGAAGATCTGTATTAACTGTTCTTTGTTAGAACATGGCCAATGCAACAGAGATACAACCTGTGCAAACTGTAAAGATAATCATAAACCAAATGATAAAAGATGTAGAGAATACAAGAATGAAGAAGCTGCAATCTTGAAAGCAAATGCTGAACATATAAGTGTAGGTTATGCAAAGCATTTACTCAATCGGCAACTTAATTTTGCTCGCGCGGTTAAGATGCCAACAAAAGATTATAATCCACTACCCCTTACTACCACAGGGGGACCAGTGGCAGCACCTGGCCCGTCAGGTGCATCTCCCTTAGTGGTAGTAGCCCAGCCATCTGGGTCAAGTGCTCAGGCTATAAAAGCCAGAGCACAAACCTCCAAAGAGGTCAATATGGTGTCCAACACACCAAAAGTATTGTCACCAATAGGAGCATCTCCCCTAGAGGTAGTAGCCCAGCCTTCTGGGTTAAGTGCTCGAACTGTTGAAGTTCTAGCACAATCCTCCAAGGAAGCCAATGTGGCTTCCACCACCTTAAATGTATTGTCTCAGGCAGAATCTCTACCTGATTTGATGGAGATTGGAAAACAAGATCTTCCAAAGAGGAAAAGGTCCCCATCATCCTCACCTTCATCTAAGTCAGGTAAGTGCCCTACTGCTCATGATCCTAAGGTTGACTCTTATAAAGATTCTAGAAAGAAAGAAAAGAAGAGTGGTGGCCTAGTAAAGCCTTCCATCTCCAGGCCTTACATGGCTTCATCTGAAAAGTCCCAAAAGACAAATGAGACAAAGAAAAATAATAACAAAAGATAATGTCTATCATCCAGTGGAATTGCAGAGGTCTAAGTACTAGCATTGAGCAAATAAAAACTTTAACCAGGGACTCAGACACGAAGGTAATTTGCCTACAGGAAACCAAGATCGGTGACAAACCATTTAATCCTGGACTCAATTATCATCTTTGTAGATCCCCTCCTTTGCAAGCTGCAAGAGCTCAAGGTGGTACAGGTTTTATTATTCACAAATCTGTAAAATTTGAAACAATCCCACTCAATACACCACTACAGGCATGTGCAGTTAGAACTCATATCGGGAAAAAAATTACTTTATGCTCGCTATATATTGAACCATCCTTAGAACTTTTCCTCTTAGATCATGCTGGTAATCCAAGAAGGCTTAGACTTTCTGACCTCCAAGACTTGATCAATCAGCTTCCTGCCCCTTTTATTTTAATGGGTGATTTTAATGCAAAGCATGCTTTATGGGGTGGAAATGTGTGCAATAGATGGGGTAATCTTGTTGAAGAATTAATCGACAACAATGATGTAATACTAATGAATGATAGTTCTCCAACTATGTATGATGTATTCCACAACTCTACATCAGCCATTGATTTGTCAATCTGTTCCTCATCCATTCGATTGGACTACCTTTGGTCAGTAAATGAACACCTACATGGCAGTGACCATTGGCCAATAATGTTAAATTATGTCCATAATCTTCCTTCTCAGTGTCCACCAAAATGGAAGATAGATGAGGCAGACTGGGCAGCTTATGAAAACTGTTCACACACTGATAAAGAATATGATGAATTTACATCTCCAGTGCATGCCTATCAACATCTTGAAAATATTATTGATGATAATGCTAGCAAGTTTATACCTAAAACATGCGGTTTACCTCATCGCTCTGTAGTTCCTTGGTGGAGTAAAGAATGTGCCAACGCAAGAAAAGTGACCCGAACTTGCTTCAGAAGATACTTGAGGACAAACTATTTAGCAGATAGAATAGCATATCTCAGAGCTTGTGCCAAACAAAAAAGAATTTTTAAAAAAGCAAAGAGAGCATCTTGGAAGAAATATATATCTAATATTAATACCAAAACTCCTTCAAAGGAAATATGGGACAAGATTAGAAAACTTCAAGGTAAATTCGTCCCTAAGCCTCTACCAATATTAAGGGAAAATAATAGATATATATCTGACCCCAAAGATGTAGCAGAGGTTCTTGCTAAGCACTTTGCTCATGTATCAAGAGCTGACAACTATTCCCCAGCATTTCAACAAATTAGAGCATCAACATCTGTTGTTCCTCCTGCTTCTTCAAATACTGAAGCTTTTAACCTGCCTTTTATTATGGAGGAGATGCAAAATGCTATCTCCAGCTCTTCTTTAACTGCCCCAGGTGAGGATGGCATCCGGTATGAAATGATATCACATCTTCCAGTGGATACCAAGGAATTTTTATTAGAAACCTTTAATGGTCTATGGGCATACTTCAATTGTAATTCCAGGCCACAAGTCTGGTAAAGACCCAGAACTGCCATCTAGTTATAGGCCCATATCCTTGACCAGTTGCATATGCAAACTATTTGAGAGAATGATCAACAACAGACTTGTGTGGTATCTAGAATAAAAAAATCTTTTATCTAACAGACAGTTTGGTTTTAGGAAGAACCGAAGTACTCTAGACCCTTTGCTGATGTTATCAAGGGAAATTTCAAATGCTTTTTCTAACCAAAACCAGGTGGTGGGTGTCTTTTTTGACCTTGAAAAGGCATATGACACCACCTGGAGGGGTGGTATTTTAAAGCAATTGGCCTCGTGGGGTATAGGAGGACATATGTTCTCTTTTATTGAAGAATTTTTATCAAACCGCTCCATTAAAGTGAGAGTAGGGTCAGAACTATCTTCATCCTACATGCAAGAAGAAGGTGTCCCCCAAGGCAGCGTATTGAGTGTGACCTTGTTTGCTGTTGCTATTAATAGTCTCATTAGTCACATACCTCCTGGCATACAAGGATCACTATTTGTCGATGACTTTGCAATTTATTGTAGTGGATCATCTGCACTACAAGCATGCCAAAATCTTCAAATTGCAATAAATGCTGCTTCCGCATGGGCAAATTCTCGCGGATTCATGTTTTCTCCTCAGAAGACCAAAGCCATTCGCTTTACTCGTACTCGTAAAAGGGAAGAGATCCCCACCCTTTTCTTAAATGATTGTATTTTGCCATATGAGGATAGTGTCAAGTTTCTTGGAGTCATTTTCGACAAGAAAATGACATTTGGTCCCCATATAAATGACCTATCTATCAGGGTTAAGAAGTCACTGAACATTCTGAAAGTGATATCGCATTTTGATTGGGGTGCTGATAGAACAACTTTGCTTAGAATTTATACATCTTTGTGTCTGAGCAAGTTAGACTATGCATGCCAAATATATGGGTCAGCTACAAAGACTTTACTTGGAAAACTTGATATTGTTCACAATGCTGGGCTTCGCATCTGCACAGGTGCTTACAGAACATCTCCCATTGACAGTCTCTATGTTGATTCTGGCATACCTCCCCTTTCCATTCGCAGAGAGGAGTTGAGTTTGAGGTTTTTAGCTAGGTCCCTTGCTGTGAGAAACAATCCTAACTGTAAATATGTTAGGGCGCCTTTAGATCGGGCTCCTAACAGATCTAGAGTGCCTAAGCCTTTGGAAGTACAGCTGAAAAATGATGCTAGAGAAGTAGGCTTGTTAACAGCACAGATAGCAGAGGTAGGATATCCCAAGTCTCCTCCTTGGTGTAATCCACCTGTTAAAGTATGTTTTACGGCAGGAGGGAAAAATACCTTACCTAGTAGGGTAATGAAAAGTGAGTTTTTAAATCATGCTGCTCAACATCATGGGAAACATGTTTTTACAGATGGCTCCAAATCGGCTGCAGGAGTTGGAAGTGCAGCTGTGGTGGGGGATATTGTTATTAGAAGGAAACTCCCATACTCTTGTTCAATTTTTACTGCTGAGCTGTACGCAATAATTCTCGCAGTCCAACATATTTTTAAAAATGGCAACCAAAATAGTTTTTATACAATTTTTACGGATTCCAATAGTGTTTTACTCTCATTAAAACAAATTATGCCAGGCCATCATCTAGTACAAGAGGTGCAGGACTGGTTAGTACTTCTGCAATCTAGGAAGAGTATCAGTGTTCACTTCTGTTGGGTCCCTGCCCATGTTGGGGTGGATGGTAATGAACAAGTTGATAAGGCAGCAAAGGAAGCTTCAGGGCTAAGTAATCCATCCCCCTTGAGTATTCCTTACAAAGATCTTAAAAGTGAGATTCATCTTTACTGTAAAAATAAGTGGCAAGCTCGATGGTCTGAACTGACCACCAATACAAAATTGAAACAAATCCACCCATTGGTGGATAAATGGTCATGTTGTAATTCTACAAGTAGAAGGGATACCATTATTTTAACTAGGCTGCGTATTGGCCTTACACATGCAACGCACAATTATTTAATGAAGAGTGGGGAAGGGAGACAGGCCCCTCTTTGTAATACCTGTCAAGTGACAATGGATGTTAAACATATTTTAGTCGATTGTCCTGTTTTTAATCTCCAGAGGAGGACACATTTACTCCAGGACAAACCGTTAAGAGATATACTGGGGGAAAACTGTAATACCCTGAACTTGAGAAAAATTATACAAAGTATTGGGTTATATTACGAGCTATAATTGATTTTATTAATTTATTTATTTATTTTACCCTTTTAATCCCTATTTATTTCACATCTAGATTTTATTGTATGAAAGTGTTACGATTTGTATTAAAGGTTAAAATGATACTAAATGGTGTGAGTGTACAGATATGATTGAATGATTTTCGTTATATAGCGCTGAATGGCCTTTGATGCCCCAGTGCTTGGCTTAATGCCTAAATCCCATATTCAATTCAATTCTCCCTCGCTGCATCCCTTGACTTCGCCGACCTAGGGGAATCAAAGGCCTCAGCTAGCAGGTTAGTACACACTGAACATATCTGAGGGTCCCAGTAACGGAGATCATCCTTGGAGGCTGCGCAAGCCGCGTGGCTCCTACACGAATCATGCCCGCAGAAGTTCTTACTGCGGACGTTGCAGAAGACGCTACCGCACTTCGGATGTTCCTCCTGTAAAAGAAGAAAATTTCCATGAATATCAGGTTAATTTCAATTCACATGTATATACAAGCATGTACAAAGTTTAAAGGAAAGACACACACTTGTGTTTCCCACACAGTCACTTGCTGTAGCCTTCCAGCAATTAAAATCAAATGGTTAGTCTTTGCTAGAATAACCAAAGTAAATGTTTCCCAAGGGAAATAGGTGTAGCTCACACCTAAGGTGAGACTTTAACATACTGGCTAAAGACGGAAAGAACTCTCTTTCCATCTCTGTAAGGCAACACCAAGTGACTGCACAAAGCAACACAAGCATGTTAGAAAACAGTGTTGTAACATTACTATATCATAGCCTCTCCCCACAGTATATGCTATACAGGGGAATACTGATACAGTATATGGGGTGGCGTGCCGGCCGGCACTCGCCGGCTGGCACCCCCCACAGGTAGGTCTCAAGTATACAACTTAAGAACAAGGCGGCAGAACTCTAGTTCCGATGTCTGTGCCGGCCGGCAGTGACTGCCGGCCGGCAGCTACACTAGGTGGCGCTCGGCTGTCGGCCACCACTCCCAGTGGCCAGCAGACAGGGCGAGGTAAAGGCCGGCCGGCAGAGGTAAACAACCCATGCCGGCCGGCAGAGGTAAACAACCCATGCCGGCCGGCAGCCACGCTAGGTAGCGCCCGGCTGCCGGCCGCCACTCTTAGCGGCCGGCAGACGAGTGAGGAGACCGGCCGGCAAAAGCATGTAGCCATCGCCGGCCGGCAGCGAGAGAACTAGAGAACACCAACTGCCCGGCTGCTGGCCACTAGGCCGGCAGTCGGCAGAGTACAACACACAAGAAGAAAACAGAATGGGTGCCGGGCTAAGAGGCTATACTACCTCAACGCCCAACACCCGAAAGAGTGCTGAAAGGAAGGGGAGAATCTAATTCAGGCTTCCTAACCACTGCCCACTGGATCTACAGACAGGCGTGGATGAGGGACCAAGGGAGGACCGGGCAGCACTCAAGGTAACAGGTCCTCTGCCGGCCGGCACACTCTGCCGGCCGGCAGGGAACCAAGTCAGCTCCCCATCCTAACCTGTGCTAGGTACGGATGTAGGAAGGCAGACACTAATGACATTACGGAAAGGACAGAAGGGAAAGGGACAAGAGGGTCCTGTCCAACATTGCACTGGTTAAGGATCACCCACGGCCAAGAAAGCCCATCTCAGCGTAGGGGGAATCCGGGGAGGGAGGCCGGCAATACTTGCTGCCTCCCTATTACCAATGCAAGGAAGGTATTGCTATTCCAGTGAAAGGGACACACCCCACACCCGGAACAGCAACAAGGACAAGTCTGAAGGGTCACCGAACGAAGGGATCATAACTACAGAAACCTTCAAGAGTGACCGAAGGAGGCTAAACCTCCTATGTCTGTGTCAGACAGCGAGGGAGACTCTACCCCAAGCCAGACCAACACACTCAGACTTAAAACACTGCTGTAATGCCCCTCTCTGAACCAGACTAGCTGGAGCAGGAAGATACAGTACCACCCCAATATAGTTGTATCGAAAGTTAATTCAGATAAACCACTAGGGTTAAGCCCAAGGCTTAAGCAGAGGGAAAGGGTTTGCGCGCCTTCCCCGAAGAGAAGGGAGCAAACGGGGGGAACAAGAAAGCATATCAATAGCCTAAGACAACCTAGCCTAGGCACTGGGAGAATCGATTACCTAAATCACCGAAACTCACTCACATACCATCTTGGAAAAAACTCAGCATAAACTTATATGTATAACGTTGCCTAACGCTTCAATGAAATTTAAATAACCACACTTGGAAGACTAAATATCATGCAGGAAGTACAAGGGCCAAACGACTAGGCTACAAGGTCTAGCGTAGGCCAGCCTAGGCAAATCCTTCGCCAAGGCACTATACTACAGCATGATAAAAGTATTCCTAAATAAGCTAGGCAGTTAAATTTATTATAGGGAAAAGGGGGCTGGGAACGTCGCTCTGGCTAACCAAATAAATCCTATCTAGCGAGCGACAGCGTCCAGGACGCCTCCAGCAGGCAACAGCTCTTGTATCAAAGATAACTTTTAATTACTTTAAATTTTACCAAGAGCCTACATATATACATAAAAGAAATGGTACTCAACTTATCGGAAGCAGAAGAAGTTGGGGAAAGCATATTAGCTTGAGTAAATCCGAGATTTTTGGTAGAAACACAGGGAAAACACCGAGTTGTATAGCTACGCAAAAAGGAATACAGATGGCGCCGCGAGCGGCGCAGGGCACGCTTACGAAACGGGGAGGTGAGATGCCTTACGAACGGCTCCCCCCTTTCTTATCGTTTTCGTTTTCTTGCCATTTGACCCCTACGAAGTGTTAACTCTGTTCGGGGTACAGATTGCCATGTGGCGTGTCAAGAATACGTCCGCTGATATTTTGCGATATCCCTGATTCTTTTATTAGGGATATTCGCTCCAGGAGTTAGAATTCTGGGTACCTTAAGGTAAATTCTCTGGGAATATCGCCGTAGTTGTAATATACCCTAGGAAGCTACCTTAGAGGTACTTCCATCAGGACGACATGGCTTGAGCCCAAATATATATATATATATATATATATATATATATATATATATATATATATATATATATATATATATATGTATATATATATATATATATATATATATATATATATATATATATATATATATATATATTTGGGCTCAAGCCATGTCGTCCTGATGGTAGGTTCCTTCAGTAGCTTCCTAAGGGTATATTTAACTATAGTGGATAATCCCAGAGAATTAAACTAAAGGTTATCACAGAATTTCAACTTCTGGTGCAAGTACCCTATAGGTTTCCCTCTAGGGTATTGTATATCAACAGGGGACGCATGTATTAACACACCACATAGCTATCTGCACCCCATATAGAGTTAACGCTTCAATATGGAAAGGTGGCTGAGTAACTGAGGAGCCGTTCCAAAGTTACTCTCATACGTGGCTACTTTTGTACTCGAGACGTAAACAAACGGGCGCCATTGTTAAATGATGTCACGTATGTCTTATTCTTTCGTTGTAGTTCCTACCTGCTGCTGGCTTTTTCCCAAGTGACTATTTTATCTGTGTTCATCTTTGCCATGTCTCAGCCTTCAGCCTCGCCTTCTTCTGGAAAGTTGAGTACCAGGGCCTAGTATTGTTTAAATAAGCTCCGGCCGTAAAGTAACTTCTTCTTTTCTTAAAATATTTGATTTTTTTGGCGGAGCTGTGCCAAGACCAGATGCGCCATTTTACGGCGCCGCTGTTCTTGTCGCATGCTTTATTTAGTTAGCCAGAACGGCCTTCTCCGGTCCTTTAACTAATTAATATCATTAGTTATTTAGCCTTCATAGCTAGGAAGTAATTATATTATGCGTTAGCGCTCATTAGGCAACCAACGTTTGCCGACCCCATACCAGATCGCTGGCCTAGCTCCTAGACTTGATAGCCTAGTGCTCATATTGCTGCATGATATAATAAGTGTTCCTATTTAAGTTATGAAGATTTAGGCATTTTAACCATGGATAGGTACGCTCTTCGGACACCCCTTTAAGGGTATACCCCGACGCCAAAAAAAATTCTTGAAAAATCAGTTTTTGCAGTAACCTCCTTTTTTCTTTTGCCAAAAAAAAACTTCAATGAATGCTTAAAACAACTGTAAAGATAAATACTACTCATCTGCAGAAAAACTAGTTATTATAAATATTTTAAAAAAAAGTAGAAAAAAAGACCTTACATGAAAATTCATAAAAAAAAGTTTATACATATATACACAAATCCTTTTAGGAATTGATTCTTGAATGTTTAGGACACATCTTGATGTATTTTGGATGAAGTCAGACCCATGGAGGTGAAGATCTGAAATGAGAAAAAAAGGGTAACTTTTTTTGGCCAAAAAAATTTGTCCAAATTTCATGAATTTTTTTGGGTACCCAAATGAAATAGGAAGTGGCTAATTTTTTTAGGGAATAAACATATGTTATCCTAAAATAGAAATATGTAAAAAAATCTTCATTATTTTGTAAATTACATTTATATCATGGGCCATATCTAAAGGTAATTTTTTGAGTACTTAGAAATTTCGTAAAAAAATACATATATTTAATATATAATATGATATTTATGCAGGTAAAATATACCAAAATATCACAAATTCTATAGGGAACAAGAATGTATATAGATAGGGTAACTTACGCTTCGGATATGTCCACAAAATGGCCGCCAACCACACTGACTCAGACTCCCTAATCTGCCACTTGAAATGTAGGAAGGGTATGTCAATTTCAAGGTGTTATTTACTAATCTAATTATTCTTGGATATGCATAAAAATTGTATGGTGGGTTGCTGGATAATTGTCGATTATTTTACGACTATAAAATTAAAATTCTGACCCAAAATATTTTTTTTGAAGGGAAATAAAATCGAAAAAAAAAATGTAAAACAATATAATATTTTAGCTAAAAAAATTTGATGATATTCAATCAAAAAAGAAGTAAACAAAATTTTCCGACAAATAAACATCTAGATGAATCATTACTCTGTGATAGTTCCTTAGTACGTAGTAATTTTGAAAGAAATGGGAAAAAACGAAAAAGTGGCAATCGCAGGAAAATCGAACACATACCTATATATACGCCATATCTGGCTAAAAATAAAGATAGGCATGGGTAGCCAGATCATCTAGAAACACTTTCCAACACTATAAAAATACAAGTTTTGCGACACTACTTGCCAATTACTTACGGTAACATGACTAAGCAAAAAAATGCAAAACAAATAAAAAGGGGCACTCGCGGAAAAATGGCCAACATTCTAATATACGGCATTTCAGAAAAAAAAATTTCAGCCACGTACCAGGCAAACCATCAAGGCACATTTTCCGACAAATAAACATCTAAATGAATCATTACTCTGTGATGGTTCCTTAGTACGTAGTAATTTTGAAAGAAATGGGAAAAAACGAAAAATTGGCAATCACCGGAAAATCGAACACACCTCTATATACGCCATATCTGGCTAAAAAAAAGATAGGCATGGGTAGCCAGATCATCTAGAAACACTTTCCAACACTATAAAAATATAAGTTTTGCGACACTACTTGCCAATTCCTTACGGTAACATGACTAAGCAAAAAAATGCAAAACAAATAAAAAGGGGCACTCGCGGAAAAATGGCTCTAATATACGGCATTTCAGAAAAAAAAAATTCAGCCACGTGCTAGGCAAACCATCAAGGCACATTTTCCGACAAATAAACATATAAATGAATCATTACTCTGTGATAGTTCCTTAGTACGTAGTAATTTTGAAAGAAATGGGAAAAAACGAAAAAATGGCAATCACAGGAAAATCGAACACATACCTATATATACGCCATATCTGGCTAAAAAAAAAGATAGGCATGGGTAGCCATATCATCTAGAAATACTTTCCAACACTATAAAAATATAAGTTTTGCGACACTTCTTGCCAATTCCTTACGGTAACATGACTAAGTAAAAAAATGCAAAACAAAAAAAAAGGGGCACTCGCGGAAAAATGGCCAACATTTTATTATACGCATTTCAGAAAAATAAATTTCAGCCACGTGCTAGGCAAACCATCAAGGCACATTTTCCGACAAATAAACATCTAAATGAATCATTACTCTGTGATAGTTCCTTAGTACGTAGTAATTTTGAAAGAAATGGGAAAAAACGAAAAAATGGCAATCACAGGAAAATCGAACACATACCTATATATACGCTATATCTGGCTAAAAAAAAGATAGGCATGGGTAGCCAGATCATCTAGAAACACTTTCCAACACTATAAAAATATAAGTTTTGCGACACTACTTGCCAATTCCTTACGGTAACATGACTAAGCAAAAAAATGCAAAACAAATAAAAAGGGGCACTCGCGGAAAAATGCCCAACATTCTAATATACGGCATCTCAGAATAAAAAAAAAGACATGCACGTGTTAGCCCAACCATCAAGGCACACTTTCTAACACATAAACATGAAAAAAAAATCAATAATATACGGCAATTCCTTACTACGTAGTAAATTTTTACAAATATTGAAAAAAAACAGAAATTGGCAACCGCAGTTAAATACCCCATATACCCATAACTACGTCGTATCTGACAAAAACAAAGTCACGCATGGGTAGGCAGATCATCTAGACACACTTTCCAACACTAAAAAAGCAAAAGTTTTACGACACTATTTGGCAATATCTTACGGAAAAATGACTTGGCAAAAAAATGAAAAAGGGGCACTCGCGGTAAAATGGTCCTCGTGGTGATGAACGACATTTTAACTAAAAAAAAAATCATGCACATGGTAGCCAAACAATCCACCAAGACTTTCCACAACTGATAACCTATACAAGTTGCACCATTCTACGACAATTTCATAATACGTAATAACTTTGATAATTATGCAAATTACCTTAGAAGGGTAAACTCGGTCGCGCTCGACCCCGACGCGTCTCAGAAATCGAGGAAGGAGTACAGCTACAGCAATGCACATCTGGATACTACTAGAGCGTGTAGGCAAGACACCTACTGCAGGTCGATCACCCACAAATTCAGTCACGGGGGTGAGTCACGTGAGAAAAACCTGTTTTTTTTTTGACGCTCGGGGTCGCGGACGACCCACCGTACCGTTCCAGGGTTAAACATACTAGTTACTGTGCTGTACATGTGCTTTCGCCTTCGAGGGACCATGTTGGTCTGTGCACCACACTCCCCTAACCTAACACTGGGACCCTTGTATGCTTCCTGAATCCCCCTTACCTACGGGTAATTCCCTCTGGGTAGCCTTGCTTCTCCCTTATTTAATATTTGGGAGTATCTTGCCTTTCACCCAGAGTATTTATCGCTCCTCTCAGCCCACCCTAAGGGAATGAATCCCCCTTAGGGTCGTCTCTGAGACCATAGGAAGGGCTCTGCTCTTCCCCAGTTTGCACTTGGTTGGGACACCCCTTCCTCCCTGCAACCTAGCGACGTGTCTTTCCAGTCCTCCCTAACCTAGGAGAATGGTTCTCCTGGTTTAGGTTAGGCTCTGGGGGAGATTCTGCTTTATTATAGTTTAGGACAGTACACCAGTGCTGTACCTGATCAGGGCTAACCTATCCTAGGTTGGGGAGTGTTCTACCCTGCCTTGGTGGCCTAACTCATACAAGAGTCTCTCCACACTAGAAAGACCCCTACTCCCCCTCCTCTCTCTATCCCTTTCGTGCAGCTCTGCCTACACACCCCTGTCCGCTGTCCTACAACTCCTCCCTTGGGTGGAGTGGTAGGGTCAGCTTTGCTCCTCTGCTGAGCTGGCCGCTCTGGTACACTTCCCCTTCATAGTGAACTATGGGGGTTGTTGCTGGCAGCTGTCCTGCCAGCGGAGGATTCCCCCTCTTTGAGTGCTCTCTGTCCCTCCCTTGGGTTACCTCAGGCTCCCGGCCGTCTGCCGTCCCCCTGCCGCCGGATGATAGGCGTATCCACACCTATCATGAGCGCACTCCCTCTGGAGGGAAGCCGGTGGGGTATAGGATATTACCCTTCCCTTTCCTCCTTACCTTTCTCTCTCTCTATTATGGTGCCGGTCCCTTGCCGCCTCTACTGCCGGCGATAGCCGCCGCCACCTCAGGTGACCTCTATTCATAAGATAATACCCCCCTACTAAGGTGACAGCCTGCCGTCTGCCGGAGGCTGTCGCCCTCTGCCGGCATACCGCCAACATCCCAGGTATCTACCCCATACATTTCCTCTAGGATTACCTGGCGGCAGCCTGCCGACTGCCGGAGGCTGCCGCCCCCTTATCTGCCGACATTGATTGCCGACATTCTAGGTATCCGCCCTATTCATCTTATGAATCGAACTATGGTTCACCATACTGTCAGCCCGCCGGCTACCGGAGCCCTCCGCCCTGCCGGCGGGCGCCCCCTTGGTGTCTTCCATCTCGGTCGCTCAGTGTGTTCTCCTAGATAATTTCACCTTGCAGGACCGGTCTCTGGCTTGCCGCCGGTCTGGCGGCACCACCCTATGAGGCGCTAAAGGACATTCACCACTTCCACAGCTGCCGGCACCACGCCGGCAGTCAATCCGATGCAGCCGGATAGCCTGGCCACCTCCCTGTTGGTATTGTTATACCTTCTGATATAGTGACTATGCTGTACGGTTGCACGGTACAACATTTCCAGCATACTCTGTGCTTCTCAGTCCAGTCTCTTGCCGGAACCTACCTATTACCAAGGGGGTTTATCCTTTTTTCCCCCTCTCCCTCACTAGGTTCTGAGTGGTCTCAGATCCTTTTCTACTCTGTGGACAATTCCTTTAGAAGGAGGCCTAACTTGGCTCGTCCATACGGATTTCTCCCTCCTTTGGAACCCTCGGGTCCTAAGGAATTGCCTACAGATAAGGTTGTGGTAACCGGCTGGACGGGATTCACAAGTATGTGTCTACCTACTTCCTTTCCTGCTCATCTATCCTGAGCATATAATCTATATGCTATATTACAGATTAAGTTATTCTTAAGCCTTGAGTAATGTAAGTCATACCTATGCCTTCCATTTACTCATGATCTCTTTCTTTTACAGGAGGAGTATATGAAGTGTGAAAGCTCCTTCTGCGGAGTTAAACGCCCGGACTTCTACGGGCACAAGGCGTGCCGGACCCACACCCCATGCATCGCCAAGAGAGGCGACCTTAAATACTGGGATCCGCAGAACTGTCCGATCTGCAATAGTCTCCTAAATGACGCATTCAACAAACCTCCTTCCACGGAGGTACGGGACACTGCTAGAGAGAAACCTCGCAAATGGGTGCGGGGCTTCCAAAAGAACGTCTCTGGACCTTACCTTCCAAACGAAGATATGAGGGCCTTGCTTTTCCCGAAAGCATCCAAGGACTCTGTCATCCCTCAAGACCAGATTCCCACCGTCCAACTGGTGGTCGAACCCGACATCGTTATGGCGCAGTCACTTCGTACGTGTCACATCGATTCCGACGAGGTGGAGCGTATGTCGGAGGTGTCCGAAGGTACGGAGAAGACCCTCATGGGCGAAGAGCTCGACTATGAGGAAGATCAGGTGGAATACCCTGATTCGGAGACAGAGGTCGCTCCAACACCCCCGGTAAAACCCGTAGTGACCGAGGAATCCGTTCCCTCTACCTCCACCGTCTCGGAAACATTACCATCCGCCACCCAAGAGGTCTTCTGGATGCTGGAGGCCCTTATGGAGAAGAAGCTCATAGAGACTCAGGAGCAGTTCCGGACTACTCCCATCGGCTTCAAACAACCGAAGAAGATCTCGGTAAAGGACCTCCCTCACTGCTCGGAGTCTAACCCAATGAGGTACTCCGAGTATATGCCAATCACAACTGGCAAGATCTTCGTAAACGACAAGATTGGTTCTGTCCTCCTGGAAGAACGACCATCTCCTTCGTCGGGAACAGGACACCAAGGAGAGACTTGCCGCTTCTCTGTCACATCAGATACAGCTAGAAGTCATGGCCAGGGACACTAGGGTCCCAGACTTGTATATGGTCCTAGCGAAGTCACACCTAGCAACTGTGACAAAGGACCTGTATAGCTTTGTTAAGGCTCGCAGAGCCTGTAGAGAGTTCGTGTTCGCCAATGCGACGGTGAAACACGAACCCTGGAGACTGATTTCCTCCAACATCTGGGGTAAACATCTGTTCCCGTCAGCCTTGGTGAGAGAGATAGCGAACAAAGCCGCCACGGAGAACCGGAACCTTCTCCACAAGTGGGGCATGTCCCGAAAGAGGAAGTCCTCTCAGGACGAAGGCCCTCAGTCTAAGAGGAAACCCTCCAAGCCTAGGCCCCAGCAACGTCAACCAAGACGCCAGTTTCCGGCTCCCGCTACTCCCCAAGTGGTTGCACAACCACAGCAGACCTTTCAACTGGTCCCCCAACCGGTGGTGTCGCAGTCACCGGTCTTCACCCCTGCCTACGAGCAACATTCCACTACCTTTCGTCCCAGAGGTAGAGGCTCTGGCAGAGGCTCCGGCAGAGATTCTTCTCGCCGCCCCTCCAGAGGCAGAGGGGGAAGGGGAGCTAGCGGCCGAGGTGGCAAACCCTCGGGACACCAGAAACAATGAAGTGCTTCCGGTGGGAGGAAGACTCTGCCAATTACAGGATCGTTGGACCTTCGATCCTTGGACACACAGCATCATCAAGAACGGACTGGGCTGGAGCTGGACTCTACCACCCCTATCCTTCCAGCAATTCTTCCAACCGTCAACCCCCTCTTGGAGGAATATGTCCTAGAACTCTTGAACAAGAAGGTGATCAAGAGGGTAAAGTCAACCAGGTTCCAAGGAAGACTCTTTTGTGTTCCCAAGAAAGACTTGGACAAACTCAGTCATTCTCGACTTGTCCCCTCTTAACAAGTTCATTGCGAACAACAAATTCAAGATGCTAACTCTTCAACAAATAAGGGCCTTACTGCCTCACAAGGCCTACACGGTCTCCATAGACCTGGCGGATGCCTACTGGCACGGTTCAATGAACCACTACGCTTCCTCCTACCTAGGATTTCGACTCCAAAGGAAAAGTTACGCCTTCAGGGCCATGCCCTTCGGGGTCAACGTGGCTCCAAGAATCTTCACCAAGCTGGCAGACGCAATCGTCCAACAGCTACGTCTTCAGGACGTCCAAGTGATGGCCTACCTAGACGATTGGCTAGTCTGGTCGACATCGCCCGAAGATTGTCTGCGAGCCTGCAACTAAGTCACCTAGTTCCTGGAACATATGGGTTTCAAGATAAACACCGAGAAATCTCGCCTCACTCCAGCTCAGAAGTTCCAATGGTTAGGAAACCATTGGGACCTTCAGTCACACCGCCTTTCCATCCCACTGAAGAAAAGGAAGGAAATAGCAGGGTCTGTCAGGAGGCTTCTAAAATCCAAACGGATCTCAAGACGCCAACAGGAACAAGTTCTCGGCTCCCTACAGTTCGCCTCAGTGACAAACCCAGTGCTACGCGCACAGCTAAAGGATGCCGCGGGAGTCTGGAGACGTTTCGCATCCATCGCTCGAAGAGACCTCAAGAGACAGCTTCCAAACAGACTTCGCTCACTTCTAAAGCCATGGTCGGGAGCAAAGGCCCTGAAAAGGTCCATCCCTCTTCAACACCCGACTCCATCAATCAACATCCACACGGACGCCTCTCTGGAGGGTTGGGGAGGTCACTCCCACTAACAGCAGGTTCAAGGAACATGGTCTCCCCTGTTCAAGTCGTTTCACATCAACATCTTGGAGGCTATGGCGGTTCTTCTCACCCTGAAGAAACTTTCCCTGCCTCCCTTGATCCACATCCGTCTGACTCTGGACAGCTCGGTGGTAGTCAGATGTCTCAATCGCCAGGGCTCGAGATCGCCCCAGATAAATCAGGTGCTTCTACCCATCTTCCGTCTGGCGGACAGGAAGAAATGGCACTTGTCTGCAGTTCACCTACAAGGATTCCGCAACGTGACGGCGGACGCTCCATCAAGGACAAGCCCCATAGAGTCGGAATGGTCCCTAGACGCAAGATCATTCTTCTTCATCTCTCTCCAAGTCCCGGAACTTCAGATCGACCTCTTCGCGACGAGCGACAACAATCAACTTCCTCGATATGTGGCCCCTTACGAGGACCCCAATGCAGAAGCAGTGGATGCCATGTCCCTGGATTGGAACAGATGGTCCAAGATCTACCTGTTCACCCCACCCAACCTTCTGCTGAAAGTCCTCTCCAAATTGAGAACCTTCAAAGGGACAGTGGCCCTAGTGGCTCCCAAGTGGCCCCGGAGCAATTGGTATCCCCTGGTCCTGGAGCTGCAGCCCAAGCTGATCCCCCTGCCGGGCCCAGTTCTCTCCCAACAGGTACAGAAGTCGACTCTTCGCTTCATCACTGAAAGTCAAGGACCTTCATCTCATGATTTTCTCTCCCTAGCCGTGAAGAAAAGATTTGCGATCTCGAAGAATAGTTTAGACTTCCTCGAGGAGTACAAAACAGAGTCTACCAGAAGGCAATACGAATCTTCCTGGAGAAAATGGGTTTCCTTCGTCAAGGCAAAAAATCCTACGGAAATCACCATTGATTTTTGCATGTCCTTCTTCGTTCACCTTCATGGACAAGGCTTAGCGGCCAATACGATTTCCACTTGTAAATCGGCCTTGACTAGACCACTCCTATATGCCTTCCAGATTGATTTGTCTAGCAAAATCTTCAATAAACTACCAAAGGCATGCGCTAGAATACGTCCAGCACCTCCACCAAAACCTATCTCCTGGTCCCTGGATAAGGTGCTCCATTTTGCCTCTAGTCTGGACAACGATTCTTGCCCTCTGAAAGACCTGACTCAAAAAGTTATTTTCCTTTTTGTTCTTGCCTCGGGAGCCCGAGTTAGTGAAATAGTGGCATTATCAAGAGAAGAGGGCCAAATACAGTTCACCGACACGGGGGAACTTACCCTCTTCCCCAACCCAACGCAAAGAATGAACTACCCACCCAGAGATGGGGCCCTTGGAGAATCTGCCCCCTGAAGGAAGATGTCTCTCTATGCCCAGTGGAGAGTCTTAAGGTCTATCTTCGAAAAACTAAAGACTTCGGCGGAGGGCAACTCTTCAAAGGAGAAACCTCGGGTAGTGACCTGTCACTGAAACAACCACGAGCGAAAATCACCTACTTCATACGCAGAGCGGATCCTGACAGTACACCCGCAGGTCATGATCCTAGGAAAGTCGCCTCTTCCCTGAATTTCTTTCAAGGAATGGATTTCGAAAGCCTCAGGAGTTTTACGGGCTGGAAATCATCGCACGTGTTCTTCAAGCACTATGCGAAATGGGTGCACGAAGTGAAACGATTTGTGGTAGCCGCAGGTAGTGTAATGAAACCGGCTGCTTAAATCTGCATAGAACAGTGAGTTATTTCGGGACTCTAACTCTACGGGTGCCTGTGTTGACCATATCGTGATACATAGTGATTCAATGGACACTTAGTGTTTCTAATAGGCTGTTCTTCATCAAGGTGAAATGTCATAGAATTTTTGCACGTGTGCCACATGCCCTCGAGCATGGAGTGTTAATTGAACTCTAAAAGACTGGCGTTCCCCCGGGAACTTATGTTTAAAGGCAAAATTTTTCCTTTTCAGACTCAAGATCACCATCTCTTCAGTAATTCTATATGCATTATTTATTATTATTGTAAATAAATTCTATAACCATTATTGTAATTAATTTCTATAATTACTTGTAAACTTAGAAATAAAATGTATTTTATTTACCATGTCCGTCTCCTTTCGCTCGTATTCTTTATTAAGAAATATATGATTGTTATAGTTTCATTTACTCCCTTTCCTCTAATGAGAATGATATAAGTATCTCATATTGTATACTCACCTAATGACTTAATAATGTTCCTACACGAATATGAACCTTCGATCTGTCTCCGAGACCGGCATGATCTCTCCACCAGGTGAGTATTTCTTTAACCGATCACTTCGAGATATCCCTCTTGTCCACCAGGACTCCCCTGCCAGGGGGGCAGGAAGCCAGAACATCATAGAACCTCTGGTAAGGACATCTACTAAGAATGTCACAGTCTCCACGGTCGCCAGACCATAGGAGTATTGTTCGAAGACCTAGGCATTTGGACTGGGGAAAAATCCACGATACATTAATTCTCTGGTACACTTCCATCAGGACGGCATAGCTTGAGCCCAAAAAACGGAAAATCTATTTTTGGGTGAGATAGCCATGTCGTCCTGATGGACCCACCCGTCTGTTCTAGTTCAGCCTTCCAGGCCCCTCCCTGACATACTGTATCGCGGAGATTGGTAGGAACTGAACGTAGGAATAAGACGGACGTGACGTCATTTAACAATAGCGCCCGTTTGTTTACGTCTCGAGTACCAAAAGTAGCCACGTATGAGAGTAACTTTGAAATGGCTCCTCAGTTACTCAGCCACCTTTCCATATTGAAGTGTTAACTCTATATGGGGTGCAGTTAGCTATGTGACGTGTTAATACATGCGTCCCCTGTTGATATACGATATCCTAGAGGGAAACCTTTAGGGTACTCGCACCAGAAGTTAGAATTCTGTAATAACCTTTAGTTTAATTCGCTGGGAATATCCACTGTAGTTAAATATACCCTTAGGAAGCTACTGAAGGAACCTTCCATCAGGACGACATGGCTATCTCACCCAAAAATAGATTTTTCGCTTCGCTCAAAATCCGTTATATATATATATATATATATATATATATATATATATATATATATATATATATATATATATATATATATATACATATATATATACATATATATATATATATATATATATATATATATATATATATATATATATATATATATATATATATATATATATATATATATGTATATATATATTGTAAGTAGGTCAAGGACGGTGGTTCCTCAACATCCGGATCTCAGTATTGATAATGTTTCTTTAAATATGTATGACTCTTTCAAAATTTTAGGTGTGATTCTCGACAGTAAATTTACTTTTGAGAAACATATAAGGTCTGTGTCTTCTTCAATTTCACAAAAAATAGGCTTATTGAGAAAGTCTTTCAAGATTTTCGGTGATCAATCTATTCTGAAGAAGTGTTTTAATTCTTTCATTCTACCTTGTTTTGAGTATTGTTCTCCTGTCTGGTGTTCAGCTGCTGATTCTCATCTTAATTTGTTGGACAGAAACTTACGGTCTATTAAATTTCTTATTCCTGATCTAGATATTAGTCTCTGGCACCGTCGTTCAATTAGTTCATTATGCATGTTGCATAAGATTTTTCACAACTCTGACCATCCTTTATATTCAGATCTCCCTGGACAATTCTATCCTGTTCGTAATACTAGGCAGGCAGTTAATTCTAATAGCCAGGCCTTCTCCATCACGAGGCTCAATACTACGCAGTACTCTAGAAGTTTTATTCCAGCTGTGACCAAGTTGTGGAATGATCTTCCTAATCGGGTGGTTGAATCAGCAGAACTTCAAAAGTTCAAAGTTGGAGCAAATGCTTTTTTGTTGACCAGGCGGACATAGTCTTTTTATAGTTTATTTATGACATATTTGTTTTTGATGTTGTTGATAGTTTATTATATGACATGTATGTTTTGACGTTGTTTCTTATTTTAGAATGATTTATTGTTAATTTGTTCTCTTCATTTATTTATTTCCTTATTTCCTTTCCTCACTGGGCTATTTTTCCCTGTTGGAGCCCCTGGGCTTATAGCATCTTGCTTTTCCAACTAGGGTTGTAGCTTGGATAGTAATAATAATAATAATGTATGTATGTACAGAGAGAGAGAGAGAGAGAGAGAGAGAGAGAGAGAGAGAGAGAGAGAGAGAGTTTGTCGATTGTGCTAGTTTCATAAGAGGAAGATTGTTAGAAAAAAAAGTTATAATGAT
>NC_090742.1:43794730-43802230 GCF_036898095.1 Palaemon carinicauda
TATTTTTCTGGATATTTAATTTTCTGTATTCCCTTTATTCTAAAACTTTGAGAGGTTCCTTCAAGTAGGTCAATAAAGTTAATATTTTCTAATTAAAAGAATTAAAAAAGGGTTGACCGATTCTTAAGGACCTCGCCAACTTGTTTTGTTTTTAAACAATCTACTGCCTAGTTATCCATCCACCAGATCATTTGCTTGTTCTATTAGTGAACTAGACCACATCTTGAATAAGATTACGATGGAAGGCAGTCTCGATACACTATCAGTGGAAGTCAAGCGCTCACAAGCAACATGTATTTATTTATTTGTTCTTCCTTGGTAAACAAAAGTGCCCGGGTAATAGTAACAAGTAACACCTAATACCCTTGTCCTTCGTAAAATGGTGGAGCATTACTTTAAGTTCAACTAAGTGGTCGATTACATTAAGAGCATTTTTATATAATGTTGGCTTCTTGGTCCATAACAGCGGAATAAGAAAATATTCAGGAAGCATCGATCATTGAGGTAGGTCAACCCTTGCAAGTATGCTCGTGTTAGGTGCGATTTTAACGTGTTTAATAATCCTTTTCAGCAGCGTGCATAAATGTTCCTCTCCCTAGTCCTTATAAAATGATAAATGTCGGGGTGTTTCAAATCTTTCTCTTTGAAATTCTAAACTGGATCTTTCATGGGTTCCGATTTATATTTTTCTCTGATAGGATTTTCGAATTTTCGTCTAAGTCAAACTTTTTTAGGAACCATTTTTTTTCTCTGCTGTGCCAAGTGAAAGAATTATTTCATTGACAACATTCACTGTTTATCTTACGAATTAGCTATGGGAATTTTAGAATTTTAATTACCTCCATGACTTTTTGCACACCCTTAATTTCTGAGGTGGTTTTATAAAACTGATGATAACGGGGAGACTAAATAATTGGAAGGGATCGAACCTCACGCACTATCTTTCCGGATCAACCGATAGGAAAAAGGGGTTCTTTCAGAGATAACAAAGAAGAGGAGCAAGGACTTATACTTTAATTAAATCCATACAATTATACTTGGTTATTTTATATAGATTAGTTAACTTTAAATTATCACTTTGGTTAAATTGGTGTTTGCCCTTAACTAAAGATCAATGCACTTTATGTGATCAGACATTCGCTTCCGATGACTTTCTATTTTCAGTGATAAAAGAATAGCCAAAGAAACAAATACTTTATCATATTTCTATGACTTTGTTCTCAAATATGATATTAATGAATCTCTCTTTGCCATGTTTGTTTTCAGAAATTTATCATAAATTTCAAGTCGATATGTTAGGATTATATTGGAAAATTTTGTATGCGAAGCGTATTGAAATTGGCCCAACAAAAAACTCTTCCCAAGTTCTTTAATCATGAATACGGAAACATTAAACACTAATATAGTTCATCATTTCTCGAAAATTGAGATTGGGGGGCCTAAGTGGTTACTTAGAGTTTAGATATTTCCAAAGAATAATATATATATATATATATATATATATATATATATATATATATATATATATATATATATATATATATATATATATATATATATATATATATATATATATATATATATATATATATTATATATATATATATATATATATATATGTGTGTGTGTGTGTGTGTGTGTGTGTGTGTGTGTGTGTATATATAATCGTTCATGTACTGGGGTAAATTATTTTTATAGGCATCTCGAAGAATGCTTACTCTCATGAGATCCATTATTACATTCAGGGTATCAGGCAAAGGAGGATAAAGAACATTTCTGTGATTAGGTTATGTGGGACCTAAAAACATATAATTTTAATCGCGTGAATATCTTATTCTTTAAAGACAAAATCAGGATTATTACTAAATTATACTTCAAAATTGTGAGTGCAGTACTATTTTTTACAAGGTTAATGTTGCATCATCATTATTTGTTTATTGTTGTTGTTATTTTTGTTGATGCTATCTAATAGGAGTAGCAACCGTATTCTTGGAATTAACGTCGGTAAGACATACTTTACAATAAAAACTAAGAAATTAACTAAGAAAACCGCTGATGTATAAATAAAATCTATTTAATGTTGCTCCAATCCTAAGATTACATACGCTACTTCATTATGATAAATGAGTCATTCAGTTCCAGATGAATATTCATTTCTGAAGAATATTACTTTTGAATAAAAAATTTCTCTAAGCTGCTGCTTAACAGGTCACAATAACATTAAATATAAAATGCATTACATATTATCAAGGAAGCGGTGATTTGCAATGACTGGAAGCGTCTGATCAATCGCCCAGGAAAGAATTACGACTGCTTTTAAAATGTCTCAGAAGAACGGGAAAATAAACGATGAAATAAGAGAGAGAGAGAGAGGAGAGAGAGAGGAGGAGAGGAGAGAGAGAGAGAGAGAGAGAGAGAGAGAGAGAGAGAGAGAGAGAGCGCTATAAATCTCAGAAGTGCCATTCGAAGAACATCATCAGCGTTAACTTGGACGTCCAACGAAGCGTGGTCTTCAGCAAGAGTCTCCAAGGAGGAGATTGTGTTGTTTGCTATTGCAATGAACTTGGGAACAGAGATATTAGTTGTTTACCATTGCAATGCACTTGAGAAGAGATCTTTGTTGTTTACCATTGCAATGAACTTGCGAACAGAGATCTTTGTTGTTTACCATTGCAATGAACTTGCGAACAGAGATCTTTGTTGTTTACCATTGCAATGCACTTGAGAACAGATATCTTTGTTGTTTACCATTGCAATGCACTTAAGAACAGAGATCTTTGTTGTTTACCATTGGAATGCACTTGACAACAAGAGATCCCTTTCTTGTTTCGAATTGCAATTAACTTGAGAACAGAGATCCTTTTGTTGTTGACCATTGCGATACACTTCTCGATAGAATTCCTTTTCTTGTTTCCCATTGCAATGCATTTCTCGACTGTGATACTTTTGTTGTTTACCGTTGCAATGCACTTGAGATCAGAGATAATTTTGTTGTTTCTCATGACAATGCCCCTCTCGACCGAGATATTTTTGTTGTTTACCATTTCAATAAATTTAGGAACAGAAATCCTTTTGTTGTTTACCATTGCAATGCCCCTCTCGACCGAGATCCTTTTGTTGTTTACCATTGCAATAAATTTAAGAACAGAAATCCTTATGTTGTTTACCATTGCAATGCCCCTCTCGACTGAGATCCTTTTGTTGTTTACCATTGCAATAAATTTAAGAACAGGCATCCTTTTGTTGTTTAACATTGCTTTGCACATGAGAACAGATCATTTTATTGTATAACATTGCAATGCACTTGAGAAGAGATCCTTTATTGTTTACCATTGCAATGTATTTGAGAACACGAGATATTTTTGTTTACCATTGCAATGAACTTTAGAACATAGATCCTTTTGTTGTTTCCCATTGTAATGAACTTGAAAACAGACACCCTTTTGTTGTTTACCATTGCAATAAACTTAAGAACAGAGATCCTTTTGTTGTTTACCATTGCAATGCATTCAAGAACAGATAATTTTGTTGTTTACCATTGCAATTCACTTGAACAGATCATTTTGTTGTTTACCATTGCAATGCACTTGGGAATAGATCCTTTGTTGTTTACCATTGCAGTGCACATGAGAACAGAGATCCTTTTGTTTACCATTGGAATGAACTTGAGAACAGAGACCATTTTGTTTTATTCCATTGCAATCAACTTGAGAACAGTGATCAATTTATTGTTTCCCATTGCAATACACTTCTCGACTGATATCCTTAAGTTATTTAACATTGCAATTCACTTGAACAGTTTTTGTTGTTGTTTTCCACTGCAATAAACTTGGGAATTGAGATCCTTCGTTGTTCACCATTGCAATGCACTTCTCGGCAAAAAATCCTTTTGTGTTTTTACTAATGCAATGCACTTGAGAACTAAGATCCTTTTGTTTACCATTGGAATGAACTTGAGAACATATATCCTTTTGTTGTTTCACATTGCATTTTATTTGATAACATCATTTTGTTATTTGCCATTGCAATTCACTTGAGAACAGATAATTTTGTTATTTACCATTGCAATGCATTTGAGAACGGAGATTCTTTAGTTTACCATTGGGATGAACTTGAGGACAGCGATCCATTTATTGTTTCCCATTACAATGAACTTGAGAACAGATAATTTTTTTCCATTGCAATAAACTTTAAAACAGAGATCCTTTTGTTGTTTTACCATTGCAATGCACTACTCAGCCAAGATCTTTTTGTAGTTTACCATTGCAGTGCAATTGAGAACAGATCCTATTGTTATTTACTATTGCAATTCACTTGAGAACAGGTAATTTTGTTGTTTAAGATTTCAAATCCCTTGAGAACAGGTAATGTTGTGGTTAAAATTCCAATGAGCTTTAGAACAGAGATCCTTTGTTGTTTTTCATTGCAATGCTCTTGAGAACGGATCCTTTTGTTTATCATTGCAATAAACTTGAGAACAGAGATCTTTTCGTTATTTACCATTTTAATGCCCTTGAAAACAGAGATACTTTTGTTGTTTACTATTGTAGTGAACTTGATACTGTAGATCCTTTTGTTGTTTACCATTGTAATGAAATTGAGAACAGATCCCTTTGTTGTTTACCATTGTAATGAGATTGAGAACAAAGGTCCTTTTGGTGTTTACCATTGTAATGAGATTGAGAACAAAGGTCCTTTTGCTGTTCACTATTGTAATGAGATTGTGAACAAAGGCCCTTTTGTTGTTTATCATTGTAATGAAATTGAGAATAAAGGTCCTTTTGTTGTTTACCATTGTAATAAGATTGACAACAAAGGTAATTTTGTTGTTTACCATTGTAATGAAATTGAGAACAAATGTCCTTTTGTTGTTTACCATTGTAATGAAATTGAGAACAGATCCTTTTCTTGTTTACCATTGTAATGAGATTGAGAATAAAGGTCCTGTTGTTGTTTACCATTGTAATGAAATTGAGAACAAAGGTCCTTTTGTTGTATACCATTGTAATGAGATTGAGAACAAAGGTTCTTTTGTTGTTTACCATTGTAATGAAATTGAAAACAAAGGTCCTTTTGTTGTTTACCATTGTAATGAGATTGGGAACAAATATCCTTTAGTTGTTTACCATTTTAATGAGATTGAGAACAAATGTTCTTTTTGATGTTTACCATTGTGATGAACTTGAGAACAGATATCCTTCTGCTGTTTACCATTGTAATGGGCTTGAGAACAAATGTTCTTTTGTTGTTTACCATTGTAATGAACTTGAGAATAGATATCCTTCCTGCTGTTTACCATTGTAATGAGATTTTGAACAAAAGTCCTTTTGTTGTTTAACATTGTAATGAACTTGAGAACGGAGATCATTTTGCTTATTACAATTGCAATGAAGTTGAGAATAGAGATAAATTTTTTGTTCACCATTGCAATGAAATTGAGAACAGACCCTTTGTTACGATCTTGAAATCGTTACAGGTTCTTTTTAATAAGTAAAATAAATGTCAACAACAACCAATTAGATATGGGAAATGAATATGAAAAGAAACTCGTGAAAAAATACAGCATGTTTATTCACAAACTTATATAAAAAAAACAACGTTACTAATTCGTTTACTTCAACTGACAAATCAAATCAATCGAACACCAATAGAAAAGGGGAACAGTCAGTAAGGTAGAAATACTTAAAGAATAGTTCTGCAGCCTGCGGAGAAGATACTGATACGGAGACTTAAGGTTTGAGAACGTTGCAGACGGTGGCTGAAGTCCAGATGAAACTGGCACGATGACCGGATTCGAAGACGTCACAAATAGGGTGGCATGAAGAAAGGACATCAGAGGTCTCTTCTAAGAATTCGATGATAGTATTGAACTAAGGCAGGATGTAGGCAGTGTTGGCTTCTTCTCGCCACAAGCAGGGAGGGCTGGCTGCTTCAATTTGTCTCTTCTTCTCGGCCATAAAAGGTTCTTTTGGGGTATAGGCTTTTGTAGTCTGAAGGGAAGGTTAGAATCTGGCTCCATCATACTTCTGGTCTTCTCTGTTTCTTATCTTGCTAGGACTTGGATCTTGTTTGCTTCGGACATAGTTCCTCTCTTGTCTTATGTCCTGTCCTACCTCTCTTGGACAATCTCCTCTTGAAGTTTATATACCCATGTATGGGCGGAGTTCATTACAGTGGGCAGTGGTCATTTCCATAGAAGGCGTTCTTTTTTAACAATTCTGCATCTCTATTGGCTTCGTCAAAAACACCCACTTCGATCATGCCATGGAAGCTTCTAGAAGAAATTTCTGATGCAATATGGATCACGTGTTAAGTTGTAACAATAGGGTAGCACATGTCCTTCCATGATGACATATATCCTAAACAAGGATTTCCCTCAGGCTCGATTTCTCAAAATATGATGACTCCACTAATTAAGACGATGACATCTTGGTCAAAACAGGACAGTTCCCTTATTACGGCAGGCCCCATCGGCGAGGCTTGGTTTACTTCCAAAATGGTGACGACAGTGAAGTGATGACAGGTTTGCCGAAACAGGGTCATAGTCGAATCTCGTCTCACACTTTGGGAATAGATATTTTTGTTTTTTAAGACTACTTCTTTAAAAGTATTTAGTCTGCATTCCATTCACTCGACACAAAGCTTCAGTAAAAAAAAAAAAATCTTATTCTGAAAAATCTCTGGAAAGGCTATCAGCTATGACATTATTCTTTCCTTTTATATGAATTATATTCAGACCATAATTTTTTAGCTCTAAACTCCAACGCATGGACGTTTTTCTTATTCTTAAATCTTTCCAAATAAACTAACGGATTGTGATCTGTATACACAGTTAAAACAGGACTACTACCTACATAAATCTCAGTGCTGAAAGGCTGAAACTAAACTAAACCATTCCTCCTCAAGAGTTGAATAATTCTGTTGAGCTGTATCCAGTTTTCTTGAATAACATACGATTGGGTGCTTCGTCCCATTCACTTCTTGCAACAAGACTCCTCTTACATGAATGTCACTAGCATCGATCGCTAAATTAAATTCCTTGCTAAAATCGGGTAACAATAATACTGGCTCGTGAAGCATTACGGCCTTTAATTTACTGAAAGCTTCTACACATTCCTCATCAAATACAAAACTTCGTCCCTTCTTAAAAGATTAGTTATGGGAGCGCTTATTTCTAAATAATATGGGTAAGTCTACGAAAATAAGAAACCATCCCGAAAAATCTCATGGCCTGCTTTTTAGTTGCTGGGATTGGGAAATTGATGATAGCTTCTGTGTTCCCATTTTTAGCACAAATCTAACCGAGACCCACTTTATGCCCTTAATAAGTGATATAGGTTTTCCCAAATTCGCATTTCTTTAAATTTAATACAAGGTTTGCTTTTTCTAGGGCAGTCAGGAGTTTAGCTAAAATTCGTAAATGTTCTTCCCAAGTTCTGAAAATATAACCAGATCATCTAAGTACACGACACAGTTATCAATACCATTTAAAACTTTATC
>NC_090742.1:43817230-43829730 GCF_036898095.1 Palaemon carinicauda
ATATTTGAATGCTGGAAGTGAAAATAACCTATGGCCAAGTTCAGGATTACTTCTGAGATTACTTCTGAAAGTGGAAGAAGGCCTAACCTACGACCAATTTCAGGATTACCTCTTGGATTACTTATGAAAGCGGAAGTTACCTATGGCGAAGTTCAGGATTACTTCTGAGATTACTTATGAAAGTGGAAGAAGGCCTAACCTACGACCAAATTCAGGATTACTTCTTAGATTACTTATGAAAGTGGATGTAACCTATGACGAAGTTCAGGATTACTTATGAAATTGGAATTACCTCTGATTAATTTTGAAAGTGATAGTAACCTCTGACCAAGTTCATGATTACTTCTCTGATTAATTTTGAAAGTGGGAGTAACATAAGGCCAAGTTCTTGATTACTTCTCAGATTACTTCTGAAAGTGGAAGTAACCTATGATGAAGTTCAGATTACTACTGAAAGTGGAATAACTTTTCAGAATAATTTTGAAAGTGAAAGTAACCTATGACCAAATTCAAGATTACTTCTCAGATTACTACTGAAGGGGAAAGTAATCTAAGGCTAAGTTCAGGATTACATTTGAAAGTAGAAATAGCCAATGGCGAAGTTCAGGATTACTTCTGAAATTGGAATTACTGCTCAGATTAATTTTGAAAGTGAAAGTAACCTAAGGTTAAGTTCAGGATTCCTTCTCAGATTACTTCTGAAAGTGGAAGTAACCTGTGGCCAAGTTTAGTTTACTTCATAGATTCCGTTCACATCATTAAAGAAATCTAATCTCTTATCAGAACGTAAATGAAAAGGATACGGGGTGTGGTCAGATGTTCAGCAGACGGGGAAGGAAATTTGACGTGAGTGATTTAAGAGGGTTATAAAGGCCAGTTGCTATGATTATGCCGGCAAGGGAAGGGGGGTGAGCAAAGGGGCGAGATTTAGTCAAATATGGATAATATACTTTGATTTTGTGATGAATATTCTTGTTGAATATATCAATAGCTTCGAAAATATAATGTATTTCAAAACTGAGTTGTGGAGAAAATAATGATCCAAATGCCTGGTTATAATTATGTTCCAATATCATTACATATCTCATGAAGTATATTCCTTTCACAGTTACGGGCGAAATGAAGTAATGAAGAGAAAAAGATAATATGAACCATAGAAAAAGTTCATTACAAAGTTAACGCCACTTTTAATACAACGTATTTGAAAGAGGGTCTGCTCCTGAAATCTGGAATAGTCAAAATGATTATAGTAAATATATCAGCATAATGAAATAATTTTGATTACTATTACACAGAGAGGGAGAAAATGATCATGCATGCGTCCTCATACAAATTACCATCAAAATAAAAAAAAGTATTAACCTAACTACATCCATCGAGTTTAATTGCCTCATCTATACAAAATATTGGTCTTTCAGATGAAAACAGATTCCAAAGATACAAAGACTCAACTTTTCCCAGATTACTCTATATCAAGGAATCCTTTCTCTGCAATATAATTAGTTTCAGCTGCACAGATCAGAGAACCGAACGTTTGTTATGGTTTCATTTCGCAAGACTAATCAGGCTACGATTGGAAGTCTAAAGTCAATTCGTGTGTTCAATATAAATTACATATTGATACAGGAATTCATTTATGGGATGAAACTGCAAGGGAGTAGGCACTATATTTCTGAAATTGTGTTATTTCATTAAATTTATTATTTATTTATGATGAAAGGGCATTTTAGGAGGGTTTCATGGCTTGGGATTGAATAAATTAACTCCTTTTTTTTGTAGAAAGTCGGAAAATTGATGAGACTAGTTTATTTGATGTCATTTTGGAAACTTACTTTTTAAAATATTTTCCTTTTGCAATTTCAAAGTAAATTCAACTGAAAACCTCCATCCTAGCCACAATAGCCACAATACATATCTTTTGGAGGTTAAAGGGTTACTCCTGAGCTGCAGAGGTAAGGGCAGGTTATCACACTGTCGTGCAGTGTCCTAAAGACATGCTAGAAGTACGTGTGTTAAATATTCATTTATTATTTTTCTTTTAATACTTACTTGTAACAACGCAAGTGAAATTGAATGTTGACATATATTTTTCTGGACATTTAATTTTCTATATTATTCCCTTTATTCTAAAACTTGTTGAGGTTCCTTCAAGTAGGTCAATAAAGTTAATATTTTCAAATTAATTAAACTAAAAAAGGGTTGACCGATTCTTAAAGGACGTCGCCAACTTGTTTTGTTTTTTAAACAATGTACTGCCTAGTTATCCATCCACCAGATCGTTTGCTTGTTCTATTAGCGAACTAGGCCACATCCTAAATAAGATTACGATGGAAGGCAGTCTCGATACTCTATCAGTGGAAGTCAAGCGCTCACAAGCACCGAGTACTTATTTATGTGTTCTTCCTTGGTAAACAAAAGTGCCCGGGTAATAGTAACAAGTAACACCTAAATTCCTTATAGCCTTGTCCTTCGTAAAATGGTGGAGCATTACTTGAGTTCAACTAAGTGGTCGATTACATTAAGAGCATTTTTATATAATGTTGGCTCCTTGGTCCATAACAGCGGAATAAGAAAATATTCAGGAAGCATTAATCATTGAGGTAGGTCAACCCTTGCAAGTATGCTCGTGTTAGGTGTGATTTTAACGTGTTTAATAATCCTTTTCAGCAGCGTGCATAAATGTTCCTCTCCCGAGTCCTTTTAAAATAGTAAATATCGGGTGCTTCAAATCTTTCTCTTTGAAATTCTAAACTGGATCTTTCATGGGTTCCGATTTATATTTTTCTCTGATAGGATTTTCAAATTTTCGTATAAGTCAAACTTTATTGGGAACCATTATTTTTTCTCAGCTGTGCCAAGTGAAAGAATTATTTTATTGACAATTGTCACTGTTTATCTTACGAATTAGCTATGGGCATTTTAGAATTTTAATTACCTCCATGACGTTTTGCACACCCTTAATTTCTGAGGTGGTTTTATAAAACTGATGATAACAGGGAGACTAAATAATTGGAAGGGATCGAACCATACGCACTATCTTTCCGGATCAACCGATAGGAAAAAGGGGTTCTTTCAGAGATAACAAAGAAGAGGAGCAAGGACTTGTACTTTAATTAAATCCATACAATTATACTTGGTTATTTTATATAGATTATTTAACTTTAAATTATCCCTTTGGTTAAATTGGGTTTTGCCCTTGATTTACTAAAGATCAACGTACCTTAGGTGATCAGACATTGGCTTCTGATGACGTTCTATTTTCAGTGATAAAAGAGTACGTTATCATATATCTATGACTCTGTTCTCAAATGTGATATTAATGAATCTCTCTTTGTAATGTTTGTTTTCAGAAATTTATTATAAATTTCAAGTCAATATGTTATGTGAAGCCTATTGAAATTGACCGAAAAAAAACTCTTCCCAAGTTCTTTAATCATGAATACGGAAACATTAAACACCAATATAGTTAATAATTTTTCAAAAATGCGGGGGGGGGGGGCCTTTTTTGGTAATTTTTCTGCCGGGACTTTTTAGGTCATTTCGCTAGAGGGTATTTTAGGTCATTTTGCTGGAGGGTCATTTTTAGGTCATATCCTGGAGGGTCATTTTTAGGTCATATCGCTGGAGGGTCAATTTTAGGTCATTTTAAAGGAGTGTCATTTTTAGGTCATTTTGCTTGAGTCATTTTTCTGGAGGGTGATTTTAGGTCATATTGTCTGGTGGGTCATTTTCGGTCATTTTTCTGGAGGGTAATTTTAAGGTCCATTTCGCTGGTGGGTGTTTTCGGGGTCATTTCGCTGAAGGGCCTATTTAAGTCATTTACTGTGGGGTCTTTCTTAGGTAATTTTGCTTGATTGCGTGTTTTCAAATCATTTCGCAGGAGGGTCTTCATTTCAAATCATTTCGCTGCAGGGTGTTTTCTAGTTATTGGGCTGGAGAGTGTTCAGGTCATTTTGCTGAAATCATTTTAGGTCACTTTGCTGGAGGGTTATGTTTAGGTCGCTTCGCTGGAGGGTCATTTTTTAGGTTACTTTGCTCTAGGGTCATTTTTAGGTCATTTCGTTGGAGGGTCATTTTTAGATCATTTCGTTGGAGGGTCATTTTTAGGTAATTTTGCTGGATGGCTTTTTTAGGTCATTTCGCTGGATGGCCATTTTAGGTCATTTCACTGGATGGCCATTTTTAGGTCATTTTGCTGAATGACCATTTTTAGGTCATTTCACTAGATGCCTATTTTTAGGTCATTTCTCTGGATGGTAATTTTTAGGTCATTTTGCGGGAAGGTCATTTCGCTGGAGGGTCATTTTTAGGACATTTCCCTGGATGATCATTTTAAGGTCATTTCCCTGGAAGTTAAAAATTGTCATTTTGCTTGAGGGTCACTTTTTAGGTCATTTTGTTGGAAGATCTTTTGGGGTCATTTCGTTGGAGGGTGTTTTTGGGTCATTTTGCTGAAGGGTCATTTTAGGCAATTTCGCTGGGAACTTCTTTATTACGTAACTTTGCTTGATGGTCTGTTTTCTATGGTCCTCTTTTTAGGTCATATTTTGCTGTAGAGTCTTTTTCAGGTCAATTTGCTGTCGGGTCTTTTTTAGATCCTTTCGCTGGAATGTCTTTTTTTTTGGTCATTTCGCTAGCGTGTCTTTATTAGGTCAATACACTCTACGGTCGTTTTGGGTCATTTTGCTGGAAGGTCTTTTATTAGGTAATTTTGCTGGAGGATCTTTTCAGGTCATTTCACTGGGGGTTCTTTTCAGGTCATTTCACCGGGGGGTCTTTTCAAGTCATTTCACTGGGGGTTCTTTTCAGGTCATTTCACTGGTGGGGTCTTTTTAGGTTATTTTGCTGGAGGGTCATTTTTGGGTTATTTTGCTGGAGGTTCTTTTATTAGGTCGTTTTGCTGGAGGTGCTTTTTTAGGTTGTTTTGCTGGAGGTGCTTTTTTAGGTCGTTTTGCTGGAGGTGCTTTTTTAGGTCATTTCGCTGGGGAGTCGTCTTTAGGTCATTTTGCTGGAGAGTCTTCTTTAGGTCATTTTGATGGAGAGTCTTCTTTATGTCATTTAGCTGGAGAGTCTTCTTTAGGTCATTTTGCTGGAGTGTCTTTTCAGGTTATTTTGCTGGAGGGTCTTTTATTAGGTCATTTTGCAGAAGTTATTTTAAGGTTATTTCGCTGAAGGGTCTTTTTTTTTTTTGGTAATTTTGCCGGAGTTTTTTAAAGTCTTGTTGCTCGAGGGTCTTTTCCTTTAAGCCATTTTGCTGTAGGTTTTTATTAATACAGTTTTGCTGTAGGATCTTTTCAGACTTCCACCGGAGGGTCTTTTAGACTAATTCGTTATAAGGTCTTTTTTACCGTTACTCTCGAGGGTCCTTTTTTTAAAAAAGGTGAATTACATTGTTTGACACTATATATTAAGAACCTTAGTTCCTGCGAGTGACTAGTAAAGGAAGGTCGACCTAATGTCATTGTCGGTGTAGTAAGTAGCGGTTTCCCTTCGTCATCAATATTTTTGTCTCCATCTCACTCACTGACACGATTCTGGTGTTGTTTTTGTTGTTTTTTGTGTTTTTTTTTTCGGTCTTTTATAAGTGAACTGTCGGATTTCACGGCTGTCTCTGTTATCAATGCAGCAGTGACGCCTGATAACGCGTAATAAATCTTTAATTGTTTTTTTTTATTTCTAATACCATTATATTTCCACTTGAATTATGGACAATAGGATTTTAAATCAATTAAATAAATAAAAAAAAAAAATTGCTGGATGGAGCAATCGTCGTGTGATCAATGAAGGAACAATAGCGTAGAACAATAAACAAAACCTTATTTATACAGACTAATAGGAAATATAATTAATTGGATTCAACAAATAAGACAAGGGAAAGATGCTGTTCATAATCCCGCATCATCCCCTCAAAATAGCTGAAGAAGAGGAAGGAATCCAATGAGATTAATAAATGTTTGCAGAGAATCAGTGAAAGTACTCTTGAGAGGGAAGATGAATTATTTGCTAGAGTTCTTCACCGATGATTTCTATTCTTGTGTATTTTAATAGTCATGGAACTGGGGAGAGTGAGGTATTAGGTGGGGGCAGAGTGAAATGTCAGAGTGCCAAGGAGAAATTCAATTGAACTCTTAAGACACCATTGAAAATATTGACTACGGAGAGAGAGAGAGAGAGAGAGAGAGAGAGAGAGAGAGAGAGAGAGAGAGAGAGAGAGAGAGAGAGAGAGAGAGTTTGCTATTTGTCATTAGTAAAAGAAATTGGTTTTAAAAAAGATCCCAGGTTTTTCCTTCCACGTCCGAAAGGAAAGTTACGAAGAGCGAGACTCAAATCAAATGAAAAGCGTAATAGAGAAACCAGGAAAACTGGCATTATTCTTAACAACGAAGGGATAAAGAACAACGAAAAAGAAGTAATACAATATTAAAACAGAATGTTATCTTTTTTAATGAAAAGATAAACTTTGAAAAGAACACAGTATAGCATTGGAGGTCAAGGCTGGAATACAGTGTTATTGTTACTCTGTTGACCTAAGCTATGGATGGGATGTCTTCTTAGTTGAAATTTGGAAGCTATATACTTTAAGAATCGTCGCACTGAAATTCAATCAAGTTAAGAAGGATAAAACTTTATTTTTGAACTGCTGGTTCAAAACAGTAAGTTTAACGATATCAATGTAACGAAAGTAACAGCTGATAGTTTTCCTGTTTTAGATATATATATATATATATATATATATATATATATATATATATATATATATATATATATATATATATATATATATATATATATATATATATATACACATGCATTATATATATATATATATATATATATATATATATATATATATATACACATGCATTATATATATATATATATATATATATACACATGCATTATATATATATATATATATATATATATATATATATATATATATATATATATATATATATATATATATGTGTGTGTGTGTGTGTGTGTGTGTGTGTGTGTATAATCGTTCATGTACTGGGGTAAATTTTTTTTATAGGCATCTCGAAGAATGCATACTCTCATGAGATCCATTATTACATTCAGGGTATCAGACAAAGGAGGATAAAGAACATTTTTGTGATTAGGTTATGTGGGACCTAAAAACATATAATTCTAATCGTGTGAATATCCTATCATTCTTTAAAGACAAAATTAAATTATACTACAAAATTGTTAATGCAGTACTATTTTTTACAAGGTTAATGTTGCATCATCATTATTTGTTTATTGTTGTTGTTGTTTTTGTTGATGCTATCTAATAGGAGTAGCAACCATATTCTTGGAATTAACGTCGGTAAGACATACTTTACAAGAAAACCTAAGAAATAAACTAAGAAAACCGCTGATGTATAAATAAAATCTATTTAATATTGGTCAAATCCTAAGATTACATACGCTACTTCATTATGATAAATGAGTCATTCAATTCCAGATGAATATTCATTTTTTGGAGAATATTACTTTTGAATAAAATCTTTCTCTATATGCTGCTGCTTAACAGGTCACAATAACATTAAATATAAAATGCATTACATATTATTAAGGAAGCGGTGATTTGCAATGACTGGAAGCGTCTGATCAATTGCCCAGGAAAGAATTACGACTGCTTTTAAAATGTCTCATAAAATCGGGAAAATAAACGATGAAATACGAGAGAGAGAGAGAGAGAGAGAGAGAGAGAGAGAGAGAGAGAGAGAGAGAGAGAGAGAGAGAGAGAGAGAGAGAGAGAGAGAGAGCTATAAATCTCGGAAGTGCCATTCGAAGAACATCATCAGCCTTAACTTGGACGTCCAACGAAGCGTGTTCTTCAGCAAGAGTCTCAAAGAAGGAGATTGTGTTGTTTGCTATTGTAATGAACTTGCAAACAGATATATTAGTTGTTTACCATTGCAATGCAATTGAGAATACATCTTTATTTTTTACCATTGCAATGCACTTGAGAAGAGATCTTTGTTTTTTACCATTGCAATGCACTTGAGAAGAGATCTTTGTTGTTTACCATTGCAATGAACTTGCAAACAGAGATATTTGTTGTTTACCATTGCAATGAACTTGCGAACAGAGATCTTTGTTGTTTACCATTGCAATGCACTTGAGAACAGAGATCTTTGTTGTTTACCATTGCAATGCACTTGAGAACAGAGATCTTTGTTTTTTACCATTGCAATGCACTTGAGAAGAGATCTTTGTTGTTTACCATTGCAATGAACTTGCAAACAGAGATCTTTGTTGTTTACCATTGCAATGAACTTGCGAACAGAGATCTTTGTTGTTTACCATTGCAATGCACATAAGAACAGAGAGCTTTGTTGTTTATCATTGGAATGCACTTGACAACAAGAGATCCTTTTGTTGTTTCGAATTGCAATTAACTTGAGAACAGAGATCCTTTTGTTGTTGACCATTGCGATGCACTTCTCGACAGAATTCCTTTTCTTGTTTCTCATTGCAATGCATTTCTCGACTGTGATACTTTTGTTGTTTACCATTGCAATGCACTTGAGATCAGAGATCCTTTTGTATTTTCCCATGCCAATGCAATTGAGAACTGAGGTAATTTGTTCTTTACCATTGCATTGCACGTGAGAACAGATCCTTTGTTGTTTACCATTGTAATGCCCTCTCGACCGAGATATTTTTGTTTACCATTTCAATAAATCTAGGAACAGAGATCCTTTTGTTGTTTACCATTGCAATGCCCCTCACGACCGAGATCCTTTTGTTCTCTACCATTGCAATAAATTTAAGAACAGATCCTTTTGTTGTTTACCATTGCAATAAATTTAAGAACAGAGATCCTTTTGTTGTTTACCATTGCAATGCCCCTCTCGACCGAGATCCTTTTGTTGTTTACCATTGCAATAAATTGAAGAACAGCCATCCTTTTGTTGTTTAACATTTCCTTGCACATGAGAACAGATAATTTTATTCTATAACATTGCAATCCACTTGTGAAGAGATCCTTTATTGTTTACCATTGCAATGTATTTGAGAACAAGAGATATTTTTGTTTACCATTGCAATGAACTTTAGAACATAGATCCTTTTGTTGTTTCCCATTGTAATGAACTTGAAAACAGACACCCTTTTGTTGTTTACCATTGCAATAAACTTGAGAACAGAAATCCTTTTGTTGTTTACCATTGCAATGCATTCAAGAACAGACAATTTTGTTGTTTACCATTGCAATTCACTTGAACAGATCATTTTGATGTTTACCATTGCAATGCACTTTGGAATAGATCCTTTGTTGTTTACCATTGCAGTGCACATGAGAACAAAGATCCTTTTGTTTACCATTGGAATGAACTTGAGAACAGAGACCATTTTGTTTTATTCCATTGCAATCAACTTGAGAACAGTGATCAATTTATTGTTTTCCATTGCAATACATTTCTCGACTGATATCCTTAAGTTGTTTACCATTTCAATTCACATGAACAGTTTTAGTTGTTTTCCACTGCAATAAACTTGGGAATAGAGATCCTTCGTTGTTCACCATAGCAATGCACTTCTCGGCAAGAAATCCTTTTGTGTTTTTACCAATGCAATGCACTTGAGAACTAAGATCCTTTTGTATACCATTGGAATGAACTTGAGAACATATATCCTTTTGTTGTTTCACATTGCATTTTATTTGATAACATCATTTTATTGTTTGCCATTGCAATTCACTTGAGAACAGATAATTTTGTTATTTACCATTGCAATGCATTTGAGAACGGAGATTCTTTAGTTTACCATTGGGATGAACTTGAGGACAGCGATCCATTTATTGTTTCCCATTGCAATGAACTTGAGAACAGATAATTTTTTCCATTGCAATGAACTTTAGAACAGAGATCCTTTTGTTGTTTACCATTGCAATGCACTACTCGACCAAGATCTTTTTGTAGTTTACCATTGCAGTGCAATTGAGAACAGATCCTATTGTTATTTACTATTGCAATTCACTTGAGAACAGATAATTTTGTTGTTTAAGATTTCAATTCCCTTGAGAACAGGTAATTTTGTGGTTAAAATTGCAATGAGCTTTAGAACAGAGATCCTTTGTTGTTTTCCATTGCAATGCTATTGAGAACGGATCCTTTTGTTTATCATTGCAATGAAGTTGAGAACAGAGATCTTTTTGTTATTTACCATTGTAATGCCCTCGAAAACAGAGATACTTTTGTTGTTTACTATTGTAGTGAAGTTGATACCGGAGATCCTTTTGTTGTTTACCATTGTAATGACATTGAGAACAGATCCCTTTGTTGTTTACCATTGTAATGAGATTGAGAATAAAGGTCCTTTTGTTGTTTACCATTGTAATGATATTGAGAAGAAAGGCCCTTATGTTGTTTATCATTGTAATGAAATTGAGAATAAAGGTCCTTTTGTTGCTTACCATTGTAATGAGATTGAGAACAAATGTCCTTTTGTTGTTTACCATTGTAATGAAATTGAGAACAGATCCTTTTGTTGTTTATCATTGTAATGAGATTGAGAACAAAGGTCCTTTTGTTGTTTACCATTGTGATGAGATGAAGAACAAATGTGCTTTTGTTGTTTACCATTGTAATGAGATTGAGTACAAATATCCTTTTGCTGTTTACCATTCTAATGAGATTGAGAACAAATGTTCTTTTGTTGTTTACCATTGTAATGAACTTGAGAACAGAGATCCTTCTGTTGTTTACCATTGTAATGGGCTTGAGAACAAATGTCCTTTTGTTGTTTACCATTGTAATGAACTTGAGAATAGATATCCTTCGGTTGTTTACCATTGTAATGAGATTTTGAACAAAGGTCCTTTTGTTGTTTAACATTGTAATGAACTTGAGAACGGAGATCATTTTACTTATTACAATTGCAATGAAGTTGAGAATAGAGATCATTTTTTTGTTCACCATTGCAATGAAATTGAGAACAGACCCTTTGTTACGATCTTGAAATCGTTACAGGTTCTTTTAATAAGTAAAATAAATGTCAACAACAACCAATTAAGTATGTGAAATGAATATAAAAAGAAACTCTAGAAAAAATACAGCATGTTTATTCACAAACTTATATAAAAAAACCAACGTTACTAATTCGTTTACTTTAACTGACAAATCAAATCAATCGAACACCAATAGAAAAGGGGAACAGTCAGTAAGGTAGAAATACTTAAAGAATAGTTCTGCATCTGCGGAGACGATACTGATACGGAGACTTAAGGTTTGAGAACCTTGCAGAAGGGTGGCTGAAGTCCTGATGAAACTGGCACGATGACCCGATTCGAAGACGTCACAAAAAGGGTGGCATGAAGAAAGGACATCAGAGGTCCTGTTCTAAGAATTCGATGATAGTATTGAACTAAGGCAGGATGTAGGCAGTGTTGGCTTCTTCTCGTCACAAGCAGGGAGGGCTGGCTGCTTCAATTTGTCTCTTCTTCTCGGCCATAACAGGTTTTTTGGGGGGATAGGCTTTTGTTGTCTGAAGGGAAGGTTAGAATCTGGCTCCATCATACTTCTGGTCTTCTATGTTTCTTATCTTGCTAGGACTTGGATCTTGTTTGCTTCGGACATAGTTCCTCTCTTGTCTTATGTCCTGTCCTATCTCTCTTGGATAATCTCTTCTTGAAGTTTATATATAAATGTATGGGCGGAGTTAATTACAGTGGGCAGTGGTCATTTCCATAGAAGGCGTTCTTTTTTAACAATTCTGCATCTCCATTGGCTTCGTCAAAAACGTTCACTTCGATCACGCCATGGAAGCTTCTTGAAGAAATTTCTGATGCAATATGGACCACGTTTTAAGTCGTAACAATAGGGCAGCACCTGTCCTTCCATGATGACATATCCTAAACAAGGATTTCCCCCAGGCTCGGTTTCTCAAAATATGCTGTCTCCACTAATTAAGACGATGCCATCTTGGTCAAAACTGGACAGTTCCCTTATTACGGCAGGCGCCATCGGTGAGGCTTGGTTTACTTCCAAAATGCTGACTACAGTGAAGTGATGACAGGTTTGCCCAAACAGGGCCGTAGTCAAATCTCGTCTCACACTTTGGGAATAGATATTTTTGTTTTTTAAGAATACTTCTTTAAAAGTATTTTGTCTACCCAGGACACGTTCCCACAGAAGAAAAAAAAAATAGAAAATCTACTTTTTTTTTTTTTTTAAAGTCGGCAACGGAAAAACTCATTCATCGCTGAACTGAGGAATATCTGCATGGAACTCCAACTTAACATCAGGAAAACATTCTCCTTTCGCATTCCATTCACTCGACGCAAAGCTTCAGAAAAAAATTCTTATTCTGAAAAATCTCTGGAAAGGCTATCAGCTATGACATTATTCTTTCCTTTTATATATGAATTATATTCAGACTATAATCTTTCAGCTCTAAACTCCAACGCACGGGACGTTTTTCTTATTCTTAAATCTTTCCAAATAAACTAACGGATTGTGATCTGTATACACAGTTAAAAGAGGAGT
>NC_090742.1:43842738-43852738 GCF_036898095.1 Palaemon carinicauda
TCAGCAGATAGACCTATAGGCTTCCCCAAACCCCATCATCCTTAGCTCACAAGGATAACAAGGTTGTTGCGACCAAAGAAAACAGGTCTGAGCGGGACTAACCCTAGTCTGGCGGTCACCAGTCAGGGACGTCTAATATCAGTGGGATTATCGCAATGAAGGGCAAAGGAGGCATTGTAAAAAAATTACAATGAAAACTGTTTAAAGTGATGACTCTTAAAATTCCTTCATGATGAAGTCTGATATTTATTATACCTACCAAGTGGTTAAAGGAGATTCTAAAAATAGCAATAAAAACTTGAAGTAATGACGCTTATAAGTACTTCATGAAGATCGACAATTGCTATGCTTAATAAGTGGTCAAACAAAGGCTATTAATGTAATTTCAATGTTCTCTTTTACGATACTAATCAACAGACAAATATCCACAAAGTAAAACCCAATGACAAGGATGTTCCATTATTGGTACGAACACCGCTTAAGAGAGGAATACATGCCTTATGCCTTGATTCTGAATCTATCCAATCGATACAAATCTCAAAAATCACTTCTCATATCATCATGAGGAAAATCAGTTTCATTAGAAATTATTAAAAGAAACAATCCAACGATCAAAAATTTATCACGTTCGGGAGGCCTACATTCAATACTGCTATTTGTTTCCACATCCTAATTTATCAGTGTCCTAGGGACCAATATGTTATGGCACTCACATATATCAGAGAGAGAGAGAGAGAGAGAGAGAGAGAGAGAGAGAGAGAGAGAGAGAGAGAGAGAGAGCCATAGGTTACTCATCAAGATTTTCACTTTATTTTTTTATGGCTTTTTATATTGAATTCTTTTGTCCTTGTTTCCTATCATTACCCGGGGGATTAAACTCTGTTCAAAATAGGTAGGAAAAATGGGGGAAAATAAGAAGAATTTAATAGTGAAAGGGACACTATCTTTGAAATCGACGTACCAATTACTCGTTATTTCAACTCGCCCCTCAATTTCATTTTCAGTACCAAATATTCTATCTTTAAATATGTCTATTATTTATATATATATACATATATATATACATATACAATATATATAATATATATGATATATATAATATATCATATATATATATATATATACATAAATATATATGACTATATATATATATATATATATAAATATATATATATATATACACACACACACACATATATATATATATATATATATAAATGAATATATATAGATATACACATATATACCTATGTATATATATATATATATATATATATATATATATATATATGTATATATATACATATTCATATATATATATATATATATATGTATATATATAAAAACCTTCCAGTTTTCAGCAAATCTTATGGAATGAAGTTGTTTTTTGGGCTCAAGCCGTGTCGTCCTGATGGAGGGTTCCTATAAGTAGCTTCCAAGGGATATACAGTATGTACTACAGTGATATTCCCAGAGAATCTTACCTTTAGGTGTCCAGAATTCTAACTCCTGGCGCGAATATCCTTAAATTTTCTCTTAAGGATATCACATAATTCAGGGAACGTATGCTTGATACGACACAGCGATCTTCACCCCGAATAGTATTTTCGCCGCGAGGGGGAAGAGTGGCAAATTTAGAAGGGGAGCCGTTATCAAGGTTACCCTATTTCTCATACTACTATTGAGTATCAAGATGGCGCCATATTCAAGATGGCGGTTATTCCTATTTTTGTAGCGATTTCGCTCGGTGGTGTTCCCTGTTGATCTAACATTTTTGATCGATTTTGTGAGGATTATTATGCAATCTCCCGCTTCTTTCGCCTCTGGAAAGTTGAATATTGATTATTTACAATGTATATATTTTTAGCTCCTGTTTCGCAATAAAATTAGAGTAATTTATTGTGCTTAGGAGCTAGACCTGTTACTGGAGGCGCCATGGGCGCTGTCGTTCATTAGGCATGTGTTATTTAGTTAGCAGAACGACTTTCCCGGTTGAAACAGCATTAATAAATTATGAAAGCTATTTAGGCATATTTGAACTAGTAAAGATATTTATGGTATGCATAATTTTCCGCTTCTTTGTCGACGTATACGTTAAGAGTTTTGGTGATTTAGGTAACCGAGATCTCGTCTTGCCTAGGCTATCTAGCCTAGGCGATGTAGTATACTTTCAGACATTTCCCCGTTTACCCCTGTGTATCGTTTTATTGATTCTAAAGGAGATAGTATATCTTCTAGAATTATATAACTCGATACATCTCTCTTGTGGAGAGTTAAAGGTAATCCCTTTTCCCTCTGAGTGCCGCCGCAGATTAGTATAGGGTTTTTCTGTCTCCCACCTTTGCCGGCGAGTGTCCAGCTTTGGTTTTTGACAGAATCTAAGAGTATTCAGTCTTTCTGCCGGCAGCAGAGCAGCAGGGTGAGTAGCCACTTCCTCGCCGGCATAGGAGGCTAAACCTCCCTAAACTGCACCTTGGGTGGTGGTATGTGCCGCCACCTTCTCCCTGTGGTTTAGAAGACTAGTCCTGTGCTGGCAGACCCTAGGCTGAAGAATAGACATTTTCCTGCAGACTAGGATGGCGCCGGCACTGAAACAATGTTTCTCCCTTGTTGAGACGGGGCGGCAAACCTGCCGGCCCCTCCTAACACTATTTTGGCAGACCCTAGGTTGAAGAGTAGACATTCTTTTGCCGCCCAGGACTGCGCCGATACTGAAACAGAGTTTCTCCCTTGTGTAGTGGGGGCGGCAACATTGCCGCCCCCTTCTACAATTTATTCAGGATCCTTTTGTCTGCCCCTCTCTGTCCTTTTAGCAATGGCCGTTGTCCCGCAATCTCACCGCTTGCCGGCTGGGCTCCTACATAGCAGCTGTTTAGTCACTCACCTTTCCCTTATGGACAAGGATCCGGGAAGGTTGTGCCGGCCATGACGGCTGCCAGTGGGAGACACTTCTGTCACCAAGGTTCTTCAGTCCTCCCTTGGACTGGACTGCCGTCCACTAGTTCTGTAACTGGGGTACTAACCCGACCGGCAGGTACTTACTCAGTTGGCGGCATGCCGACTGTACCAGTGCTGCCGGGTACTAACCAGCCGGCCATATGCCGGTAACGGTACTTGTGGTTGGATGCATTCTCCCCTTCTATATGAACCTTCTTTCTGAGGGAAGGCAGTAAGTTATATACTTACATTCTTATTTAGTGTAAACATACATAGTAATAAGGCAGTCCTTCACTCCATGCTTTCTCTCTCTCTCTCTCAGCTAGTATGCCGGCCGGACTGCGCCGTCAGGGACTAGCTATGCCGGCTATATGCCGGCTGAACTACAGTATATGATTATACAGTAGTCAGTATATTTGCAGTACAGTATATACTGCAGATAGAAGACTATTGTATATATTATACAGTAGTTATTTTCCAACATATATTGTGCATCCTTGCCCAGTCTTTTGCTGAGACCAATCCTATATTGAAAGAGTAGAATTCCTTCAATACTCTGATTAGAAATCAGTTTACAATTTATCCTACAATATTAAATAATTAAGAAGGGTCAGTGGTAGTACACTTTCTATCCTTACAGGTTAGAACCCTTATCTTTGAGCTTCCCTGATCAGGAAACTCTATAGTTTTAATATTGGAAGGGAAGGTCACAGCAATTGGCTGAGTGGGATCTACAAGTATGTGTCTTTTCTATTTCTAGTCTTGTCGGTGACATGCCGTCTGGACCGGGCCGCTAGGTGCTAGCCATGTCGGCAACACACCGGCTGAACTACAGTATATGACTGTACAATAGCCAGTATATTTGAAATATAGTATATACTGCAAACAGAAAACTATAGTATTATTATACAGCAGTTAATTTCTAACACATCTTGTGTACTCTTATACAGGCTTTTGCTGAGACTGAACTTATATTGAAAGGATAGAATTCCTTCAATACTCTGATTAGTATTCAGTTAGTACTTTCCCCACAATATTAAATAATTAGAAGGGTCAGTGGCAGTGTACACTTCTTCTATCCCTAGAGGTTATAACCCTTCTATTTTGAGTTGCCCTGATAAAGGAAGCTCTTTATTTTTAATATTGGGGGAGGTTACAGAAATTGGCTGGGAGGGATACACAATTATGTGTCTTTCACTATCCCTTTCTAGCTTTCTATCCTAAGCTATAATAATTAGAATATGATTAATTGCATAATTGTTTATCATGCGAGATAAACAATCGTATACTTATTTTGTTTTCCTTTCTTTACAGGAGGAACCCCAGATGAAATGCGATGCAGTTTTCTGCAATCTTAGGAGCAAGTACTTTTACGGTCATAAAGCATGCAGGTCTCATGCCCCCTGCAATATTATTACCGAATACCTGCAATATTGGGACCCCCCCAAGTCTGCAATATTTGCCGGACCTTAGTGATAGAAGGTTTTGATGGTCCCAAGTCAATGGAGTCTAGGGATGCGGCACGTAAAAAAACGATGCAAATGGGTAAGAGGGTTCCAGAAGAACTCTCCAGGACCATACCTACCTAACGATAGGATGCGTAGCTTACTGTTCCTGAAAGCGAGCAGTGAAATGGTGGTGCCCCAAGCACGACTAGCACCTCCCTGCAGCCAGATTGCCATCGAGGTGGAGGGCAGGAAGGCAGCTCTGGAAGAGGATGACTATGTCATGTCAGAATTCCTTCTGTCTGTGCCGGCCCTGGAGCCGTTAACCTCAACGTCTTCACCTTCTACCCCTCTATTAGACAAAATGAGCCAGTCACTGGCCCATCTTATGGGTCTAAGGGAGAACTTTTGCAAACAAGGCGAAACAAAGGAAGCGAAATTCAAGAGAGAGCTCCGTGAAGCTCCACTCATCGCCTCCCGAGGGTCATTCATGCGACCCAGAGATCAAGACCTCCCGACATGCTCCAAACCCAATCCCTGGAGGTATGCGGAGCTTATGCCGATTTGGGACGGCAATCTCTACATCGCAGAGAATATAGGAGCTGTCCCTTTAGACGAAATCCAGTTTTGGCCAAGCTTTAACCCTTTCCCTGATTGCTTCATTCGACTGAAGCATGAACAAACGTCAGAAAACGAGACGGAACCAAAGGAAGTCATGGTTTTCGACCACGATAAGGCACAGGCTCTCTTGTCAAGTAGCCTGAGAAAGGCGGGTTACTCAGTGTCAAAAGTGTCTGCCTTGAGCAAGAAACACCCTACCTTTCTTGCTCCTGCTTCAATAGCATTCCTCTTTCCGTGGAAGGCATTTAAATCTGTTGCCAAGGCAGTGGAGGCAGGAAAACCATGCCCTGCACTTGAGGAGTGCAGGCCTCTGTCACTAGCCTCGTCCATGCAGGAGAAGGATTGGAAGTAAGTCCACCTAACCTTCTAAGTAGGGAATTGGACTCTTGACATCGCTGGACGACAGTTTAGCGAGAATCTACCTAAACTTTCTGAGTTCCTCTTGTGCAAGGAACAAGAGACAAAGGAAAGACTTGCGGCCTCCTTATCCCTACAAAACTGCATAGAGATGTGTGCAGCCCAACGAAGTACCCCAGACATGCTCACAGACCTGGCCAAAATGCATATGGCCACCTTCGTAAAAGATCTATATGCCTTTATGAAGGCTAGGAGAGCCTGTAGTGTTCGTGTTCACTGCTGCAACAGTGAAACATGAACCCAGGAAGCTGATATCATATCTTCCAACATCTGGGGTAAAGACCTCTTTCCAAACGAAGTAGTCAAAGAGGTAGTCGAGAAAGCCATCACAGAGAATAGGAACCTTCTCCAGGAGTGGGGCATCTCTTCAAAGAGGAAGTCTTCCTCAGATGTGGGTCCCCAACCTAAAAGGAAGACGAAGAAGTCTAGACTATTTCCTCGGTCTGCTCAACAACATCCCACTGTTTCTATGACCGCAGTGCCCCAGGTAGGCGGTCAAGGAGGTAAACCCTCCGATCAATCGGAGCAAGGAGACTCTTCCGGTAGTAAGGAGGCTCCAATAGGATCGTTGGCCATTCGATCCTTGGGCCCAAGGCCTAATCAAGATTGGACTAGGATGGAAACTAGACATGTCTCCACCATCATTTCCTTAACTCTTCCAACACTTCAACCTCGTATTAGAAGAGTATACCCTATAGCTCTGGAGCATACAGGTTATAAGGAAAGCAAAGTCCATCAAATTCCAGGGAAGGCTGTTTTGTGTTCCCAAGAAGGACTCAAGAAAACTTTTATTCAGGACTTGTCACCACTCAACAAGTTCATAAGAAACAGCAAGTTCAGGATATTAATCCTTCTACACATAAGGACCCTATTACAAAAAGGGGCGTTCACAGTCTTGATAGACCTGACAAATGGCTATTGCCATCTTCTAGTCGGTCGCCCCTCTCCTCCTACCTAGGATTCAAGTTACAGAAGATAAAGTATGTTCTAAGAGCCATACTCTTCGGACTAAACATAGTCCCAGGTATCTTCACGAAATTGGCAGACGCAGTCGTGCAATAACCACACCTAGAAACTGTTCAGGTAACAAAGTACCTGGACGACTGGCTGGTGCGGGCAGCACCCAAAGCGGCTGGTCTGCAAGCATCCAAAGAAGTAACCCAGTTCCTGGAACATCTGGGATGCAAAATCAACTTCAAGAAGTCTCGACTCTCTCCAGCTCAAAGGTTTCAATGGCTGGAAAACCATTGGAACCTGAGGTCACATTGTCCCTCCTTTCCCTTAGGGAAGAAGAAGGAGATCGCAGGGTCCGTCAAGAGACTACTGCAATCCGACAGGATTTCAAGACGCTAACAGGAAAGAGTACTGAACTCTCTCCAGTTCGCAGCACTGACAGACCCAGTGCTAAGAGCACAGAGGAAGGATGCGTCAGGAGTCTGGAGAAGATATGCATCAAACGCTCAAAGAGGTTTAAAATGACAGATATCGGCCTTACTTTGATCACTTCTCCACCCATGGTCGAAGGCCAAGAGCCTAATGAAGACCGTGCCCTTGCAACCACCTCTACCATCGAAGATCATCCACATGGATGCCTCGACGGAAGAATGGGGATTTCACTCCCATCAAAGGAAAGTCCAAGGGTCCTGGTCATCTCTGTTCAAGGCCCTTCTCATCTACATTTTGGAAGCCATGGCAGTCCTGTTGACGTTGGGAAAACTCTCCCCACGCAGATCAGCCCTCATCAGGCTGATCTTGGACAGCGAAGTGATAATGAGATGTCTGAACCGACAAGGCTCGAGATCGTCCCATATAATCCATGTGATATTAGCCATCCCTTGCCTAAAGAGGTGGCACCTATCAGCAGTTCACTTACAAATGATCCGCAATGTGACAGCGGATGCTCTACTCAAGCGCAAGCCGATAGAGTCGGAATGGTCCACAGATGCAGACTCATTCCCTTCCAGCTTGGAACAAGTCCCGGGAAGGCAGATCGACTTCTTCATGACGAGCGTCATCAAGAAACTACTTCGATAGGTAGCCCCATATGAGGACCCTCTAGAGGAGATAACGGACGCCATGTCCCTAGTTTGGAACGGATGGACCCGGAAATTCCTGTTCCTTCCATCCAATCTCCTGCTGAAGGTCATCAACATGCTGAGATCATTCCAAGGAATGGCATCTCTAGTGGCTCCCAAATAGCCCAAGAGCAACTGCTTCCCTCTAGCGAGGGAACTGAGGCTGAGGCTGGCCCTTGTACTGAACCCAGCACTATATCAAAGGGTTCAGAAGTTAACTGTCTTCAATTCACCACAGAAAACCCAAAATCTTCATTTCATGATTTTATCACCCTAGCGGTTAAGAAAAGATTTGGGATCCCAGAAGGCAGTATAGACTTCCTAGAAGAATACAAGTCTAAGTCAACTAGAAGACAATATGAATAGTCTTGGAAAAAGTGGGTTGCTTTTGTTAAAGCAAAAGGACCGAAAGAAATTTCAATAGACTTCTGTCTGTCCTTCTTTATCCATCTTCATAATCAAGGTCAGGCAGCTAACACGATAACTACGTGTAAGTCAGCCTTGACTAGACCTCTTCTATATGCCTTTCAAGTGGATCTGACGAACGAAATCTTTAACAAGATCCCGAAGGCATGCGCTAGACTTAGGCCTGCAGCTCCTCCGAAGCCCATCTCATGGTCTTTGGACAAGGTCCTACATTATGGTTCATCTGTGAACAATGAAGATTGTTCTCTCAAGGATCTAACTCAGAAGGTTATTTTCATGTTCGCTATAAGCCTCAGTGGCTAGAGTTACTGAAATAGTAGCCCTATCAAGAAATGAGGGCCACATTCAGTTCACAGAAGTGGGAGAACTGAATCTTTTTCCTGATCCAGCCTTTCTCGCCAAGAACGAGCTACACACTAAAAGATGGGGTCCCTGGAGAATCTGCCCTCTGAAGGAAGATGTCTCTCTATGTCCAGTAGAGTGTCTAAAGGTCTATCTTCGTAGAACTTCAGACTTCAGAGGAGGACAGCTCTTCAAAGGAGAAACTTCAGGATCAAACTTATCCCTAAAACAACTAAGGGCGAAGCTCACCTACTTCATTCGCAGAGCGGATCCTGACAGTACACCCGCAGGTCATGATCCGAGGAAAATTGCTTCATCACCGAACCTTTTTCAGTATATGAACTTTGAGCGTCTTCACTCATATACTGGATGGAAATCATCCGCTGCTCTACAAACACTACGCTAAGCAAGTCCATGAACTGAAGCATTATGTGGTGGCGGCAGGTAGTGTATTAAAACCTGTCGTCTAGTGCTGTGATGAACAGTTAATTGATTGGGACTATCAATTAGGGTGAAAAGGTGTTGACACTTCCAGTGCGATACCTTTTAAGTGATTGTCACCATGGTGACACTAAGACTGTTCAAAACCTCAGGTATGGAATTATACAGATAACACTTGTGCCGTGTGTACATAGTACACAATGTTGATAGTATACAATATTTACAGAATTTATATTGGGAAAATTTATCAAAATTTTCAGCTTTAGCGTGGCACTCATCATTTCTTCCCTTTAAGGGAGGAAAAATATTTTATTTATACGTTGTACGTATAATTCCTTTTACACGTTACATTCGTTTCACTCGTTTTCCATTTAGTCATTTATTCGAAATAAATGTCTATTAGAATGTAATTGCGTCCTATTTCGCCCTGCAATTTGCACATTAAATATGCCAGAGTTCTCGTACTTATTTATTCAAGTAAACCTCATATCATTGTATGCTTACAAACACTGGATATAGTTGACACTTGTACTGTTCCGACAATATATACAAACCGTGAGACCGTTTATATATTGGGTGGATACTTATGTTTGTTCATACAATATATGCTAACCTTAAGGCCCCTTTTCTACTGTCTAGTATGACTTTCCTGCAGGAGGCAGGAAGCACTAACATTGTCTATGATTAGTGGTAATGACGGATAACGGTAACGTCATTTGTTTCAATGGTCCAGATGAACATAAAAAATTTGTCTCAAGGTTAAGGCACCTATGAAAATCCTCAGATACAGTACTTTCTAGTAATTCTCTGGTAAACTTCCATCAGGACGACATGGGTTGAGCCCAAAAAACGGATTTTGAGCGAAGCGAAAAATCAATTTTTGGGTGAGATAGCCATGTCGTCCTGATGGACCCGCCCTCCTTTTCTATAAAAAAGGCCTTGGCAGGATCCCTCCCGAAACTACTATATCAGTAGCACCATGCTCAATGCTACAAGGAATAACCGCCATCTTGAATATGACACCATCTTGATACTCAATAGTAGTATGGGAAATAGGGTAACCTTGATAACAACTCCCCTTCCAAATTTGCCACTCTTACCCCTCGAGGCAAAAACGCTATTCGGGGTGAAGATCGCTATGTGTCGTATCAAGCATACGTCCCCTAAATTATGCAATATCCTTAGGAGAAAATTTAAGGATATTCGCGCCAGGAGTTAGAATTCTGGAGACCTGAAGGTAAATTCTCTGGGAATATCACTGTAGTTCAAATATCCCTTGGAAGCTACTTATAGGAA
>NC_090742.1:43857738-43860238 GCF_036898095.1 Palaemon carinicauda
TACTAGGCTGGTGTGTCGTGAGCGATCAGAGGAAAATTTCCCACAAACACGAATCCGCAGTGGCCAGTTTGGTGGTGAATACTGGCCTAACCCCAAAAAATGTCATTGTCGGAGGCCATTGTCCTGCAATGGACTAGGACGTATTGTACCTAAAGTTTTGATATAAATTGGGTCGATCACACTTGAATAAAATACAGTATGCAAGCACTGATGTCCCTTATTGGGGCATAAAAAGACCTTTTATGGACGGAAAAGTTAACTCGGACTAAAAGACGCATGGAGTTCATGAATGTAATGAAAAAAAAAAAAAAATCTTAAATGGAAGCTGTGCTGCAAGTCGAAATCACTGTAATCCGCAAACTTATCATACCCCTTAATTCCTTTCCAGTCACGGTCATCGGCATTGCCAGATGGATAGTTACTGTGTCTCCCTGTCACTTCGGTGGAGGGAGAGAGAGCAGTCATAACTTCGTGAAAGGGGATACCCCGAGAGGTACATTGTTTGTGTCTATATCTATTCAAAATATTTAGCTTTCATTATTTTCAGGTCGCATGCACAAGTGTATATGTACAGTATAAACATATGTATAAAATCCAAATTCCCAAATCTTTAGCATTAGAATGCCAAGTACTCTCTCTCTCTCTCTCTCTCTCTCTCTCTCTCTCTCTCTCTCTCTCTCTCTCTCTCTCTCTCTCTCTGTGAGAGTTTGTATTATCGTTTGCACCAATTATGAGGCACTCAAGTCGAAATTCCGACCGCGTAGAGCAATGCAAAGCTTCGAATACCGCAATGTATTCTTTTTCAAAGTTATCCGTGTTAATGATATTGTTGCTGTTCTGCAGCTGGAATATGCTTTTCCTTTTGCAGCTTCATTGTCTTTGTTGATTCCGTGTGCAAAATAGCATGAAAATGGAAGCGGCAAAATTATCCTCTGGTGCTTACCTCCGGTTTAATAACAATTCGTAGGCAAAGTAAAAACACATGTTCAGACATCTGAACTTTACATACATACATACATACATACATATATATATATATATATATATATATATATATATATATATATATATATATATTATATACATATAAATATAAATTATATATATATATATATATATATTATATACATATAAATTATATATATATATATATATATATATATATATATATATATATATATATATATATATATATATATATATATATATATATACATATACATATATATACATATAGACATACACATACATATATACACACATACACAAGGATAAAGAAATAATGATAGAGAAAATTAAAGAAGATAGAGAAGAAAGGACAAAGATAAAACGAGAACTAAATTGCCTTCTTAGGAGGATGCAAGAGAGAGAAGATGAAATTACTTCTCTGGAGCAAATTATTGAGAACAACCAAAAGGATAAAAAGAGGATAATAAGAGATAATTAAAGAAGACCAAGAAGAAAGAGGAAAGATGAAACAAGAACTAAATTGCCTTCTTGGTAAGATGCAAGAGAAGGAAGATGAAATTACCTCTCTCTGAAGCAAATAATCAAGGATAAAGAAATAATGATAGAGAAAATTAATGAAGACCAAGAAGAAAGAGGAATGTTGAAACAAGAACTAAATTGCCTTCTTGGGAAGATGCAAGAGAAAGAAGATGAAAATACCTCTCTGAAGCAAATAATTAAGGAAAAAGAAGAAAGCAAACAAAGAGGGCATGATCTTTACTGTGTCCTTGAGGTGAAGAACAAATTGTATCTTCTGGTGAACCAAAGAGAGGAAGAAATCATTAATCTGAAGAGAATTATAATGGAAAAAGAAAAGGAAATTCAAATTTTGGAAGGATTGATTAAAGAAGAAACACGTAAGAAGTCTATTAAGAAGAACAAAATTGATCATTTAGTTAAAAACGTAATAGGAAAAATTGGTTCTCTGGAAAATCTCTACAATCAAGAGGAATATAAAAAAGACTGCATAAAGTTGGAAGAAGAGGAATATTAAATACATAAAAAATAAAAAAACCCAAAATATAAAAAAAATACCCAAAAATATAAAAACTAAAAAATCCCCCACCCCCCAAAAAAGGAGGAATAGCAGCAGAAGCAGCAACAACAGGACTAGCAGCAGCAAAAGTAATAGGGGGGGGGGGGGGGGGGAATGAGCAGCAGCAGCAGAGGAAAGTCTGACTTCGTTCTCGTATGCTTTGTTCCTTGATGAAGATTCACCTGCACTGTTTCTTTGTCAGGTGAACAAAAGCAGAAAGAACAAGTCTGATTTCTTCTCAGCAACAGCTGCAGCAGAGGCAGTAGCAGAGGAAGAGCGAAGTCTGCTTCGCCGTAGTATGCTTTGTTACCTAATGATGATTCACTTGTACTGTTTCTTTGTCAGGTAAACAAAAGCAGAAAAAACAGGTCGGATTACTGTATTTCCTCTCAGCAGCAGCAGCAGCAGCAGAGGGAAATCTGACTTCGTTCTAGTATGCATTGTTCCTTGCTGAAG
>NC_090742.1:43865238-43867738 GCF_036898095.1 Palaemon carinicauda
AGGACAAGCAGGAGGTGTTCTACAGACATCAGGTAAACCACGAGGAGCTCTACAATCATCCAGTAAACCGGGAGGAGTTCTACAATTGTCAGGTAAACCGGGAGAACCTCTACAATCATCAAGTAAACCGGGAGAGCCTCTACAATCTTCAGGTAAACCAGGAGAAGCTCTACAGTCATCAGGTAAGCCAGGAAGAGCTCTACTATAATCGGTTAAATCAGGAGGAGCTCTACGTCATCAGGTATACTGGGACAAGCTCTATAATCATCAAATAAACTGGGAGGAGCTCTAAAATAATCAGGTAAGCTGGGAGGAGCTCTATGATAATCAGGTAAACGGGGAGGAGCTCTATAATCATCAGGTAAACGAGGAGAAGCTCTACAATTATCAGGTAAACGGGGAAAAGCTCTACAATCATCAGGTAAACGGAGAGAAGCTCTACAATCGTCAAATAAACGAGGAGGATCTCTACAATAGTCAGTTAAACGAGGAGAATCTTTATAATCGTCAGGTAAATGGAAAGGATCTCTATAGCGATAGGTACTGTAATAAGCTCTACAATCATTAGGTAAATGGGGAAGAGGTCTATAATAATCAGGTAAACTGGAAAGAGCTCTACAATCATCAGGTAAATGGGGAAGAGGTCTATAATAATCAGGTAAACTGGAAAGAGCTCTACAATCGTCAGGTAAATGGGGAAGAGGTCTATAATAATCAGGTAAACTGGAAAGAGCTCTACAATCATCAGGCAAATGGGGAGAAGCTCTACAATCATCAGGTAAATGGAGAGAAGCTCTACAATCATCAGGTAAATGGGGAGAAGGTCTACAATCATCAGGTAAATGGGAAGAAGCTCTACAATCAATACGTAAACAAAAAGGTGCTCTATAATCATGTGGTAAACCGTAAGGAGCTCTGTAATCATGTGGTAAACCGTAAGAAGCTCTATAATCATGTGGTAAACCGTAAGGAGCTCTATAATCACATGGTAAACCGTAAGAAGCTCTATAATCATCCAGTAAACCATAGAGAGCTATACATTCATCAGGCAATCTGGAAGAAGCAGTGCAATCATCAAATAAATCAGAAGGAGCTCAGTGATCTTTAGGTAAACAAGAAGGAACTCTGTGATCTTTAGGTAAACAGTAAGCAGCTCTGTGGTCTTTAGGTAAAGAGGAAGAAGCTCTGTGATTTTCAGGTAAACAGGAATGAGTTCAGTGATCTTTAGGTAAACAGGAATGAGTTCAGTGATCTTTAAGTAAACAGGAATGAGTTCAAGTGATCCTTAGGTAAACAGGAAGGAGTTAATTGATTTTTAAGTAAACAGGAAGGAGCTCAGTGATCTTTAGTTAACAGAAAGGAGTTCAGTGACCTTTGGGTGAACAGGAAGGAGCTCAGTGATCTTTGGTTAAACAGGAAGGAGCTCAGTAATCTTTAGTTAAACAAGGAGGAACTCGATGATCTTTAGTTAACAGGAAGGAGCTCAATGATCTCTAGTTAACAGGGAGAAGCTCAATGATCTCTAGTTAACAGGAAGGACCTTAGTGATCTTCAGGTAAACATGAATGAGTTCAGTGATCCTTAGATGAACTGGAATGAGCTCAGTGATCTTTAGGTACACTGGAAGAAGCTCAATGACCTTTATGTACACCTGACAGAAGCACAGTGACATTTAGGTAAACAGGAAGGAGCTCAGTGATCTTCAGGTAAACCAGAAGCTCTGTGTTCATCAGGTAAACTGGAAGGAGCTCTGTATTCAACAGGTAAATTGGAAGGAGCTCTATAATCATCAGGTAAACTGGGAGCAGCTCTATAATCATCAGATAAACTGGAGGGAGCTCTATAATTATCAGGTAAACTGGAAAGAGCTCTATAATTTTAAGGTAACCTAGAAGGAGCTCAATAATTATCAGGTAAACTAGAAGGAGCCCTATAATCATCAGGTAAACTTAAAGCAGCCCTATAATCATCAGGTAAACTGGAAGGAGCTCTATGATCATCGCGTAAACTGGAAGCAGCTCTATAGTCATCACGTAAACTGGAAGGAGCTCTATAATCATCAGGTAAACTGGAGGGAGCCCTATAATCATCGGGTAAACTGGAGGGAGCCCTATAATCATCGGGTAAACTGGAGGGAGCCCTATAATCATCGGGTAAACTGGAATGAGCTCTGTGATCATCGGGTAACCCGGAAGAAGCTCTTTGATCATTACAGAAACCTGAAAGAGCTCTTTGATCATCAGGTAAACCGGAAAAAACTCTCTGATCATCAAATAAACATGAAAGATCTATGATGATCAGATAAACCGGAAAAAGCTCTGATCATCAAATAAACCTAAAAGAGCTCTGATGATCAGATAAACCGGAAAGAGCTCTCTAATCTTCGTTATATAAGTGTTTTGTCATTTTACATATCTAATTGCAGTTACGCTACGTTGGAATAAGTCTCCTACAATGATTCAATTTTGCAAAGCCGATTACCACAACCGCATTTATGGAT
>NC_090742.1:43872738-43877738 GCF_036898095.1 Palaemon carinicauda
GGAAGGAAGGAGGGAGGAGAAGAAAGAGTGAAACGTCAAGAGCCAAGAGAAATAAAGATGAACTATGAAACATGGTGAGGATTAGCGGAACTGTCATTAAAGTGTTTTAGAAAGTAGATAATGGAACAAAGAGAGAGAGAGAGAGAGAGAGAGAGAGAGAGAGAGAGAGAGAGAGAGAGAGAGAGAGAGTGTGTGTGTGTGTGTAATTAGCAACGAGTTATCTATCTTTTTATATTTCAATGGTAAAAAATAGATAAACTGACAAGAGGGCTTAATTGCAAAGGGACAAATAAAAAGGAATAAACTTGTAAATAATGACAGAATGAAACTCAACTTATGGTTTCCCTTTCTCGTTTTGCTGCTCAACACCTCCCCAAACCCCAACCCCACACGCACCAATTCCACCCACCCCCCTCAAATTCCCTTCCAGGAAACCCCAGTCTGGTGAAATCCCCCCCCCCCCTTCCCCCTTTCCCTTACAGGAAGATGTGGTAACGTTCCTGACTGGTAAACGCTAGACTGGGGTTAGACTCCCGCTCAAACTCGTTAGTTCCTTTGGTCGCTAAAACCTCACCATCCTTGTGAGCTAAAGATGGGGGTTTGAGGGAGCCTAAATATCTATCTGCTGAGTCATCAGCAACCATGGCCTGGCCATCATTGACCCTAGCTTAGGTGGAGAGGGGGCTTTGGTGCTGATCATATGTATATATGGTCAGTCTCTAGTGCATTGTCCTGCTCGATAGGGTAATGTCACTGTCACTTGCCTCTGCCATTCACGAGCGGCCTTTAAACCTTAAACCTTTAAACCGATCGCTTCCTGGAAGCCGCTAATGGAACAGTATTTCTTGGGGGAAAAAATCAGTATTCGAAAAAATGATATCAGATCGATAAACTCTTCCTTTTCCGATGTAGAAGAGTGTTGATTTTTGTAGCCGATAGTCTTCCAAGGGGTAAATTCAATCTTTATGTATCAAAAAGGGAAAGAAAATATACAGTTAATTTGGGCAAGGAAATAAACAGTAGTTTCTAAGGGTGATATTTACTGATTATTCTAATATTTTACGTCATAAATTGAATAATGAATAACGTAATTACTTAGAAAATGACAAATGTGAAACAGGTCGGTATCATAATTGTGGCTGTAATTAAATTGCAACGATATATAAGATAATTAGGCAATATTAAGAGCATTTACATTATCTGGAGACTAATTTAATAAGCCTGAAGTTTAGGTGGCACGAGTTTGAAATCAACAGCTGATACGAACAGAGAAATTCTGAGAATGAGAGAAATTGGAAAATCCTTTTTGGAGGAAGTTTCAGCTAAAAAGACTCGGAATAGAGACTCATTCACATGCATTAATATCCCCTGTCCAAAAGAAGCGAAAGAGTCATACATCTTTTCGTCATATTGTTTTCCATGTAAAATTCTATATCCAAGAAAAATATGTTTACATAATCAGACAATAAAATTTTGAGTTTTCCAGTAAATAAAGACATTATAAATTTATAAATATGACGTTAACATCCGGATCTGGTGCTGGGAGGTAATTCAGCACTCTTGTACAGTTGGACGCAGGAAGTCCTTGTACACCCTGCTTTGAAGAAGTGTACCTAGCCACACTGTTACTGCGCGGAGAGTCCCTTTGTTTACACCCTTGTCACCGCTTCTGCCATCTCTTCCTACGCTATCTGTTTGGTTACTCGCCACGAGGTAAGGGTGTTACAAGTTGTATCATGACGTATAAGGTAAAAGATGTTGGACAGAAAGAAGGAAGAAAGGAAACACGAACGGAGGTATAGTACAAGATGGATGAACCAAGAACTCTTTTAAAGACGTGAAAACTCACAATTTTTCCTCAAAACTAACTCAAACAATCTTGAGACAAACAAATAAAGAAAACAATTAGAGAATGAAATGCGACCGGCATTTTTCCCTTCGTAGTTTGCACTGCATCATTAGTACGAGAAATAATGAATCAGCAGAAGAAGAAACCAATAGTAAAAGGTATCGTTTTTTATATGCTCGAGAACTAGTTCCGTTTGGCTCCGATAGATGTCGTTAATTTGTGAAGATGAAAGATGGATAAGAGTTTAGAGAGAGAGAGAGAGAGAGAGAGAGAGAGAGAGAGAGAGAGAGAGAGAGAGAGAGAGGTGAAAAGTAGAAATGGAACTTTGCAAAAGAAAAGGTAAAGAAGCAACAACTCTCCCAAAACATAATCAGAATAATTCCTAATATATAATAATAATACTTAATTGAAATTATATTTAACGTAAAAAAATACAACCATTAACAATCATCATTAAGGTGTGGATTCAAGTCAAAATATAACCTGTACTCCTAGTTTTGATGATAGCCCATTTGCTAACATAACCTAACCTATTAATTAATCATATGGAACGAATACCAAAACTCACTGTGTACGTATGCCTAGGAAATATTCTAATTTGTAATTTCATTTATATCATTATTATCATCATCATCATTATTATTATTACTAAGTAAGCTACACCCCTACTTGGATAAGCAGGCTGTTCTAAGCCCAGGAATTCTTAACATGAAAAAATAGCCTTGTGAGGAAAGTAAACAAGAAAATAAGTAAATTATTAAAAAAATAATGAACAATTGAAATGAAATATTAGTAACTGATCTTTTACCTTTGCGATATGGTAAGAACAAGAAAACAAACGAAGCGAGCGATTCTTGATAATAGAGTTTTATTGAATTTTCTTCTTAAAAAACTATTTTCTATGATGCCTCACTGGAAAGACCAGTGGTTAGAAAATATTACAAATAAATATAAATAACACACCAGAATTATAAGAGAAACCCGTACTTACATTTCCACACTCCATGTATACGGTAAATACTTTCGAATCATAGCACATACTACTTTAAAGCTTAGGCATCTGATTTATAAGTAAAATATGTGCAGCGTTGCGAGAATTCGAAGAGGAAGTACAATCCTCATTGAAATGTTAGACTGAGCTTAATATTAATTCCACGAAAGAAGAGTCTCTCGGGAGAATGTTCATATGTCAACCGGTCCTTAATGCAGCCAACTGTACGTTTGGAAAGTGTAGACTCGTTGCACGAGACGCGATTAGATAGCAAATGTATTTCCGCGCCATTCCAAAAATGAAACCGCCAGAGAATTCACATTAACTTCTCGAGAATGATTTACGATAGTCTTTTTAAAATCTCGGGCAAAGGATTTGAGAGAGAGAGAGAGAGAGAGAGAGAGAGAGAGAGAGAGAGAGAGAGAGAGAGAGAGAGAGAGAGAGAGAGAGAGAGAAACAATAAATCTCTGTAGTGCCATTAGAAGGATGTCCAGCGAAGCGTGATCTACTACAAGAGTCTGAAAGAAGGAAATTGTGTTGTTTTCCATTACATGGTAATTGAGAATTCAAAACTAGAACCCTTTTCTTCCTCTCCCAACAGCCCATTGGAAGAAAGGGTTTCGGGACTCTACTAAATTCGTTTTAATCTATTCCGTACTTAAGTGATGTCTGGTTTATCACTGCTTGGGCCTCCATTGACTTATAAGTTCGTTTCTAAAGAAATTAGTCTTTTCTAATTTTTTATTATTTACAGTTTGTTTTAAGAATTTCAAGATATGACATTTTCATCTATTTATTTATTTCTGTAGAATTGTTTACCGATTCTTACTTTTAAAAGGTATATGTTAATATTAATTTACCGTTTCTTGTTGAGAGTTTCCTTCGATTTCCAAGATCAATTTTAATGACAAAGAATTTTAGATGTTGGACTTCTCTTTGTCTCTATTCAGCTGCACATTCTCTTAGCTTAATTTTCTGATTATACTCACTGACCATAGTTGTTTTGGCTAATTTTTCATGGCCGGATGCCTTTCCTGCCACCCACCCTCCCCATTTACCCGGGCTTGGAACCGGCACCAACTTAAGGCTGGCTCCCCCCCCCCCTCTCAATGGCTGGGAAAAGATGTAGACAAAGAAGAAGAAGAAGATTCTCTTAGCTTAACTTGGGTGTTTTAGAAGCAGGATAACCTTGATTAGTTTTATCTGCAATTTATCTCAAAATATGCAATTATCATTTAGATTAAAAATAACTTATTACTGTACATATTTCTATTTTTCTCTGCTTTCACAATTTTAAATCTTTAGCGCTAGTACCCCACTATATGTTACTAATGAGTTCAACATTCCTATTAATAAATGGTGTCGATACGTTTGAATTATTTAAAATTTTACTTCAGACATAATTCTAGTTCAATTTTGATTTATCCACGAGATTCCAAAAGTGACTTTTCTTAATAACCTAAGTACAGTTGTTTTGGCATTTAATTTTGTCAATATACAGATAAAACTGAAACTGAATTAGCTCTTTCGTTGACTTTCTCCAGCATATGACAAATTGTTTACCAAGAACGTTTTGTCTATCATACACTTTTACATTTGTTTCGTTATCTTGAATAACTTACGAAAATATGATTGTGAATTATTAATTTCTAAATTAAATTACATTTCCCCCAAGTCATTATACTAGAAAGTTCCTTGTAGAGATTAATCATAACAGAAAATATATTCTCTTTTATATATGCATCAATTTGAGTGAAATTCATATAAAGATTAAGCTTAAACTTTATTTATTTATTTATTTTTTGAGGCTGATGAAACTCCTGATTAATCATCGTCTCAATGGCGTTGGTTCTTCTGAAAATATCTATCTAATTACTAAATAAACAAATCTCTAAGCGTATCTGCATGAGTTTCCTCGTGTACATGAGATTGTGCGCGTATATTTGTATGTGATGGCATGTGCATGTAAGAGTGTTTCCGCTTGCATATGTGATTATGTGCGAGTCTGTATCTGTCATACAGCATTCGGATCACCCAACACACTCCATTCTGAAAGTAATACCTCGCACTGTCTCCGGGTATCACCCTTGCATACTATAAAGGACTTGAGAGAAATCATCGCAATGATATGTGGAATCATCAATGATGCCACTTGACAGA
>NC_090742.1:43887738-43892738 GCF_036898095.1 Palaemon carinicauda
CAATGGTAAAAATAAATGGATCTATTCTCAATTTCATTGCAATGGTAAACAAAATATGATCTGTTCACAATTTCATTGCAATGGTAAACAACAAATGTTCTGTTCTCAATATCATAGCAATAGTAAACTACAAAAGGATCTCTGTTCTCAATTTCATTCACAGGACACTAAACCCATTAGACAAAGTCCGTATAGTCTGAGTCCAGAGAAGGAAAATTCAGTACGAAAGGAAATTAAGTATATGTTAGATAATGATTTGATAGTTCCTAGCGATAGTGAATGGTGTTCTCCGGTAGTTCAAGTAAAAAAGGAAGATGGAACAGATAAGTTGTGCATTGATTTCAGGTAATTAAATAGCGTTACTAAGCAAAGTAATTTTCCACTTACCAGGATCGACGATTGCTTAGATATGATCGGGAGTACTAAATTCATCGCCAAGCTTGATTTGGCCAAAGGTTATTGGCAAGTACCTCTAAGCAGACGAGCTAGGAAAATATCCGCTTTTATAATACAGTTCGGTAGTTATGAACCTAAAGTAATGCCTTTTGGGTTAAGAAATGCAGCCAGTACTTTCCGAAGATTAATGGATAAAGTTTTAAATGGTATTGATAACTGTGTCGTGTATTTAGATTATCTGGTTATATTTTCAGAAACTTGGGAAGAACATTTACGAATTTTAGCTAAACTCCTGACAGCCCTTGAAAAAGCAAACCTTGTATTAAATTTAAAGAAATGCGAATTTGGGAAAACTTATATCACTTATTAAGGTCATAAAGTGGGTCTCGGGAAGATTTGTCCTATAAGTGGGAACACAGAAGCTATCATCAATTTCCCAATCCCAGCAACTAAAAAGCAGGCCATGAGATTTTTCGGGATGGTTTCTTATTTCCGTAGACTTTTACCCATTTTTTCAAGAAAGAAGCGCCCCCATAACTAATCTTTTCAAGAAGGGACGAAGTTTTGTATTTGATGAGGAATTTGTAGAAGCTTTCAATAAATCAAAGGCCGTAATGCTTCACGAGCCAGTATTATTGTTACCTGATTTTAGCAAGGAATTTAATTTAGCGATCGATGCTAGTGACATTGATGTAGGAGGAGTCTTGTTGCAAGAAGTGAATGGGACGAAGCACCCAATCGTATGTTATTCAAGAAAACTGGATAAAGCTCAACAGAATGATTCAACTATTGAGGAGGAATGGTTTAGCTTAGTTTCAGCCTTGCAGTACTGAGATTTATGTACGTAGTAGTCCCGTTTTAACTGTGTATACAGATCACAATCCGTTAGTTTATTTGGAAAATTTAAGAATAAGAAAACGTCCCATGCATTGGAGTTTAGAGCTAAAAAATTATAGTCTGAATATAATTCATATAAAAGGAAAGAATAATGTCATAGTTGATAGCCTTTCCAGAGATTTTTCAGAATAAGATTTTTTTTTTCTACTTAAGCTTTGTGTCGAGTGACTGGAATGCAGACAAAATACTTTTAAACAAGTAGTCTAAAAAACAAAAATATCTCTTCCTAAAGTGTGAGACGAGATTTGACTACGGCCCTGTTTGGGCAAACCTGTCATCACTTCACTGTCATCACCATTTTGGAAGTAAACCAAGCCTCGCCGATGGCGCCTGCCGTAATAAGGGAACTGTCCTGTTTTGACCAAGATGTCATCGTCTTAATTAGTGGAGTCAGCATATTTTGAGAAACCGAGCCTGAGGGAAATCCTTGTTTAGGATATATGTCATCATGGAAGGAAACGTGCTGCCCTATTGTTACGACTTAACAAGTGGTCCATATTGCATCGGAAATTTCTTCTAGAAGCTTCCATGGCGTGATCGAAGTGGGTGTTTTTGACGAAGCCAATGGAAATGCAGAATTGTTAAAAAGAACGCCTTCTATGGAAATGACCACTGCCCACTGTAATCAACTCCGCCCATACATGGGTATATAAACTTCAAGAGGAGATTGTCCAAGAGAGATAGGACAGGACATAAGACACGAGAGGAACTATGTCCGAAGCAAACAAGATCCAAGTCCTAGCAAGATAAGAAACAGAGAAGACCAGAAGTATGATGGAGCCAGATTCTAACCTTCCCTTCAGACAACAAAAGCCTATCCCCCCAAAAAACCTCTTATGGCCGAGAAGAAGAGACAAATTGAAGCAGCCAGCCCTCCCTGCTTGTGACGAGAAGAAGCCAACACTGCCTACATCCTGCCTTAGTTCAATACTATCATCGAATTCTTAGAAGAAGACCTCTGATGTCCCTTCTTGATGCTACCGTTTTTGTGACGTCTTCGAATCCGGTCATCGTGCCAGTTTCATCTGAACTTCAGCCACCCTTCTGCAACGTTCTCAAACCTTAAGTCTCCGTATCAGTATCGTCTCCGCAGATGCAGAACTATTCTTTAAGTATTTCTACCTTACTAACTGTTCCCCTTTTCTATTGGTGTTCGATTGATTTGATTTGTCAGTTAAAGTAAAGGAATTAGTAACGTTGGTTTTCTTTATATAAGTTTGTGAATAATGTGTTTTTTCATGAGTTTCTTTTTATATTCATTTCCCATATTTAATTGGTTGTTGTTGACATTTATTTTACTTATTAAAAGAACCTGTAACGATTTCAAGATCGTAACAATGGGTCTGTTCTCAACTTCATTGCAATGATAATAAACATAATGATCTCTTCTCAAGTTCATTACAATGTTAAACAACAAAATGACCTTTGTTCACAATCTCATTACAGTGGTAAAAAGCAGAAGGATCTCTGTTCTCAAGTTCATTACAATGATAAACAACAAAAGGACATTTGTTCTCAATTTCATTACAATGGTAAACAGCAGAAGGATATCTGTTCTCAAGTTCATTACAGTGGTAAACAACAAAAGAACATTTGTTCTCAATCTCATTACAATGGTAAACAACAAAAGGACATTTGTTCTCAATCTCATTACAATGGTAAACAACAAAAGGACCTTTGTTCTCAATCTCATTACAATGGTAAACAACAAAAGGACCTTAGTTCTCAGTCTCATTACAATGGTAAACAACCAAAAGGACCTTTGTTCTCAATTTCATTACAATGGTAAAAAACAAAAGGGCCTTTGTTCTCAATCTCATTACAATGGTAAACAACAAAAGGACCTTTGTTCTCAATCTCATTACAATGGTAAACAACAAAAGGATCTGTTCTCAATTTCATTACAATGGTAAACAACAAAAGGATCTCTCGTATCAAGTTCACTACAGTAGTAAACAACAAAAGTATCTCTGTTTTCAAGGGTAAATAACAAAAAGATATCTGTTCTCAAGTTCATTCCAATAATAAACAAAAGGATCCGTTCTCAAGTGCATTGCAATGGAAAACAACAAAGGATCTCTGTTCTAACCACAAAATTACCTGTTCTCAGGGGAATTGAAATCTTAAACAACAAAATTACCTGTTCTCAAGTGAATTACAATAGTAAACAACAATAGGATCTGTTCTCAATTGCACTGCAATGGTAAACTACAAAAAAGATCTTGGTCGAGAATTGCATTGCAATGCTAAACAAAAAAAGGATCTATGTTCCAAAGTTCATTGCAATGGAAAAAATGATCTCTGTTCTCAAGTTCATCCCAATGGTAAACTACAGGATCTCCGTTCTCAAATGCATTGCAACGGTAAATAAAATGATCTGTTCTCAAGTGAATTGCAATGGTAAACAACATGATGTTATCAAATAAAATACAATGGTAAACAACAAAAGGATATATGTTCTCAAGTTCATTTCAATTGTAAACAAAAGGATCTTAGTTCTCAAGTGCATTGCAATGGAAAAACCCAAAAGGATTTCTTGCCGAGAAGTGCATTGCAATGGTGAACAACGAAGGATCTCTATTCCCAAGTGTATTGCAGTGGTAAACAACAACAAAAACTGTTCAAGTGAATTGCAATGGTAAACAACTTAAGGATCTCAGTCGAGAAGTTTATTGCAATTGGAAACAATAAATTGATCACTGTTCTCAAGTTAATTGCAATGAAAAACAAAACAAAATGGTCTCTGTTCTCAAGTTCATTCCAATGGTGAACAAAAGGATCTCTGTTCTCATGTGCACTGCAACGGTAAACAACAAAAGATCTATTCTAGAGTGCATTGCAATGGTAAACAACAAAATGATCTGTTCTTAAATGCATTGCAATGGTAAACAGCAAAAGGATCTCTGTTCTCAAGTTCATTACAATGGGAAACAATAAAAGGATCTATGTTCTAAATTTCATTGCAATGGTAAACAAAAATATCTCGTGTTCTCAAATGTATTGCAATGGTAAACAATAAAGGATCTCTTCTCAAGTGCATTGCAATGTTATACAATAAAATGATCTGTTCTCATGTGCTAGGCAATGTTAAACAACAAAAGGATGCCTGTTCTTAAATTTATTGCAATGGTAAACAACAAAAGGATCTCGGTCGAGAGGGGCATTGCAATGGTAAACAACAAAATGATCTGTTCTTAAATTTATTGCAATGGTAAACAACAAAAGGATCTCGGTCGAGAGGGGCATTGCAATGGTAAACAACAAAAAGATCTCTGTTCTTAATTTATTGAAATGGTAAACAACAAAAATATCTCGGTCGAGAGGAGCATTACAGTGGTAAACAACAAAGGATCTCTTTTCTTCAGTGCAATGCAATGGTAAAGAACAGATTATCGCAGTTCTCAATTGCATTGCCATGGGAAACAACAAAAGGATCTCTGATCTCAAGTGCATTGCAACGGTAAACAACAAAAGGATCTCAGTCGAGAAATGCATCGCAATGGTCAACAACAAAAGGATCTTTGTTCTCAAGTTAACCTCAATTCGAAACAGCGAAGGGATCTCTTGTTGTCAAGTGCATTCCAATGGTAAACAACAAAGATCTCTGTGCTTAAGCGCATTGCAATGGTAAACAACATAGATCTCTGTTCGCAAGTTCATTGCAATGGTAAACAGCAAAGATCTCTGTTTGCAAGTTCATTGCAATG
>NC_090742.1:43903865-43911365 GCF_036898095.1 Palaemon carinicauda
CATTCGTGGATGTATATAATGTATATATGTATGTGTATATATATATATATATATATATATATATATATATATATATATATATATATATATATATATATGTATGTATGTGTATATATATGTGTATGTATGTATGTATGTATGTGTATGTATTTTATTATTATTATTATTATTATTATTATTAAATGCTAAGCTACAACCCTATTTGGAAAAGCAGGATGCTATAAGCCCAGGGGCCACAACAGGGAAAATAGCCCAGTGAGGAAAGGAAATAAAGAAAAATAAAATATTTTAGGCATAGTAACAACATTAAAGCAAATATTTCCTATAAAAACTAAAACAAAACTTTAACAAAACAAGATGAAGAGAAACTAGATAGAAGTTTGCCCGAGTGTACCCTCAAGCAAGAGAACTCTAACCCAAGACAGTGGAAGGCCATGGTACAGAGGTTATGGCACTACCAAAGACTAGAGAACAATGGTTTGATTTTGGAGTGTCTCTCTCCTAGAAGAGCTGCTTACCATAGCTGAAGAGTGTCTTCTACCCTTACCAAGAGGAAAGTAGCCACTGAACAATTACAGTACAGTAGGTAACCCCTTGGGTGAAGAAGAATTGTTTGGCAATTTCAGTGTTGTCAGGTGTATGAGGACAGAGGAGAATCTGTAAAGAATAGGCCAGACTATTCGGTGTATGTGTAGGCAAAGGGAAAGAACCGTAACGAGAGAGAAGGGTCCTATGTAGTACTGTCTGGCCAGTCAAAGGACCCCATAACACTCTAGCGGTATTATCTCAACGGGGGGTTGGTGCCCAGGCCAACCTACTGCCTACTACATATGTATGTATGTATGTATATGTGTATATATATATATGTATATATATATATATAGATATGTATGTATGTGTATATATGTGTGTGTATATGTCTGGCTGTATGTGTGTGTGCGCGCGCGCACGCTTGCTCGCTCGCTCTCTCGTGGATATATACTGTATATAAGTTTTTCCCCAAATCTATCATATTTTAAATTTTAATATATACCAGTGACATACTCGTAAAAAGGACACTCGTGTAATGAGTATGTATATTACGCAAATATATGTACTGCAAATATGAAGTTTGAATAGTCGGACATGAACGTTAAAGTATCATAATTAATCTATTCATGTGTTTAACGATTACAATTAAATTAATTTACGCAGAAGTGTCGCGTGTTATGATAATTTATATGTCATGTTGTTTCAAATCAAATTAAATGAAGCCGCCAAAACTAGATAAATATAAGTGTAAATGTCATTTGATTGCCAATTACGTACAGCAATTCGTTGATTATTTTAAACTCGTGGAGGAATATCAATGTTTAGGTCATTTCTCAATTAAAAGGAATTAACAAAACTAAAATAAAATATGAGTCAGACACTCTTTATTTCCTTTTTCTGGTGAAAGTGTAATGTACCTTAAGTCTCGTTCAACTATTCTTCTGTAAGAGACGACCATAAGTCGCACCGAATATCATTCTAGATATTCTTAAATTGTACCCCAACTGCCCTTTATAATCAAGTGAAATGGCCGTCGAAATTATCGAGCTTTTGCAGAGGAAATCATACATCTTGTCTATATAGCCTGGCGTTGGGCTCTGTGGGGCCATTCAACGATGTAGGTGACTTCAGTAGAGTGATACCATACACTACATTAATATTCTGTGATTTTTGGTGGACTTTTGGAAATAGTGTGTTGTATAGACATCGACTGTAAACCGGATAATTACGCAAATATAATTTTCTCTGAGAGCTGAACATTTTTATTTCGGCAGTTTTATTGTATTTAACTTATTTCCCAATTTTAATTGTCACCGTCACCATCATCAACAAGAACTTTTATCAATTATGTATTTGGGAATCATCTGTATTCCATAGAAATGGAACAAGAATTCGTTCACTTTTTTATGTATATTATTTGGAACGTTTCTAAAATATTCCCAATGTTTCAGGACCGTATCTCTGTAAAACTAACAGCATCTCTCCTCCTAGTTCAAATACGGAAACCTACGTACCTAGAACCACTTTTGTTAAGTCAATTTATAGATTCTTTCCTTTGCAGTGTCTTCACTGATTTGAAAGTTTAAATACATGCTTAGATTACTTAAATCCCTCCTCATTTTCGTAAACACTGTTCTTGCTGAGTTCAACATCTGGAACATTTTCCTGTTTTGGATGTCTTTTATGTCGGGTAATTACCTAAACGGTAGTCTTACACTCGCGTAATGTGGCTGTTATTATCACTCGGGCCTCATTTGGCATGAACCTTCTGCTTCAACAATACCATCTTAATATCCACTTCGGCTCTGAACGACCTTGTTGCCGACACAGCGTTTGGCCGTCTGCCTCGAATGCCTTCATTCACACCTCCATTTAATATTCATTTATTACATCATCATCATAAATCATTTAACTCACGTTCACAGCAGTACTTGTGTCAAGTGGCATCATTGATGATTCCACATATTGCGATGATTTCTCTCAAGTCCTTTATAGTATGGAAGGGTGATACCCGGAGACAGTGCGAGGTATTACTTTCAGAATGGAGTGTGTTGAGTGGTCCGAATGCTGTATGAAAGATACAGACTCGCACATAATCATATATGCAAGCGGAAACATACTCTTACATGCACATGCCATCACATACAAATATACGCGCACAATCTCATGTACACGAATAAACTCTTGCAGATACGCTTAGATATTTGTTTATTTAGTAATTTGTTAGATATTTTCAGAAGAACCAACGCTATTGAGACGATGATTAATCAGGAATTTCATCAGCCTCAAAAAGAAAAAAAAAGAAAAATAAAGTTTAAGCTTAATCTTTATATGAATTTCACTCAAATTGATGCATATATAAAAAAGAATATATTTTCTGTTATGATTAATCTCTACAAGGAACTTTCTAGTATAATGACTTGGGGAAAATGTAATTTAATTTAGAAATTAGTAATTCACAAACATATTTTCGTAAGTTATTCAAGATAACGAAACAATTGTAAAAGTGTATGATAGACAAAACGTTCTTGGTAAACAATTTGTCATATGCTGGAGAAAGTCAACGAAAGAGCTAATTTTGTTTAAGTTTCATCTGTATGTTGACAAAATTAAATGTCAAAACAACTGTACTTGGGTTATTAAGAAAAGTCCCTTTTGGAATCTCATGGATAAATCAAAATTGAACAGAATTATGTCTGAACCAAAATTTTAAATATTTCAAACGTATCGACACCATTTATTAATAGAAATGTTAAACTCATTAGTAACATATAGTGGGGTACTAGCGCTAGAGATTTAAAATTGTGAAAGCAGAGAAAAATAGAAATATGTAATAAGTTATTATTAATCTAAATGATAATTGCATATTTTGAGATAAATTGCAGATAAACAAAACTAATCAAGGTTATCCTGCTTCTAAAACACCCAAGTTAAGCTAAGAGAATCTTCTTCTTTGTCTACATCTTTCCCCAGCCACTGAAAGGGAGGGGGGGGGGGGGTGTGGGGTTGCTGTGCAAGCCAGCCTTAACTTGGTGCCGGTCCCAAGCCCGGGTAAATGTGGAGGGTTGGCGGCAGGAGAGGCATCCGGCCATGAAAAATTAGCCAAAACAACTATGGTCAGTGAGTATAATCAGAAAGTTAAGCTAAGAGAATGTGCAGCTGAATAGAGACAAAGAGAAGTCCAACATCTAAAATTCTTTGTCATTAAAATTGATCTTGGAAATCGAAGGTAACTCTTAACAAGAAACGGTAAATTAACATTAACAGATCCTTTTAAAAGTAATAATCGATAAACAATTCTTCAGAAATAAATAAATAGATGAAAATGTCATATCTTGAAATTCTTAAAACAAACGAAATAATAAAAAATTAGAAAAGACCAATTTCTTTAGAGACGAACTTTTAATAAGCCAATGGAGGCCCAAGCAGTGATGAACCCGACACCACGAAAGTACGGAATAGATTAAACGAATTAAGCAGCATCCCGAAACCCTTTCTTCCAATGAGCGGTTGGGAGAAGAATAAAAGGGTTCTAGTTTTGAATTCTCAATTACCATGTAATGGAAAACAACACAACTTCCTTCTTTCAGACTCTTGTAGTAGATCACGCTTCGCTGGACATCCTTCTAATGGCACTACTGAGATTTATTGTTTCTCTCTCTCTCTCTCTCTCTCTCTCTCTCTCTCTCTCTCTCTCTCTCTCTCTCTCTCTCTCTCTCTCTCTCTCCCCCTTTGCCCGAGATTTTAAAAAGACTATCGTAAATCATTCTCGAGAAGTTAATGTGAATTCTCTGGCGGTTTCATTTTTGGAATGGCGCGGAAATACATTTGCTATCTAATCGCGTCTCGTGCAACGAGTCTACATTTTCCAAACGTACAGTTGGCTGCCTTAAGGACCGGATGACGTATGAAAATTCTCCCGAGAGACTCTTCTTTCGTGGAATTAATATTAAGCTCAGTCTAACATTTTAATGAGGATTGTACTTCCTCTTCGAATTCTCGCAACGCTGCACATATTTTACTTATAAGTCAGATGTCTGAGCTTTAAAGTAGTATGTGCTATGATTCAAAAGTACTTACCGTATACATTAAGTGAGGAAATGTAAGTACGGGTTTCTCTTATAATTCTGGTATGTTATTTATATTTATTTGTAATATTTTCTAACCACAGGTCTTTCTAGTGAGGCCCCATAGAAAATAGTTTTAAAACTCTTTTATCAAGAATCACTCGCTTTGTTTGTTTTCTTGTTCTTTCCATATCGCAAAGGTAAAAGATCAGTTACTAATATTTTATTTCAATTGTTCATTACTTTTCTAATAATTTACTTAGTTTCTTGTTTACTTTCCTCAAAAGGCTATTTTTTTCATGTTAGAGTCCCTGGGCTTGGAGCATCCTGCTTATCCAAGTAGGGGTGTAGCTTACTTAGTAATAATAATAATGATGATGATAATGATATAAATGGAATTACAAATTAGAATATTTCCTAGGCACACTGTATGTACACAGTGAGTTTTGGTATTCGTTCCATATGATTAATTAATAGGTCAGGTTAGGTTAGTTAATGGGCTATCATCAAAACTAGGAGTGCAAGTTATATTTTGGCTTGAATCCACTCCTTAATGGTGATTGTTAATGGTTGTATTTTTTTTACGTTGATTAGATATAATTTCAATTAATTATTATTATATTTTAGGAATTATTCTGATTATGGTTTGGCAGAGTTGTTGCTTCTTTACCTTTTATTTTGCAAAGTTCCATTTCTACTTTCCATCTCTCTCTCTCTCTCTCTCTCTCTCTCTCTCTCTCTCTCTCTCTCTCTCTCCTCTCTCTCTCTCTCTCAAAACTCCTATCCATCCTTCATCTTCACAAATTAACGACATCTATCGGATCCAAACGGAACTTGTTCTCGAGCATATAAAAAACGATACCTTTTACTATTGGTTTCTTCTTCTGCTGATTCATTATTTCTCGTACTAATGATGCAGTGCAAACTACGAAGGGAAAAAGGCCGGTCGCATTTCATTCTCTAATTGTTTTCTTCATTTGTTTGTCTCGAGATTGTTTGATTTAGTTTGAGGAAAAAGTGTGAGTTTTCGCGTCTTTAAAAGAATTCTTGGTTCATCCATCTTGTACTATACCCCCTTTGTCGTGTTTCCTTTCTTACTTCTTTCTGTCCAACATCTTTTACCTTATACACCTTGTAACACCCTTATCTCGTGGCGAGTAACCAAATAGATAGCGTAAGAAAAGATGGCAGAGGCGGTGACAAGGGGGTAAACAAAGGGACTCTCCGCGCAGTAACGGTGTGGCTAGGTACACTTTTTCAAAGCAGGGTGTACAAGGACTTCCTATGTCCAACTGTACATGAGTGCTGAATTACCTCCCAGTACCAACTCCGGATGTTAACGTCATATCTATAAATTTATAAGGTCTTTATTTACTGGAAAACTCAAAATTTTATTGTCTGATTTTGTAAACATATTTTTCTTGGATATAGAATTTTACATGGAAAACAATACGACGAAAAGATGTATAACTCTTTTGCTTCTTTTGGACAGGGGAAATTAATGCATGTGAATGAGTCTCTATTCATACGTTAAAATCCGAGTCTTTTTAGTTGAAACTTCCTCCAAAAAGGATATTCCAATTTCTCTCATTCTCAGAATTTCTCTGTTCGTATCAGCTGTTGATTTCAAACTCGTGCCACCTAAACTTCAGGCTTATTAAATTAGTCTCCAGATAATGTAAATGCTCTTAATATTGCCTAATTATCTTATATATCGTTGCAATTTAATTACAGCCACAATTATGATACCGACCTATTTCACATTTGTCATTTTCTAAGTAATTAAGTTATTCATTATTCAAGTTATGACGTAAAATAAGATTAGAATAATCAGTAAATATCACCCTTAGAAACTACTGTTTATTTCCTTGCCCAAATTAACTGTAGATTTTCTTTCCCTTTTTAATACATAAGATTGAATTTACCCCTTGGAAGCCAATCGGCTACAAAAATCAAAACTCTTCTACATTGAAAAACGAAGAGTTTATCGATCTGATATCATTTTTTCGAATACTGATTTTTTCCCCCAAGAAATACTGTTCCGTTAGCGGGCAGAGGCAAGTGAGAGTGACATTACCCTATCGAGCAGGACAATGCCCTAGAGACTGACCATATATACATATGATCAGCACCAAAGCCCCCTCTCCACCCAAGCTAGGGTCAATGATGGTCAGGCCATGGCTGCTGATGACTCTGCAGATAGACCTATAGGCTCCCTCAACCCCCCCCCCCCCCCAATCTGCAGCTCACAAGAATGGGGAGGTTTTAGTGAGCAAAGGAACTAACGAGTTTGAGCGGGACTCTAACCCCAGTCTAGCGTTTACCAGTCAGGAACGTTACCACATCTTCCTGTAAGGGAAAGGGGGGCGGGGGGGAATTTCACCAGACTGGGGTTTCCTGGAAGGGAATTGGAGGGGGGGAGGGGGATTGGTGCGTATTGGGTTGGAGTTTGGGGAGGTGTTGAGCAGCAAAACGAGAAAGGGAAACCATAAGTTGAGTTTCATTCCGTCATTATTTACAAGTTTATTCCTTTTTATTTGTCCCTTTGCAATTAAGGCCTCTTGTCAGTTTATCTATTTTTTTACCATTGAAATATAAAAAGATAGATAACTCATTGCTAATTACACTCTCTCTCTCTCTCTCTCTCTCTCTCTCTCTCTCTCTCCTCTCTCTCTCCTCTCTCTCTCTCTCTCTCTCTCTCTCTCTCTTTGTTCCATTATCTACTTTCTAAAACACTTTAATGACAGTTCCGCTAATCCTCACCATTTTTCATAGTTCATCTTTATTTCTCTTGGGTCTTGGCGTTTCACTGTTTCTTCTCCTCCCTCCTTCCTTCCTTCCTTTATCCCCCCCCCCCCTTGAAGATAAAACACCGAGATATAAACCATTGTAGGATGATTAC
>NC_090742.1:43918865-43921365 GCF_036898095.1 Palaemon carinicauda
TGTAGAGCTCTTTCCAGTTTGCCTGATTAGTATAGACCTCTTCCCCATTTACCTGATGATTGTAGAGCTCTTTCCAGTTTACCTGATTATTATAGACCTCTTCCCCATTTACCTGATGATTGTAGAGCTCTTTCCAGTTTACCTGATTATTATAGACCTCTTCCCCATTTACCTGATGAATGTAGAGCTCTTTCCAGTTTACCTGATTATTATAGACCTCTTCCCCATTTACCTAATGATTGTAGAGCATATTACAGTACCTGTCACTATAGAGATCCTTTCCATTTACCTGACGATTGTAAAGATTCTCCTCGTTTAACTGACTATTGTAGAGATCCTCCTCGTTTATTTGACGATTGTAGAGCTTCTCTCCATTCACCTGATGATTGTAGAGCTTTTCCCCGTTTACCTGATAATTGTAGAGCTTCTACTAGTTTACCTGATGATTATAGAGCTCCTCCCCGTTTACCTGATTATTATAGAGCTCCTCCCAGCTTACCTGATTATTATAGAGCTCCTGACGATTTATCTGATGATTATAGAGCTCCTCCCAGATTACCTGATGATTATAGAGCTCCTCTCAGTTTACCTGATGATTATAGAGCTCGTCCCAGTTTACTTGATGATTATAGAGCTTGTCCCAGTATACCTGATGACGTAGAGCTCCTCCTGATTTACCCGATTACAGTAGAGCTCTTCCTGACTTACCTGATGACTGTAGAGCTCCTCCTGGCTTATCTGATGATTGTAGAGATCCTTTCAGTTTACCTGATAATTGTAGAGCTTCTCCTGGTTTACCTGAAGATAGTAGAGGTTCTCCCTGTTTACTTGATGATAGTAGAGGTTCTCCCGGCTTACACGATGATTGTAGAGGTTCTCCCGGTTTACCTGACAATTGTAGAACTCCTCCCGGTTTATCTGAGGATTGTAGAACTCCTCCCGGTTTACTGGATGATTGTAGAGCTCCTCATGGTTTACCTGATGTTTGTAGAACTCCCCCTGGTTATCCTGACAATTATAGAGCTCCTCCCGGTTTACTTGACGATTATAGAGCTCCTCCCGGTTTACTTGACGATTATAGAGCTCTTCCCGGTTTACTTGACGATTATAGAGCTTCCCCGGTTTACTTGACCATTATAGAGCTCTCCCTGGTTTACTTGACCAGTATAGAGCTCTCCCCGGTTTACTTGACCAGTATAGAGCTCTCCCCGGTTTACTTGACCAGTATAGAGCTCCTTCCTGTTTACTTGATGATTGTAGAGCTTCTCCCGGTTTACTTGACGATTGTAAAGTTTCTCCCGGTTTACCTTATGATTATAGAGCTTCTCCCTGTTTACCTGACGATTATATAGCTTCTCCCTGTTTATCTGACGATTATAGAGCTTCTCCCAGTTTACCTGACGATTTTAGAGCTCTCCCGGTTCACTTGACGATTACAGAGCTCTTCTCGGTTTACCTGATAACCATAACGCTTTCTCTTTTTCATGATACTGCATTTTTAGCCATTTCATTTTAGAATTCCTTTTTCATTGTATATTTTTATAAATGCATTTCCTTATTGCTCCCGAGGTTAATGGTACCTTTAGATTACAGAAAATTTCACTCTAAGGAGTGCTGCTAAAATTTCCGTCCAATCTTCAGATTTCCCCCCAGTTTTCGTACCCTCTGGATACTTAATTACCTTCCCGGTCCTGACGCCGGGACCCCATGACTCAAATTCGTTCAGGCGTTCTCCAGATTTATGTAAATCAATTGGCAGTTCTTCAAAAAGAGGTTCTAGATGTTGTAGAATGAAAAGGAAGTTATATTATGCCAAAGGTGATTAATTTGGTTTTACAGAAAGATTTCTTGTATTAAAAAGATAGTAATTAAAAAACTGAAAGAGGGATTGGTGTTACCTATCTTTCGGTGTTATCTGTATTTAGAAATTTATTTCTTACTAAACCTTTGTAAATAAGTTTAGCAAACTTTTCCCAAGCACTACCGTAAGTATATTTTTTTTTTCAGCTATATCCTCTCTTTTTTTTTTTTATCACATTTAATTGCGGTAAAATAAACCTTCCATTAGTGGGATACCAAACTAACTCTTCAGAAGTTTGGAAAACATTATCCAGCTTTTAATTGTAAATCAGATTTATTTAATCCTTTCCTTACACAATGTAGTCCTTGTTATTGCTTGTGACAATACCAGTGTTGCCATATTATTATTATTATTATTATTATTATTATTATTATTATTATTATTACCTCCTGAGCTACAACCCTAGGTGGCAAATCAGAATGCTATAAGCCCAGTGACTCCAACAGGGAAAATAGCCCAGTGAGGAATGGAAACAAGGAAAAATAAAATATTTCAAGAAGAGCGTCAAGATTAATATAAATATCTCCTTTAAGGGAGTTAATAGTAATAATTCATTATCATATTGAATTTATCTATTTCCCTTACTACCATTTCAAACCTCTCTCTCTCTCTCTCTCTCTCTCTCTCTCTCCTCTCTCT
>NC_090742.1:43926365-43931365 GCF_036898095.1 Palaemon carinicauda
ATATTATTTATAATGTTCCGTTACCGTATTATTTTACGAACTTTCTAATATGAAATGAAAGATATGTGGATGTTTTATGTTATCCCTATCACTAAAGACGTATGTTAAGGGATATATGAAAATTAGTTCCACATATGTCAACTCTTTACCAACTAATATCCTTCACACACAAACCCAAGCGCACGCGCACGCACGCACGCACGCGCGCGCGCGCACACACACACACACACACACACATTTATTTATTCCTTACTTGTTACAGAATCCAGTATTGCAATCGTGTATGTTATTCCAAAATCGGAGTTTAAGCAAAGAGGAAGTTTCTCCAAAATCAGAGTGGATCCGACTTCGTTTGATATTAATGAAAATCGTTCAAGCAAAGAGGAATTATTTATACCCGATATTACTTTTTGAAGATTCAAGTAAGCAATGTGTGAAAAATGGATCATCAAACAGCCCCCTAAGTTAGATTAGATAGAAATTTAGGGGTCACCCCCTCTCTATCCATCATTACACATTACTTTAGTAATGTTTTGGGATTAGTACTGGTTAAAACTGGGAATTAGGAGGGAATACAGTTAATGAATGTTTAGTTCAGTCGTGATATGGCATTTTTTTCCCCCTCTGTCCTTTTGTATTTGCTACCTCCTTGATCTTTCCCAATATTTGAGTACAAGAGATAGTGACCGAACGAGTCACTTATGTTTGATTTGTAGATAACAAAGTGATTGTCGACTCGATAGTGCGACATTATTCTTCCTTCAATACCATTATTCATGACAGAAACGGCAGCGTCCAATCATCATTTTAGCTCAAAGTAACTACTACTCTTTAGATTTTTTTTTTTTTTTTTTTTTTTTTTTTTTTGACGATCTATAATGGAAGGTTACTTCCTTAGCCGTAAGACTCTAGTATTTGGGTAATGAAAATGAAGTAGTAAGATTTGGGATAAATTTCACGAGTACACTTTTTGTAACTTGTTATGATAAATCCTCAAGCACAAACATGCCACGTCTCTTTAATGATCGGCTACTAATTTACAGATATACGTGGCACTTACACCCATGGAAAACATTTGAGAAAACCTTCACTATGACTTTATATATATTTTGCTTATGCTTTTTTATGCAACATTTTACATCATATACTCTCTAATATCACACACACTGTAATACCCATCCTTTTTCTAATATTGCTTGGGTATGTAATGAATAACGTTTTGCAGAATATTGCAACCTAAGAATCAAACTAACCATCAGTGGATATAAACATTGGTCCCGTTTGTGGTTCCTTCACCTTTCAAGATCCTGACCCATGTCCGTGACAAAATTACGACTACAAGAAACTTTCTCCCCACTATTTTCATCCCCTACCACTTTTCACACCCACCCACCTAGTAAGCAAACAAAGCTTTAATCACATGAGCTAAGCGATTATTTTTCTCAAAATAAACTGTATATTTTAAGTGAAACTATATACTAAAAATTGCATTCCATCTAAATTTAAGTTGCTTTCTTATCGTTGTCTTAGAAAGTTTATTTATTTATCTATTTATTTTTTGCAACCATGTCCCTTGGGGGCGGGGGAGGGAGGGAGGGAAGGATGACACTATTTATAGGGTCCAGATAGAGAACTTGATGCCTGGTGGTGTCCACACACAGGAACCCCCCCCCCCTCGATTGCCTCACGTTGGCACACAAGTGTGTGTGTGTGTGTCTGTCACTATCTAGGGGCATGGGTCATCCAGATAGAGGACTCCATGCCTGTCGGTGACCACAAACACAGAAAACGCCCCCCCCCCCTTGGGGGCGGGGGAGGGAGGGAGGGAAGGATGACACTATCTATAGGGTCCAGATAGAGAACTTGATGCCTGGTGGTGTCCACACACAGGAACCCCCCCCCCCCCCTTGATTGCCTCACGTTGGCACGAAGTGTGTGTGTGTGTGTCTGTCACTATCTAGGGGCATGGGTCATCCAGATAGAGAACTCCATGCCTGTCGGTGACCACAAACACAGAAAACGCCCCCCCCCCCCCCTAGGGGTCGGGGAAGGGAGGGAGGGGGAAAGAAGGGTGTGTCATTCAAGATAGACAACTCTAAGCCTGTCGGTGACCATAGACACAGAAAACGCCCCCTGTGGGGGGGGGGGGGGGGTAGTAGCTTGGTGGAAGGGGGGGGGGGGGTTTGTTTGTAATCATAACCTTACGTTTAAATCCCCAAACGGACTGAGCAATCCTGACAATGGCCTCAAAAAGTGAGTAATCCTGACAATGGCCCCAAAAAAGGGGAAGGGAAGGGGTTGTTTGTAAACAAAACCTTACGTAAAAAAATCCCCAAACGGACTGAACAATCCTGACAAAGTGAGCAATTCTGACATTAGCCCCAAAAAGTGAGCAATCCTGACTGAGCAATCCTGACAAGCTGAGCAATCCTGACATTAGCCCCAAAAAGTGAGCAATCCTGACTGAGTAATCCTGACAAGCTGAGCAATCCTGACATTAGCCCCAAAAAGTGAGCAATCCTGACTGAGTAATCCTGACAAGGTGAGCAATCCTGACATTAGCCCCAAAAAGTGAGCAATCCTGACAATGGCCCCCAAAAAGGGAAAGGGAAGGGGTTGTTTGTAAACAAAACCTTACGTAAAAAATCCCCAAACGGACTGAACAATCCTGACAAAGTGAGCAATTCTGCCATTAGCCCCAAAAAGTGAGCAATCCTGACTGAGCAATCCTGACAAGCTGAGCAATCCTGACATTAGCCCCAAAAAGTGAGCAATCCTGACTGAGTAATCCTGACAAGGTGAGCAATCCTGACATTAGCCCCAAAAAGTGAGCAATCCTGACAATGGCCCCCAAAAAGGGGAAGGGAAGGGGTTGTTTGTAAACAAAACCTTACGTAAAAAATCTCCAAACGGACTGAACAATCCTGACAAAGTGAGCAATTCTGCCATTAGCCCCAAAAAGTGAGCAATCCTGACTGAGCAATCCTGACAAGCTGAGCAATCCTGACATTAGCCCCAAAAAGTGAGCAATCCTGACTGAGTAATCCTGACAAGGTGAGCAATCCTGACATTAGCCCCAAAAAGTGAGCAATCCTGACAATGGCCCCCAAAAAGGGGAAGGGAAGGGGTTGTTTGTAAACAAAACCTTACGTAAAAAAATCCCCAAACGGACTGAACAATCCTGACAAAGTGAGCAATTCTGACATTAGCCCCAAAATGTGAGCAATCCTGACTGAGCAATCCTGACAAGCTGAGCAATCCTGACATTAGCCCCAAAAAGTGAGCAATCCTGACTGAGTAATCCTGACAAGGTGAGCAATCCTGACATTAGCCCCAAAAAGTGAGCAATCCTGACAATGGCCCCCAAAAAGGGGAAGGGAAGGGGTTGTTTGTAAACAAAACCCTACGTAAAAAATCCCCAAACGGACTGAACAATCCTGACAAAGTGAGCAATTCTGACATTAGCCCCAAAAAGTGAGCAATCCTGACTGAGCAATCCTGACAAGCTGAGCAATCCTGACATTAGCCCCAAAAAGTGAGCAATCCTGACTGAGCAATCCTGACATTAGCCCCAAAAAGTGAGCCACTGAGGTATGTTTCCTACTACTCATCAGGTAACAAAGCATGCTAGACCAAGTCAGACTTCTTCCCTCTGCTGCTGCTGTTATTGCTGATGCAGCTGGAGCTGCCGAGAAGTCATACTGGTTCTTTCTGCATTTATCCACCTAACAAAGAAACCGTACTAGTGAATCTCCATCAGGTAACAAAGCATGCTAGACCAAGTCAGACTTATGTTCTCTGCTGTTGCTATTGTTGCTGATGCAGCTGGAGCTGCTGAGAATTCATACTGAATCTTTCTGCATTTGTCCATCTAACAAAGAAACAGTACTAGTGAATCTTCATCAGGTTATAAAGCATGCTAGACTAAGTCAGACTTCTCCCCTCTGCTGCGGCTGCTGCTGCTGCAAAGAAGAAGAAGAAAAAAAAAGAGGAAGAAATCAGACTTGTTTTTTCTGCATTCGTCCACCTGATAAAGAAGCAGAGCAAGTGAATTATCATCAGGTAACAAATCATATAAGAACAGTTAGACTTCATCCCTTAGTTGCTGCTGCTGCTGCTGTGAAGAAGAAGAAGAAGAAGAAGAAGAAGAAGTCAGACTGGTTCTTTTTTGCTTTTGTTCACCTGACAAAGAAACTGTACAAGTGAAACTTCATTTGGCAATAAAACATACTAGAACGAAGGCAGACTTCCCCCTTCTTCTGCTACTGGTGTTGCTGCTGCTACTGCCTCAGCTGTTGCTGAGAAGAAATCAGACTTGTTCTTTCTGCATTTGTTCTCCTTACAAAGAAACTGTACAGGTGAATCTTCAGCAAGGAACAATGCATACTAGAACGAAGTCAGACTTCCCTCTACTGCTGCTGCTGCTGCTGCTGCTGCTGAGAGGAAATACAGTAATCCGACCCGTTCTTTCTGCTTTTGTTTACCTGACAAAGAAACAGTACAAGTGAATCATCATTAGGTAACAAAGCATACTACGGCAAAGCAGACTTCGCTCTTCCTCTGCTACTGCCTCTGCTGCAGCTGTTGCTGAGAAGAAATCAGACTTGTTCTTTCTGCTTTTGTTCACCTGACAAAGAAACAGTGCAGGTGAATCTTCATCAAGGAACAAAGCATACGAGAACGAAGTCAGACTTTCCTCTGCTGCTGCTGCTCATTCCCCCCCTTCCCCTATTACTTTTGCTGCTGCTATATCCTTCTGCTGCTGCTAGTCCTGTTGTTGCTGCTTCTGCTGCTGTTCCTCCTTTTTTTGGGGGGGGGGGGATTTTTTAGCTTTTATATTTTTGGGTATTTTTTTTTATATTTTGGGTTTTTTTTTTATTTTTTATATATTTAATATTCCTCTTCTTCCAACTTTATGCAATCTTTTTTATATTCCTCTTGATTGTAGAGATTTTCCAGAGAACCAATTTTTCCTATTACGTTTTTAACTATATGATCAA
>NC_090742.1:43933865-43946365 GCF_036898095.1 Palaemon carinicauda
CATATATATATACATAATAGATGTCATATATATATATATATATATATATATATATATATATATATATATATATATATATATATATATATATCACTAACACTCGTTGATATTTATATATACATCATACATATACCAAGGCACTTCCCCTAATTTTGGGAGGTAGCCGACATCAACAAAAGAAACAAAACAAAAGAGGGGACCTCTACTCTCTACGTTCCTCCAGCCTAACAAGGGACTCAACCGAGTTCAGCTGGTACTGCTAGGGGTGCCAGAGCTCACCCTCCCACATTATCCACCACAGATGAAGCTTCATAATGCTGAATCCCCTACTGCTGCTACCTTCCGCGGTCATCTAAGGCATCGGAGGCAGCAGCAGGGCCTACTGGAACTGCATCACAATCGCTCGCCATTCATTCCTATTTCTAGCACGCTCTCTTGACTCTCTCACATCTATCCTCCTATCACCCAGAGCTTTCTTCACTCCATCCATCCACCCAAACCTTGGCCTTCCTCTTGTACTTCTCCCATCAACTCTTGCATTCATCACCTTCTTTAGCAGACAGCCATTTTCCATTCTCTCAATATGGCCAAACCACCTCAACACATTCATATCCACTCTAGCTGCTAACTCATTTCTTACACCCGTTCTCACTCTCACCACTTCGTTCCTAACCCTATCTACTCGAGATACACCAGCCATACTCCTTAGACACTTCATCTCAAATACATTCAATTTCTGTCTCTCCGTCACTTTTATTCCCCACAACTCCGATCCATACATCACAGTTGGTACAATCACTTTCTCATATAGAACTCTCTTTACATTCATGCCCAACCGTCTATTTTTTACTACTCCCTTAACTGCCCCCAACACTTTGCAACCTTCATTCACTCTCTCACGTACATCTGCTTCCACTCCACCATTTGCTGCAACAACAGACCCCAAATACCTAAACTGATCCACTTCCTCAAGTAACTCTCCATTCAACATGACATTCAACCTTGCACCACCTTCCCTTCTCGTACATCTCATAACCTTACTCTTACCCACATTAACTCTCAATTTCCTTCTCTCACACACACTTCCAAATTCTGTCACTAATCGGCCAAGCTTCTCTTCTGTGTCTGCAACCAGTACAGTATCATCCGCAAACAACAACTGATTTACCTCCCATTCATGGTCATTCTCGTCTACCAGTTTTAATCCTCGTCCAAGCACTCGAGCATTCACCTCTCTCACCACTCCATCAACATACAAGTTAAACAACCACGGTAACATCACACATCCCTGTCTCAGCCCCGCTCTCACCGGAAACCAATCACTCACTTCATTTCCTATCCTAACACATGCTTTACTACCTTTGTAGAAACTTTTCACTGCTTGCAACAACTTTCCACCAACTCCATATAACTTCATCACATTCCACATTGCTTCCCTATCAACTCTATCATACGCTTTCTCCAGATCCATAAACGCAACATACACCTCCTTACCATTTGCTAAATATTTCTCGCATATCTGCCTTACTGTAAAAATCTGATTCATACAACCCCTACCTCTTCTAAAACCACCCTGTATTTCTAAGATTGCATTTTCTGTTTTATATATATATATATATATATATATATTTATATATATATATATATATATATATATATATATATATATATATATATATATATATATATATATAATATACATATATATATACATATATACATATATATATACATATATACATATATATATACATATATATATATATATATATATATATATATATATATATATATATATATATATATATATAGATATTTATATATCTATCTATCTATCTATCGATATATATATATATATATATATATATATATATATATATATATATACATACATACATACATACATACACACACACACACACACACACACACTTTTTATCTACTATGTTGATATCCGATTGTTATATTTGTTGCTCAAAATAAACTGGATCTGTTAGAAAGATGTTGATATTATGCTTAATATTTTCCTTCAATCATGTTATGTATCAAGGGAAAGTGAACTATGACCATTCTTATGCGGATGATTTAATGCCCTTAAGACATTTCTCCTGCCATAACAACTTCATTTTTGTTTCAGAATGTTTCATCTTCAAATATTTCATACGGGTAAGTGCATAACGGTGTAATAATAAATTTGCTTGTATTTCGGAAATGAAAACCGTATATACGAATGATGGATCTACTGGGTCTGGATTCAAAGCAGTTTCTGCACTACAATTAATTTCACATATGATTTTCATAAATTCCTTATCTTTCACATTTATGTAAACGCAAATAGCGATAACGTTTCTGTATTCCCTTCAGATGAGTAAAATCTAAATTAAGTGTTATGTGTTGTCAGTCATCTCTTCAATATGATAAAGAGCAAGTGTCTGACCATGTATATATAAATATATACATATATTTTCTTTACGGTCATGTCTAGCCTCTCCTTCTGGGAGGGGTGTGCATGTGTACATATCCATCAAAATATTTAGCAGTCAATTTTACTGGTCGCGTGCAGTATCTTTAATAGTAAAAAAGACCCAGGCCTACATGGCTGAGGACCCTATGAAGCGTGAAGTAGGAGATAATGAATGGCGAAGTATTTATTTAAAAGCTCAAGATAGAGACGACTGGTGAAATCTTACCGCGGCCCTTTACGGCAATAGGCGTAGGGAGGAGATGATGATGATGATAACATTAACTGTAAATAGAATTTATATCTGTTTTAGCACTTGTAATTAATTTTCACTTTTGCGATTTGTATTTCAATCTTTATATTCTATCGCTGAAAACTACGAAGTGGTTTCATTTGATACTTCACATCCTCGTTTCAGGGTGAAAACTGAACCTGATCGGAATGATCCTTATTCTTTTTTTAATTATTTTATTTTATAGAACTGTTGTCTTCGCTTAACGTTTTGGGGAGGAAAGAGCGATACTGGAACTCTGTCAGTTATTTTTACTTCTTTTCGTGATTCAAGAACATTTCAACAGAAGATAATGTCTTGTAAATAATCATTTCGGTTTTACCACTGTTATATTAGTGTTTATGTGCGTGTGTGTCTGACTTTGTTCTTAAATACGAAAATAAGCCTAGTTTTTACCAGGGCTGTGGTGGCCTAGTGGTACCGTCCTTGTCTGGGGATTGCCAGAATGGGGTTCGAATCCTGGTCAAACTCGTTCGTTCTTATGGTCGCTGCAACTTCACCAACCTTGTGATCTAAGGATTGGGTGTTTGGGGGAGCCTATAGGTCTATATGCTGAATCATCAACACCCATTTTCTGGCCCTCTTTGATCTTGGCTTGGGTGTTGATCATATGGAATATGGTCAGTCTTTAGGGCATTGTCCTTCTTGATATTGTAATGTTACTGTCCCTTGCCTCTGTCATTCATGAGCGGCCTTTTAATGACTTGTAAATAATCATTTTGGTTTTACCAGTTTGTGCTAGTGTGTGTGTGTGTGCGTTTGTGTGACTCTGTTCTTTACTACAGAAATAAACGTACTTTTGACTTTCACTGTATTTTATTCGCATACGTTTTATAGACTATTGGGTTTTGCATTACCTCGAATGCCATAGTGCACATATACCATAGCAGTATGATGAATGAAATTAGGATATAATGCTAGATCGTACCTATTTGCAGATCAGGTATTTGACGCATAAATACCTCTTTGTGTATATATTTCAGTTGAAAAATGAACTACACGAAAATTTATCTTATTTACTCATCTGTTTGTTCTCTTATTGCAGGTGGATATGGCGTAATGGAAGCTGAAGAAAGCTTTTCCTGTGGTGAGTGTTCCTAAGATATTTTTTTTTGTGATATGAGAATCCGTGTTTTGCCTTATGTCTTCCCTTACCCGAAACCTTCAATGTATATTAATTTTAAAGTCATTCGATATACCTAGAAAATCGTAGCTAATTTCGATTTTTATCCCTCAAGAAATACGAAATTTTTTTCATTCATTGGTTATATATTATTTAGAAAATAGTGTTTGACTATCATGAAAACTATGGCCACCCATTTTTTTAGATCTTGCAGGTAAGACAAAACGGATTTTGAGCGAAGCGAAAAATCTATTTTTGGGTGAGATAGTCATGTCGTCCTGATGGAAGGTTCCTTTAAGTAGCTTCCTAGCGTATATTTGACTACAGTGATATTCCCAGAGAATTTAACTTAAGGTCTCCAGAATTCTAACTCCTGGCGCGAATATCCTTAAAGTTCTTCCTTTTAGGATATACCATAATATCAGGAGACGTATTCTTGACACGCCACATAGCAATCTGCACCCCGCATAGCGTTTACGCTTCGATGGGAAAAGTGGCAAAATAAAAGAGGAGCCGTTATAAAGTTCCTTTCCTCCGTTACTGCTAAAGTAACCAGATGGCGCTATAATCGCCTATCCAGATGGCGCTATAATCGCCGGCATCTTTCTTCCTTGTAGCGTTAAGCCGGTACTTATGGATACAGTATTATTGGGAGGGATCCTGCCAAGGCCTTTCATAGAAAGGAGGGCGGGTCCATCAGGATGACATGGCTATCTCACCCAGAAATAGATTTTTCGCTTAGCTGTAAATCCGTTTTTTGGGCTCGTGCCATGTCGTCCTGATGGAAGTTTACCAGAGCATTAATGTATCCGTGGATTTCCCAGTTGTGCCTTAAACCTGAAGACAATATTTCCTCGGTCATGTAGATCTAAGAGACTTATGAGATTACCGTTATATGTCATTTCATCTAATCATAGACTGTTAGTGCTTCCTGCCACCTACAGGGAAGAGTCAAACTAGACTCGGGGAAAAAGTCTCGAAGTATGCATATTTCATATGACCTACCTAGCAATCGAAGGGGCATAGAGGTCTCACTGTATGCCTTTAGCGAAAGTTTGTATTTATAAACGAACCCGAGTTCATGCCAGCCACCATAGCATATGAGGTATATCAGGAATATACCGCATAAGACAAGTTTGTATCTTGTATCGAAACAAGTTAAGTCTAGCTAGAAAGGTTTGTTTTCATATAGGAACAAAGTTTCTACCTTTGTTCAATGTTATTATGCAGAATAACAAGGAATGAAAGAAATGCTCATACATAACTTTATAAAAAGTGTTTAGGGCACAATAAGACACACGAAACAGTTAATCATTTATTGTCAGGCAATAAATAGAAATTCAGCATACATTTCATAATAATATAGGAATGCAAGTGAAATAAAATTCTTCAACACAGACTGTACAGAATAAATTGGAAATACTTGTTTTATCTGAAAATAAAATGTTTTGCAACTCCAATGAAAATTTTATAAATTTTCTAATCGTTTTTCTGAGAGTTCTGTCTCTTTACACTTGTGTAAAAAACACACGGCACTTAGTGTTCAGTCTATGTTTCATCACCTTCGTACATTGGAACAGTACATAATGTCACCTTGATGACATTTTTGCTCACCATGTTGCACTATCATGTGCCCACATGTACACCCTGAGAAGTATAGTCCCACATAATTCGCTGTTCCTCGCAGCACTAAGCGACAGGTTTTAGTACACTACCTGCCATCACCACGAAACGTTTTAATTCTTGCACTTGCTTCGCGTAGTGTTTCAAAAACACTCTGGATGACTTCCATCTAGTAAATGAGCGAAGGCTCTCGGAGTTCATGAGCTGGAAAAAATTTAGCGAAGAAGCGACTTTCCTAGGATCATGAGCTGCGGGTGTACTGTCAGGATCCCCTCTGCGAATGAAGTAGGTGATCTTCGTTGGGTCTGGAAAAAGATTTAGCTCTCCCGTTTCGGCAGATTGGATATGGCGCACTTCCCTAAAAAGGGCCACTATCTCAATAACTCTAGCCCCTGAGGCTAGAGCAAACAAATATATAACCTTTTGAGTCAAATCTTTCAAAGAGCAATTATCGTTGTCTAAGCTTGAAGCGAAATGTAGTACCTTATCCAAAGACCATGAGATGGGCCTAGGAGGTGGTGCAGGCCTGAGCCTAGCACAGGCCTTAAGGATTTTGTTGAAAATCTCATTAGACAAGTCTACTTAGAAAGCATAAAGCAAGGGTCTAGTCAAGGCAGATTTACATTTAGTTATCGTGTTGGCTGCTAAATCTTGTTCATGAAGGTGAATAAAGAAAGACAAGCAGAAATCCGTCGAGATTTCCTTTGGGTTTCTTGCCTTGACAAAGGCCACCCATTTCTTCCAGGATGACTTCTGGTAGATTTTGACTTATATTCCTCTAAGAAGTCTATACTTTCTTTCTAGATCACAAACCTTTTCTTTACTGCTAGGGATAGAAAATCATGAGATGAAGGTCTTGGATTTTCTGTAATGAAGCGAAGACAGTCGACTTCTGTACTTGAGACAGAACTGGGTCCAGCAGGGGAATCTGCCTCGGCTGTAATTCCAATATTAACGGGAACCAGTTGCTTTGGGGTCACTTGGGAGCCACTAGGGCTGCTGTTCCTTGAAAAGATCTCTGCTTGTTGAGGACCTTCATCAGCAGGTTGGATGGAGGGAACAGATAAATCCTGGTCCATTTGTTCCAGTCGAGGGACATGGCGTCCACTGCTTCCGCTAGAGGGTCCTCGTAGGGGGCCACGTATCGAGGAAGTTTCTTGTTGTCGCTTGTCGCGAAGAGGTCGATCTGCAGTTCCGGGACTTGATGTAAGATGAAGGAGAATGATCTTGCGTCTAGGGACCATTCTGACTCTATCAGAGCTATCCTGGATAGAGCGTACGCTGTCACGTTGCGGAACCCTTGAAGGTGAACTGCTGATAAGTGCCATCTCTTCATTTCCGCTAAACAGAAGATGGCCAACATCACTTGGTTGAGTTGAGATGATCTTGAGCCTTGACGATTCAGACATCTCATTACCACCTTGCTGTCTAGAATCAGTCTTATATGGACTGAAGGGCGAGGGGATAATCTCTTCAGTATGAGGAAGACTGCCATGGCCTCCAAAATGTTGACACAGAAGGTCTTGAATAGAGAGGACCAAGTTCCTTGAACTTTCTGTTGATGAGAGTGACCTCCCCATCCTTTCGATGATGCATCTGTGTGGATGATGACTGAGTGTGGAGGAGTTTGCAGAGGTATTAACCTCTTGAAGTTCCTGGCCTCCGATCATGGCTTGAGAAGTGATCGTAGCCAACTCGGTATTGGTCTTCTTAGATCTCTTCGAGCGTTTGATGAGTATCTTCTCCAGACTCCTGATGCTCTTAGCACTAGGTCTGTCACTGATGCAAACTGAAGGGAGCCCAGCACTCTCTCCTGTTGGCGTCTTGAAATAAAGTCTCTTGACAGATCCCGTTATCTCTCTCCTCCTCTCTAATGGAATGGAGAGGCGAAGTGACTGTAAGTCCCAATGTATGCCTAGCCATTGAAACTTCTGAGCTGGAGATAGTCGAGACTTTTTGGTGTTGATCTTGAATCCTAGATTTTCCAGGAACTGGATCACTTTCTTGGATGCTTGCATGCATTTCGTCTCCGATGCTACCCACACCAGCCAATTGTCCATATGGGATACCACCTGGACCCCTTGTAGACGTAGTTGTTGAATGACTGCTTCTGCAAGCTTCGTGAAGATCCTTAGGGCTATGTTTAGTCTGAAGGGCATGGCTCTGATAGCGTACTTTCTTTTTTGTAGCCTGAATCCTAGGTAGGAGGAGAGTTGGCGATTGATCGGAATGTGCCAATAGGCATCTGCCATGTCTATGGAGACAGTGTATGCCCTTTTGGGCAACAAGGCCCTTATGTGTTGAAGGGTCCGCATCTTGAACTTGTCGTTCTCGATAAACTTGTTGAGTGGCGACAAATCCAGAATGACTCTGAGTTTGTCTGAGTCCTTCTTGGGAACACAAAACAGCCTTTCTTGGAATTTGATGGACTTTGCCTTCTTTATTACCCGTTTGCTCAAGATCTCTCGGGTGTATTCTTCCAGAACGGGGTCGAAGTGTTGGAAGAACTGAGGAAATAATGGTGGAGCTGTCTTCCAGCTCCAACCTAGTCCGTTCTTGATCAGGCTGTGGGCCCAGGGATCGAAGGTCCAACGATCCCGGAAGAGTCGGAGTCTTCCTTCTACCGGAAGCGTCGGAGTCTTCCTTCTACCGGAAGCGTCGGAGTCTTCCTTCTACCGGAAGCGTCGGAGTCTTCCTTCTACCGGAAGCGTCGGAGTCTTCCTTCTACCGGAAGCGTCGGAGTCTTCCTTCTACCGGAAGCGTCGGAGTCTTCCTTCTACCGGAAGCGTCAGAGTCTTCCTTCTACCGGAAGCGTCAGAGTCTTCCTTCTACCGGAAGCGTCGGAGTCTTCCTTCTACCGGAAGCATCTCATTTCTTCTGGTTTCCGGAGGGCTTACCTCCTTGACCGCGTGCTCCCCTACCCCCTCTTCCTCTTGAGGGACGTTTAGAGGAATCTCTACCTGACCCCCTCCCTTTAGGGCGAAAGGTGGTGGTCTGCCTCTCTTAGGCGGGAGTAAAGGCTGGTGACTGAGTCACCACCTGCTGGGGTACCATCTGGTAGGTGGGTTGGGGCTTTGCCACCGTCTGTGGCACCGTGCTCATGGGAAGTTGTTGTCTAGCAGGGTGAGGAGGCACTCTTGGCCTCTTTGTCTTCATCTTCGGTTGGGGACCCTCATCCGGAGAAGACTTCCTCTTAGCCGACATGCCACACTTCTGGAGAAGATTTCTATCCTCCATGGCAGCCTTGTCGACTATTTCTTTGACCAATTCGTTTGGGAATAGGTCTTTCCTCCAGATATTGGAAGATATCAACTTCCTGGGCGAGTGTTTGACCACAGCTGAGGCAAATACGTACTCTCTACAAGCCCTTCTTGCCCTAATACAGCTGTAGAAGTCTTTAGTTAGGGTTGCCAAATGTGTTGGCCATGACCATGAACATATCCGGGGATCTTTGTTAGCTGGCCATTGCCTCCATGGACACTTGGAGGGACAGAGAGGCAGCCAGTCTCTCCTTTGTATCTTGTTCCCTGTGTAGGAGAAACTCAGACAACTTGGGGAGGTTTTCGCTGATCTGACATCCAGCGATATCAGCCTCCAACTTCCCAACTGAGAAGGTAAGCTGAATATCCTTCCAGTCTTTGTGATCCGTTGGCAGGGCTAGGGAAAGGTTCCTACACTTCTCCAGTGTAGGGCAAGGTTTCCCAGCTTCCACTGCCTTAATCACCGCCTAAAACCCCTTTTATGCAAAAGGGAAGGCCATAGTTGCTGGAGCAAGAAAAGAGGGATGTTTCTTGCTCAGGGCCAGCACCTTCGAATTGGTGAAGCCCCTGTCCTTCAACCTGCTGGCTAGCAAAGCCTGAGCCTTCGTATGGTCAAGCTCTATGACCTCCTTAGGCTCTGTCTCCTCCTTGGATACAGGTTCTGCCCTTAGACGAGCGAAGCAGTCTTGATAGGTCTCAAAGCTGGGCCAGAACTCAATGTCCTCAGTTCTCAAAGCTGGACCAGAACTCAATGTCCTCGATAAGGACAGCTCCCAGCTTCTCTGAAATAAAGATCTTACCATTTGTAATGGGCATGTACTTGGTATGTCTCCATGGGTTTACCTCGGAACACGAGGGAAGATCCTTTACATTGAGTCTCCTTTGAGACTCATGGGTTACTGCCAGTTGAAGAATCTCCTTCCTGAATGCAGCTTCCCTTTGTTCGCTCTTCTTCTCGAACATCTCCATCATAGCTTTGATGGCAAACAGGGTGTCGTCCAACTTTTCGGGTTGAGGAACGGGTTCTGTGACAGGAACCAACGAAACAGAGACTGTTTTGACTTCATCCTCTTCCATCTCTGGAGCTAACGTTGACTCCTCATCTCGACCTTCCGCCAGAAGGTCCTTGTTGATGTCCTCTTACACCTCTGACATCCTCTCATCATCTAGATGGATGTCCCTCATCGCATCCGAGACATCCGTGTCCACAGCTATCAGGATGCAAGGTATCTCAGGGTGAGGTTGAGAAATAACAGCATCCGCAGATGCTTTGGGGGGAATAGACAGGCTCTCCTACGCTCAATAGGGAGGTAAAGCCCCGTGGCATTGTTTTGCAAGCCACGAACCTATTTACGCAGCTTGTCCCGAGCTGCATGCCTTGACTTCGCTGTCTTGGGATTCTCGAATGCCTCATACACCAGGTCTTTACATACAGTACATACCTGTGGGTCCCGGTATTTGAGAGGTCCCTTGGTGATGGAGCAGCGGGAGTGTGTCCTACACTCCAGATGGCCACAGAAGTCCCTGCTACACACGTTGCAGAAGACGCTGTTGCACTTCACATGGGCCTCCTGTATTTACTAGATAAACTAGTAAATACTATAATAATATTTTCCATTTTATTTTATTGCATATAGGTTAGGATAGGTAAGCTAGAAATGAAATAGGAAAGACACATACGTGTATTTCCCGCCCAGCCAATTGCTGTGATCTCCTTCAATATTAACCGTAGGGTTATCCTCCTCAGGAAGCCCGGTGGAAGAGTCTAGCCTATAAGGATAGAATAGTGTAACCAACACCCACTTCCAAAAGGATTAATAATGATGGTCATTAGTAACTGATCTTCTATCAGTATAAAAAGGGAATTCCTTTCCCAATCTTATGAGGTCTCAACAATAGACTGCGTCTGAAAACACAGAGTATGTTGGAAAATTTAACCACTATACTTTTATACCATACTTTTCTGTCTGTAGTATGCTCTATACTACAGATGTACTGGCTACTGTATATACATAGACCGTAGTTGCTGCCGGCATGCAGCCGGTAAGGCTAGTACCTAAGGGGCAATTCAACTGACACAATATTGATAATTTTTTATGGTCGGCGGCTTGCCGGACACCAGCAGGTCACCGGCTGTCGGCACACTATCCCAGACAGCATTCAATGTGACTGGGTAGTGGCCGGTATACCAGACTCGGGCGGCTCTCGCCGGCAAAGTCAGATGACAGTGAATCAACGGCTGTCGGACCACAAGACTAGCCTGCATCTTGCCAGCAAGGTTAGTGGGCGGCAGCCGCCCTAGCTGGCGGCACTAGCCAATAGAGAAAGAGAAAGCAAGGAGTGAAGGGTGATGTAAGAGCACTGTCTCACTTCCTTCCTCTGGAATGAGGGTTCTAATGAAAGGGGAGAATATAGGATAATCAAGCTTCCACCCATCCACCTCCGTGCCGGTATCTGCCGGTCCTAGGATGTGAATGGCAGCCCAAGGGAGGATTGAAGAACACTCTAAAACAAATTGGTCTCCTGCCGGCAGCTAGACCTGCCGATACAGCTATCCCGGAGTTCCATGTCCGATAGGGAAGCTATACGACTAGGCCATACAGGCAGAAGCCCAAGCCTGCCGACAATTGGCGAGATTGTAGGACAAATGCCACAGGGATGTGATGACTAGGTCATCACTGAAGGACAGAATGGGGAGGGGAAAGGGTCCTATATAAGGTGTGGGAGGAGCCGGCGGCATGTTGGCCCTACCACACCTTGAGGAAGCTGTTTCAGTATCGGCGCCATCCTAGGCAGACGGAGAATTCACTCCCCAGCCTAGGGTCTGCTAATACAGTAAGGGGGCCGGCAATCATCTAGCTGCCACCCTTACATAGAGAAACAAAGAGTCCCAATGCTGGCGTCATCCTAGGCAGAAAAATAATCTCTTCTTCAGCCTTACTAAACCACAGGGAGAAGGGGAATCACATGACCCCTTCCAGTGCAGACTAGGGAGGCAAGGCCTCCTATTTCAACCAACAAGGCCCGACAGGGGAGTACATTCACCCTGTCGATCAGTTGCCGGCACACGACAAGTACTCTGAGGTTTTGACCCAAACCCAAAGCTCACCATCAGTAGCTAGGTGAAGGGGCAGAAAAATCCTAGCCTAGACTTGCCTGAATAACAATTCAAGGCAAGATAAACTAGGATTGTAGCCATAGGCTACACTCAGAGGGAAGAAGGGATTACCCTATATATTAGGGTAACCAGGGAGATTGTATGAAAGTATACTTAAGTCACTAGGCTACTAGCTTAGCGACAGTGAGATCGACTACCTAACTCTTCGAAGCTCTCATATACTATCTTAGAAGAGGAAATTTTATATGCAATCCATATATCTTACATGTATAAATTGCCTAATATCTTTATTTAGATTTAAAGCAACAGGAACACTTATTATATCATGCAAGAGAATAAACTATAATGCCTAGGCTAGGAAGCCTAGCGTAAACAAGATCGGCTACCTAATTCGCCAAAACTAATGCGAATATTATCGGCATAATATAATTAATTCCTAGCAATAAAGACTAAATAGCTAATGATTTTTATTAAAGCTATTATACCTGGAAAGTCGTTCTGGCTAACTAAATAACACATGGGTTATGAACGACAGCGCCGAAGACGCCTCTGGTCTAGGCAATAGCTCTGCCAAAAAATTAGTTTAATTAGACTCAATTTTTTACTTTACGGCCAGAGCTAAA
>NC_090742.1:43951365-43961365 GCF_036898095.1 Palaemon carinicauda
AAGATGATAGGCCTCCTGCTTTTCCAAATAAGCACGTCTACAATCATCATTGAACCACGGTTTGTCCTTCACTCTGTACCTTAGCACACGAGAAGGGATACGCCTATCAATTATGTTGACTAGATTCTCATTCAAAGGGACAACAGGATCTACACTTCTATATAATTGTGACCAATTCAAGCACAAAAGATCATGCAAAATCTCATTCCAGTCTGCTTGGGATTTCATATAAATTTTACAAGAGTATGATATACCAGGGACAGGCTGCTCAGTCTTCACTATCAATGAAATCAAGGCATGATCAGATGTCCCAACTTGAGAACCAGACCTGTGAGTAGCTTCATTTATGATTTCCTCACAGCCTGATTCAGAGGCAAAGTCTAAAGCTCTTAAGCCATCTGTAGGAAAGATATATATATATATATATATATATATATATATATATATATATATATATATATATATATATATATATATATATATATATATATATATGTGTGTGTGTGTGTGTGTACATATATGCATATGTAATATATATGTATATATATGAATATATATGAATAAATGTGTGTATATGGATATAATATATATATATGCATATGTGTATATGGTTCTAGGTATGCTGATTCCAGTTTTTTATTCCGGATATTTGATTCCCGGTAAGTGGATTCCCAGTATTGTTGGTTCCCGGTAGTTTGATTCCAACTTAAAGAAATAATGACCGTCTTTTGTTTTTTTTAGGACTTATCCCTTGTAAATCTATTTTGTAAGTAAATGGTCTGTTGGCTTGTTTACCCATATAGGAGTTTATTCATTATGATAATTTCATTAACACCATTAAAATATAAAGAAAACGTGTATAGTATTTGTACTGAAAAAAAAACATCTATTAAAAATATTACAAAAACTTTTTTAGACAAACGGTGCTAAGAAAAAATTTATTAGAAATTGGGAAATGCTAATTTTAATAATGTAAAATCCTTGCCACAGCTGTCAGGAAATCTGTCTTTTTCTGTGAATCATATCGCAAAACAATATTTTTGAGTCTCTTGTTCAAGTCCTTGTACTTACGCTTCTCTGGAATGCCATGTCCACTGTCAAACTGAGCTTTTTTCAAGTGGGCGATGTTCTCTTCTTTTTTAAATATTAAACTTAGCCGGTGAATATATAATAGCTGACGTCTCCGACGGCTCGACAGAAAAAACACAAAAACTCGCGAGCCATCGCTATGAAGGTTGCGGGTGTGCCCACCAGCGCCAACTATCGGCCAGATACCGCATATACATGTAAACAGCTCCAGTTCTTCTCTGTCGGTCTTGTCGACAAGTTGATTCCATTACTCGCTGTTGACCTGGAGTTTTTCGTCATTCTTGGTGAAGTACTTCTTTTTGGTTTTGAGCTTTCGCAGTGCAGGTGTTTTTATCTTCAATTAAAACTCTTGAACTCTTTTTTTGGATAGATTTTATTGTTGATGACTTTGGATTGTTTTTGGATTTTCTTTGACTTTTCAAAATGGCTGACCCTTCTCCAATTCCTAAATTTCGTAAATGTAATGCTAGGGATTGTAACAAACGTCTTCCAAAGGCCTCTCTCGACCCACATACCGTGTGTTCTAATTGCCGGGGTAAAACCTGTCAATTAGGAGATCGGTGTGATGAGTGCGTGGTACTTTCGGAATTCGACTGGCTAGAGTTTGATAAGTATTCTCGTAAGCTAGAGAGAGATAGGGTGAGGAGAAGTTCCTCTAGATCATTAGAATTTTCCTCCTCCCATGCCCCTGAACCTAATCCTTCCCCAGTAGTAGTTGTGCCTGAACCCTCTACTAGCACTCATGAACCATCAATGCGGGATATGTTGCAAGCCATTCAAGCCTTGGGCGAGAGAGTTGAATCTTTAGCTACGGACCGTAATCAACTCATGGCGGATGTAAAAGAGTTAAAGTGTCAGAGTGCCACATGAGAAAATCGTGGGGATAAAGTGATTAGTGCGCAAAGTGTTATCAGTGTTGCGACCGAGGGTTCGTCTGTTCTTGCCTGTCGTTCGCCTAGTCCGAGACCTCTTGCAAGCTCCCATGCCCCAGGGAGAAGTAATGTCGTAGGACTTATGGGTTCGAGAGGCTTTAACCAATGAACAGATGTTCCCTCTATGGTTTCGGGCGTGTCTCGTCCAGACCGCCCCTACCATAAGACGAGCGAGGCGGTTTTCTCCTCGTCATCCGAAGGTTTCTCGCGTAAGAAACCGTGGAGCAAAGTTTCGAGACCCTTAAAGCGGAAGTCAGTCCTTCAGGACAGGTCCAGCGTCCTGGTTGTAGCCATTGGGACAGCTCTGACCCTGTGCAGTCATCGGAAGACTGCTCGCCGCCTAAACAGAAGCGTAACACGGGCTCCGAGAGTCTTAGTTTAGGCAATGTTTTGCAGTCACAGACGTTACCATCGTCTCGACCCGATCCCACTCCCGTTGATCCTAAATGGGTTGTCCTGCAGGATATGCAGAGTAAGCTTGCCTCTCTTATGGAGGAGTATACTGCTGAGCAGGTTCACGTTGATCCTCGCCGTTACGCTAATCGAGATCCTGGCCGTCAGCCGCCCAAACGAGCCTTTGCTCGTCCTGTTGACGTTGACGTTACAAAGTCACGTCAATCACGTGACTTAGAGCCTCACTCGATGCAGTCCCGTGTTGACTTTCAGCCGCTGCCGCATGCTCGTGTTGACGTTCAGGACGTTCGCCAACCAGCTAAGTTGACTTGTTTTGACGTTGAGCGTCAAGCACCGCAGTCAAGAGTTGTTTTAACTGCTCAATCTAGGCAGTCAAGGCAGTCTCGAGTTGACGTCGAGCGTCCTCCCGCTCCTGTTGTTGTTGCTAGTCAGTCCGTTAAGCAGTTACATGACGTAGCGTCCTGGACAGCTACTGATGCTCCTTTGCGTGTGGACTCTGCTTGTCAAGCATTACCACCAAGGCAGGTCTCTCCCTTGCTTGAGACTCATCAGTTGTCGGACGAGGGTCCTTCAGATGAGGACGTTGCTGATCCTCCTCCTAATGATAGTCCTTTGGACGTTTTATCTGATGTAGAAGAACCTAAGGCTGTACAACCTTCGATGGATTTTAAGAAGATCATGATGATTTTCAAGGATCTTTTCCCAGATCATGTTATTGCTGTTGCTCCTCGTTCGCCTCCGTCTGAGTTTGCGCTAGGCTTAACTGCTACCAAGCCTGCCTTTACTAAGCTAGTGCTTTCTCGCTCTTCTAAGAGGGCTTTACGTCTTCTAGGCGACTGGTTGGTTACCAGGAGGAGTTTGGGGAAGACGGCCTTTGCCTTCCCACCTTCTAAGCTTGCTTCTAGGTCGAGCATCTGGTATGACACGGGAGAAGTTCTCGGCTTGGGAGTCCCTGCCTCTGCCCAGGGTGACTTCTCAAGCCTCGTAGACTCTCCCCGTCGCCTGGCCATGAGACGCTCGAACATTTGTTGGTCCTCCTCGGACCTTGACCATCTCCTTAAAGGCGTATACAGGGCCTTTGAAGTTTTTAACTTTCTTGATTGGTCTTTAGGAGCATTAAGTAGGAAGATCTCGTCTGCTGACCAAGATGTATCCTTACTTATTATGTCCTGTATGGACAAAGCCATCCGCGATGGCTCCAATGAGCTTGCCTCCACCTTTACGTCGGGAGTCTTGAAGAAGAGAGAAACCCTTTGCTCTTTCCTTTCAGCAGGAGTTACTCCCTGTCAAAGATCGGAACTGCTCTTTGCTCCTTTATCGGCTGCCTTGTTTCCACAACAGCTGATTAAGGACATTGCTGCTTCTCTTGTGCAGAAGGACACACATGACCTGATGGCTTCTTCTGCTCGCAAGGGAGCTCCTTCTTCATCCTTTGTGGCGAGACCCAGAATCGAGACTCCTTCGGCTAGGTTTATCCCGCCCTTTCGTGGCAGAGCTCCCAGCAGGGGAGGCTCTCGTGCCGAGGGAAAGAGAGGTAAGAAGAGAGGAGCCAAGTCCTCCCGTGGCAGAGTCTGACTGCCCACGTCCTCAGACAGAGGTAGGGGCCAGACTGACCAACTTCTGGCAGGCCTGGGAGAAGAGGGGTGCAGACCAAGAGTCTGTTCTGTTGCTCAAGGAGGGGTACAAAATACCTTTTGTACGCAGACCTCCTCTAGTAACAGTTCCCATAGACCTCTCTCCCAGGTATCGATAGGAGTCAAAGAGACAAGCTCTACATCACGAAGTGTCTCTGTTGCTAGAGAAGGGAGCGGTGGTGAAAGTCTCGGACCTTCAATCACAGGGGTTTTACAACCGTCTCTTCCTAGTCCCAAAGCATACAGGAGGTTGGAGGCCAGTGCTAGACGTCAGTGCGCTCAACGTTTTTGTTACGAAAACAAAATTTACGATGGAGACCACGAAGTCCGTCTTAGCAGCGGTCAGAGAGGGAGACTGGATGGTCTCTCTCTCGACCTGCGAGATGCGTACTTCCACATTCCTATACACCCGGATTCCCAACTGTTTCTGAGGTTTGTTTACAGGAATGTGGTGTACCAGTTTCGAGCACTGTGCTTCGGCCTCAGTCCTGCTCCTCTCGTGTTTACGAGGCTCATGAAGAATGTGGCAAAATTCCTTCATCTATCGGGAATTCGAGCCTCCCTGTACTTGGACGACTGGCTTCTCAGAGCATCGTCCAGTCATCGCTGTCTGCAGGATCTACATTGGACGTTGGGTCTGGCGAAGGAGTTGGGACTTTTGGTCAACTTAGAAAAGTCCCAACTGATTCCATCCCAGACGATTCTATATTTGGGGATGGAGATTCGCAGTCTAGTTTTTCGGGCTTTTCCGTCTGCCACCCGAATAGAACAAGCCCTGCTCAAAGTCCGACTCATGCTGGAAAGAGAACGTTGTTCAGTAAGGAGTTGGATGAGTCTCGTGGGGACTCTGTCATCCCTGGAGCAGTTTGTCTCGCTAGGGAGACTTCACCTTCGCCCTCTCCAGTTCCATTTAGACTCTCACTGGAACAAGAGCAAGACTTTAGAGGCTGTATCAATCCCGGTCTCCAAACCAGTAAAAGCATGCCTGAACTGGTGGGACAGCAACATCAGTCTGAGAGAGGGTCTTTCCCTAGCAGTCAAGAACCCAAACCATGTGTTGTTCTCAGACGCGTCGGATTTGGGTTGGGGTGCGACTCTGGACGGTCGGGAATGCTCGGGTCTTTGGACCTCAGTTCAGAAGAGCATGCACATCAACGGCAAGGAGCTATTAGCAGTCCACTTGGCCTTGATGAATTTCGAGAGCATTCTTCGAAACAAAGTGGTAGAGGTCAATTCAGACAACACCACAGCTTTGGCGTACATCTCCAAGCAAGGAGGCACTCACTCCCACACGCTGTACGTGATCGCAAGGGACCTCCTCATATGGTAAAAAAATCGAGGCATCTCCCTGTTGACAAGATTCATCCAGGGGGACTTGAACGTCTTGGCAGACTGTCTCAGTCGGAGGGGTCAGGTGATCCCCACGGAATGGACCCTCCACAAGGACGTGTGCAAGAGTCTTTGGGCGACTTGGGGTCAACCCACCATAGACCTCTTTGCCACCTCGTTGACCAAAAGGCTCCCAATCTATTGCTCACCAGTCCCAGATCCAGAGGCGATCCACATAGACGCGTTTCTACTGGACTGGTCTCACCTGGACTTGTATGCATTCCCACCATTCAAGATAGTCAACAAGGTACTGCAGAAGTTCGCCTCTCACGAAGGGACAAGGTTGACGTTGGTTGCTCCCCTCTGGCCCGCGAGAGAGTGGTTCACAGAGGTACTTCAATGGCTGGTAGACTTTCCAAGGAGTCTTCCTCTAAGGGTAGATCTCTTACGACAGCCCCACGTAAAGGATCTTCATCAAAGCCTCCCCGCGCTTCGTCTGACTGCCTTCAGATTATCGAAAGACTCTCAAGAGCTCGAGGCTTTTCGAAGGAGGCAGCCAGAGCGATTGCGAGAGCTAGGAGAGCTTCTACCATCAAAGTATACCAATCGAAGTGGGAAGTCTTTCGAGACTGATGCAAGTCAGCATCTGTGTCCTCTTCCAGTACCACTGTAGCCCAAATCGCAGATTTTCTCTTACACCTGAGAAATGTTCGCTCCCTCTCAGCACCTACTATTAAGGGCTACAGGAGCATGTTGGCTTCGGTCTTTCGACATAGAGGCTTAGATCTTTCCAAATATAAAGATCTCCAAGATCTCCTTAAGTCTTTCGAGACCTCTAAGGAACGTCGTATGGCAACTCCTGGATGGAACTTAGACGTGGTCCTAAGGTTCCTGATGTCAGACAGGTTTGAGCCATTACAATCAGCCTCCCTGAAGGATCTCACCCTCAAGACACTTTTCTTAGTATGCTTGGCTTCAGCTAAAAGGGTCAGTGAGATTCATGCCTTCAGTAAGAACATCGGCTTTTCCACAGATAAAGCCACATGTTCACTTCAGCTTGGTTTCCTGGCCAAAAATGAACTGCCTTCTCGTCCTTGGCCTAAGTTATTTGATATACCTTGCCTGTCAGAGATCGTAGGCAACGAACTTGAAAGAGTACTGTGTCCAGTTAGAGCTCTTAAGTTCTACTTAGCTCGTACTAAGTCTTTACGAGGTAGATCTGAGGCCTTATGGTGCTCAGTTAAGAAGCCATCATTGCCTATGTCAAAGAATGCTTTGTCATATTTTATCAGATTTTTAATCCGAGAAGCTCATTCTCACTTGAGTGAAAAAGACCGTTGCTTGCTTAAGGTTAAGACACACGAAGTAAGAGCTATAGCAACTTCCGTGGCCTTTAAGCAAAATAGATCTCTGCGAAGTATTATGGACGCTACCTTTTGGAGAAGCAAGTCGGTATTCGCGTCATTTTACTTAAAAGATGTCCAGACTCTTTATGAGGACTGCTACACACTGGGTCCATTCGTTGCAGCGAGTGCAGTAGTGGGTGAGGGTTCTACCACTACATTCCCTTAATTCCAATATCCTTTTAATCTGTCTTTTGAAATGTTTTTAATCTTGTTTTTGGGTTGTACGGAAGGCTAAGAAGCCTTTCGCATCCTGGTTGATTTGGCGGGTGGTCAAATGTCATTTCTTGAGAGCGCCCAGATTAGGGGTTTGATGAGGTCCTGTTGTATGGGTTGCCGCCCTTGATACTTCAGCTCCTGGGAGTCTTTCAGCATCCTAAGAGGATGGCTGGGCTTCGTGAGGAAAGCAGACTAACAAGGCAGAGTAATCGTCAAAGTCAGCTTCCTTACCAGGTACCTATATTTATTTGGGTTTTGTTATATTATAACTGTCAAAAACTCTAAGCATATACGCTGTAAACTATATTAATACTAGTCTCTACCCACCACCATGGGTGTGAATCAGCTATTATATATTCACCGGCTAAGTTTAATATTTAAAAATATTTTGATTATAAAATAAATTTTTGAATATACTTACCCGGTGAATATATAAATTAAAGAACCCCCCTTCCTCCCCGATAGAGACCCAGCGGGATGAGAAGAACTGGAGCTGTTTACATGTATATGCGGTATCTGGCCGATAGTTGGCGCTGGTGGGCACACCCGCAACCTTCATTGCGATCGCTCGCGAGTTTTTGTGTTTTTTCTGTCGAGCCGTCGGAGACGTCAGCTATTATATATTCACCGAGTAAGTATATTCAAAAATTTATTTTATAATCAAAATATCATTTTTCAATGCCAAGATTAATTTCCAGATATTTGGATGAACACCTGAAACAACACTCTGTGGTGCATAGTGGTACCCTTCTAAATTGTTATTGGTGCGCGGTTGAACTTGAAAAGTTCTTTCACGTAAATTCCATATATGCATAGGAAAAAGGGGTACTATTCGCCTTCGTCGATTACCTCTACCCCTTTCTCACCCAATATAACATGCTTCAAAACAGGAGACCAGTTTTTGAGGCAAGTCCTCGTCGTCTGCAAGCTCATCAAAACCATCTACCACATCATCCATTGGAAGTAGTGAAAGGGCAGAAAAACACCTAACTTTTACACTGAATTCAGTATCTCTGTGATATCTTTCTTTAAAACCCAAATCAATAACTTTGCGATACATGCTTTGCGATAAGTGGAAAAGGCATGATGAAATAGATACATCTGGGAAATGATTGTGTACACTGTTCATATGTGCTTTTTCAAATTCCATCACATACGCCTGGGGATTCAAATTTGGGCATAATTCCAAAATTTTTGCAAAAAGTCGGTTATATGTTTCTTCTTTCTTGTCTGGGAGGAGGGCAAATAACCTTGGTACACTGAAGTTGTTAATCTGAATATGTAAAGTAAATAACTGGAAATATATTTTAGGCACACACTTAAACGTTCCATCCCCTGCTAAATGTGTTGCATGGATTAAATCATCAAGTCCTTGATTTGTTGCAAAAATTAGCATTCTACTTCCATCTGTTTGGCCGCTATCAAATTGCAGGAAAACCTCACCGCTGTCCAATACCCTAAACTCGTCTGGTAGTATAAATCCAGTCCTACATACGGGAAGTGGGGGAACTACTTCATTAATTTGACGCCACATCCGGATGCTTCGACTTAAGCATGATACCGAGGGTAGTTGAGCTCTTTAATTTTCAGTTAATGATGCACTAGTTGATGCAATAAGTGACCGTGAAGATTCTGACTTGAAAGCGCGGCAGCTTTCAAACTAGTTAAGGCCTCACACATTTTTGGTTTTGTTTAACATGAACTATGATGATGTTCAATACAGTTCAGGACCTTGTAGTCCCTTTCTTCTGTTGCAATATGCAGGCGTGGTTTACAGCTCTTCACATCACACCTCCAATAAATTTTTGATCCATCCGCATTTGTTCTATGCTTCTCGTAAGTGTAATTTAAATCGTCTATGTGGGAAATAATTCCGGGAAAGGCCTTCCCGTTTCTGATTTCCGAACCCGAGCCTGAAGGATAGAGCGCCAACACTCTCACACTTGACAAACTAGAGAACCGCAACGAAGACGGTTTGCTTTCCCTACACACGTTTAAGTCCAAAGATTATTCTATACCGGGACTGTTGGCACCGATATCACCTTGATGTTCAGACGCTACTCCAGGGCGCAGAATAGTAAATCCCAATCAAGTGTGGTTGGACTGAATCAGTTACATTAACGACAGTTTCACAAAGAGTTAGGGGGAGCAGTACTGTAAAAGTCAAAATGTCCTAAGGACCACCGGGAGGTAATACTGCAGAACATTACAATAAAGGATTGACACCGATAGCTTTAGATTGACGTAAATATAAACTTACCCATAAGTCATTTCTCACCTCATGTGATAACTCATTTAGTTATTTCAAAATGTAAAGGTCAAGTTAAAAACAGTTAATAATTTCAACCTAAAAATGGCGTTTATTTCCATAAAGTACAACAGGAATTTTCACCTGACACAGGAAAAAACAGCAAAACTACCTAATTGAAATTTGAATAAAGACCGCAAGGCATATGAAAAATGCCAAGAAAATGGTCAAATCAATTAAATCTTAAATCAATAATCAAATGACTAATCAACCAATGAAAGTAAAAATGGTGACTGAAATAATACCAAAAGTTTTACTCACTACTTTGAACATTCCTCTCGGGCAATAAAATTTCAAACTTGATAGAGGGGAACGGGAAACAACTTATGTTAATGGACACGCCATGTATGATTAAACCAGACAGTTTGAACATGACTTCCTAGCTAAATGTGCACATCGTCAAATAAAGTCTAGAAAAAAGGGGGGGGGGGGGAAAGTTCCTTGGCCAAGGTTGAGCACTGTTAATTAGTAATCACGTTCTTGAGGGTTGATTGTAGACGTAGGGGAGGCATCTTGTAAACTGTTAAGAACACGGTGCATCTTCAGTTCTGCACTGACGTGTTTTGTCTTCGTAAGTTTATCTTCTAAATAATGGCACAAAATAAGGCATACTGTTGGTTAGTAGATGGTTGACCAACAGGTAGTTGAACCGACGCCTATGTTAAAACGACG
>NC_090742.1:43968865-43991365 GCF_036898095.1 Palaemon carinicauda
AGAGGACTTCTCCTATCTCCTGATCAACATTCTCACCAGTCTCATAACAGTGACCCTTGTCAATATTGCTCTCGCAAACACGATTCTGGACAATGCCCAGCCACTGGTGCATCGTGCAATAACTGTGGACGAACAGGTCATTGGCCCCGCACTCAGAAATGCCCTGCTAAGGAAGCTCAGTGCAATAGCTGCAAGAAACATTTTGAGAAGATGTGTATGTCTACTAAGAAAAGTCAGACTGGATATACAGCTTCACCTCCTACTACTAAGTCAAACACCAGCTGCCGTTTCATGGGTGATAACTCGGGTAGTGAGTCCCCCACACCAGTCACTGTCTCTCTATCATTTGGCGATATATCATCACATATCCAGCTCATCCCCAATACAGGAGCAGACATCACAGTGATTGGCACCATACATTTGGATGCACTCGGCATACCTCGGGCAAGCCTTGAACCTCCACCCATGACAGACGTTGTGACAGCAGATGGATTCCCCATGACACCGGCTGCAGGATACTTCCAGGCAAAACTTCGTCTTGGCAACAAGTCTTGCTCAGCAACCATACATGTTCATGAGGATATGCAGACTCCCCTCCTCTCTCGTGAACATTGCCGAGCCCTTGCCATAGTGTCACCGGACTTCCCGAAGCCTATCCTCAAGGTAACACATGTCAACAGATGCGCTCAGTTTCCTGCCTCCGCCATAACGTCACCTGCAGCTATTAAGGACTATTTTCTTCGGCACTTCAGCGACGTCCTCATATCCAAGAAGGATCTACAAACCCAGCCACTAAAGAAAATGGCAGGCTCTCCATTGAGGATTCACCTGAAACCTGGCACTACACCCTTTGCTGTCCATACGCCCAGGCCCATTCCGTTTGCTCTCAGAGATCAAGTGAAAGAAGAACTTGACTCCTTGGTGCAACAAGGAATCATCAGACCAGCAGGCGACAAACCCTCTGAATGGTGCCATCCCATGGTCTTGGTACCCGAGGACAAACGTGTGCGCATCACTGTGGGTCACACCCATCTAAATTCTCCAGTAGCCCGCCCTACACACCCATCACCAACGCCCCATGATGCTGTCCGCATTATCTCTCCTACTGCGAAGTACATCACCACAGCGGATGCCCTGCATGGCTATTGGCAAATGGAGTTGGCAGAAGAGGACCGCCACCTGACTACATTTATAACTCCGTACGGAAGATTCCAGCACTGTCGTGGGCCCATGGGATTTTTAGCAACAGGTGATGCATACTGCCTCCGTGGAGATATGGCACTACAAGGTGTTCCCAACTGTGTGAAAGTTGTAGATGATATCCTCCTTTCCGACGAGGATCTCCCTTCCCACCTACAACACGTGCACCAGATGCTGACCAGATGCCGTCAATATGGCATAACCCTCAACAAGGACAAGTTCACTGTAGCGGCCCCCCTAAAGTTAACTTTTACGGTTATGTCTTATCATCCGATGGTATTGCAGCAGACCCTGACAAGGTATCAGCTATACGGGACTTTCCTACACCATCTAACGTGACAGATGTCAGGTCATTTATGGGTCTTGTCAATCAACTTGCCGACTTCACTCCAGACATCGCAGCAGCAGCACAGTCCCTACGCCCACTTATGAGCCCCAAACGCTCATTCGTCTGGACGCCTGACCATGAGCGAGCATTTAAGAAAGTCAAGACAGCTCTGACTTCACCTCCTGTCCTAGCACCCTTCAATCCTGCCTCGCCTGTAGTTCTACAAACAGATGCCTCACGCCTATATGGTCTCGGTTATGCCCTACTTCAAGATAACGGCCGAGGTCAGATGCGTCTCGTCCAGTGTGGCTCTCGTTTCCTTACGGATACTGAGACTCGTTACGCCACCATAGAGCTGGAGCTACTTGCAGTCACTTGGGCTATAGCTAAGTGCCGCCTCTACTTGTCCGGACTTCAGCATTTCACCTTAATGACTGATCATCGTCCCTTGATACCGATTCTCAATCACTACACTCTGGATGCTATTGAGAATCCACGCCTTCAACGTCTCAAGATGAAAGTGGCCCCCTACATCTTCACTGCAGTATGGCGCGCAGGGGAACAACTTTGCATACCAGACGCCCTGTCTCGCTCCCCAACCAGTCGCCCCACACCTGAAGATGAAGAAGAATGCACTACTTCGACTGCACATGTCAGGCGTATCGTTGCCAGCACCGCCACTTCTACTGACGACCAGGCAACAGGACCCATCATCGAAGAGGATAAGTCTCTACAAGAAATTCGCATGGCCGCATCTCAGGATCAAGATTACAGTCGTCTCGTTCACTACGTATTCAATGGCTTTCCCACCAACCGCTATGATCTCCATGCTTCCGCCCTCCCGTATTGGAAGCTGCGGGACCACCTTTACGCGGATGGAGAGTTGGTATTGTATGGACCCCGGAACGTCATCCCTGCAGCCCTCCGTCGACGCACCTTGGATCGACTCCACGACAGCAGCCGAGGGATTGAAGCTACTCGACGTCGTGCAATGCAGACAGTATTCTGGCCAGGCATCAATGCAGATATTAAGAGTAAAGTAGAAAGCTGTGAGGCCTGCCAACAGCTTCTCCCTAGTCAGCAACAGGAACCTTACATGTGTGACAACCACCCATCCCAGCCCTTTGAAAGCATGTCGGCTGACTTCCACGTATCAGGGAAATCCTTCCTTGTTATTGCAGATAGACTTTCAGGCTGGCCTGTGGTTGTTCCCTGTGGACGTGACACAACTACAGCCAGAGTTACAAGAATGTTCTGTGTTTTCTTCCGCGAGGTTGGTGTTCCACTTCGCTTACGAACTGATGGAGCACCCCCATTTTCCAGCCACGACTTCAAGCAATTTGCTGACCGCTGGGAAGTTCATCACATCATCACATCTCCACATTACCCTCAGTCTAATGGACGCGCAGAAGCTGCCGTGAAAGCTGTGAAACACCTTATCCTCAAGACCGCCCCATCCGGGAACATAGATTGTGAAGCCTTTGATAGAGGACTGATGGAGCTTCGGAATACACCGAACCCTGCTGGACGCTCCCCTGCGCAGATTCTTTATGGCCATCCTCTCCGCACTTGTGTTCCAGCTCACCCCAGATCATTCAAAGAGGAGTGGCAAACCAAGACCGAAGATTACGACCGCCGCACTGCTGCCCAAACCGACCAGGCTGTGAGCCTTTACAACTCTCATGCCCGCCATCTACCCAAGCTCACCATCGGCCAACGAGTGAGGATACAGGATGCAACGACACTTCGATGGGACAAGATTGGTATCGTGATGGGCCGCGGAATGGCCAGAAAGTATGAAGTACGCCTTCCAAGTGGTCGTGTATGGTTTCGAAACCGACGACATTTATGCCCAGTGGCTAATATAAGTGATGACACCTCTCCCCAAGACCCTGTGTCCCCTTGTTCTGGCCAGGAAAGAGAGACATCATCCGAACCCTCCAATGTCCCTCGTCATTCACCTCGACTAGCTCAGAGAAATTACCGTTCCGCTCGAGACACTGCTACGAGCGTAAAGGGGGAGGGAGGTGTATAGATATCTAATATTATGCCGTATATTATTTACATTACGTACAGTTATGAACATTACATTTGCTTTATTATTATTTCGTAGAAGAATGATATTTATTTCCATTTATCTTTTTCCCATTACATATACTGTAAGACCACTTTTTCATTATGCATCGTGGCAACAATGTAATTATATGTGTCAACACTGCTTTTCTTTCCGCCATGTGCATATAGTAGTCCGTCATTGTTCAGTGGTCACTGTATCGACAAGCATGGGCTTGCTCCCCGCTGCTTGTCACATTTATGTCCGTTTATCTTCATTATACAAGATTTTAAAGAACCTACTATTTTAAATTGTCACCCTCCATTACATTTATCACATGGATGTATGTGGCAGTATCACACACACTAGGAAACCCAAGGACTGACGTTCAACGCTTACAAAACATATCCAGGAAGCACTACATTCAACGGAAATTGGACCGAAACATTCACCCAAACATCAAGAGAGAGAGAGGGAATCGGACCGACACATTCACCCAAACATCAAGAGAGAGAGAGGATATGACGACATCACACAGAACCATATAAAGCTAGTACAATTTTCATATTCATGTCAGTTTGGGCAGTGAAGTGTAGTTATCACGAGTCATTAGTCGATTATTACCGGGGTGAGTGGTTTGCTAATCTTTTATTTTCCTTTCATTAAAGGAAACTGTGTTCAACTCCGAATTCTCATCTAGAATTTTTTCTCTCTTTGTGCTAATTTCGTTTTCTTTCAGAAATTCTCGGGAAATATCTTTTTGTTCTGTTTTCTTTCAGAAATTCTCGGGAAATGTCTTGGGATTAGTAGCATTGTTTTGGGGAATCTTGTTATAATCTTTATCATTGGGTGCTTATGCATTTACACAGTGGACGTCTGTATTCATATAGATATTTTGATAGAATTTCAAGGGGTCGAAGAGATAGGAAAAGACATACAGTAGTCATGACGCCCCCTGTGAGCCCCATCCCTGGACCTAGTAGCGTAGGACAGATTAATCCTCTCCCGATTGTGACGCTTGTAAATGCCAGGTCTGCAATCCTTCCTTTTCAGGGTCGGGTTAATGGGTTCTTGCCTCAAAATGTGGAGTCATGGATTTCATCCGTCGATGCCCATTTAAATGCCAAACAAATCGTAGACCCTTTTGTACAATTACAAGAAGCTAAAAGTTTTATAGATTTTTCTAAGGGGGCTGCGAGTGCGTATTTAAGAGGTGTTTCATTTCAAGAAGCAGTTACCTGGGATGATTTCAAAGTTAGGTTACGCGCAGTCTATGGGGGTGAAGAAGCCTTGGATGTAGTATTAACGTTAAGAAATACACTTAATCAAGCCTCTATGAATCGGCTTAATGTTATTGAGAGAGCAGCTCTCATAGCTGATAGGCTTAATGAATATCAAGATATTTTAGGTAATTCCACTTGGGTTACTAAAGATAACATCTCCGTGAAAGATTTTTTACGATTAATGTATTTAACTTGCATGACACTTATGTTGCCTGAAGCTTTAGTGCGGTGTTTTGATAAAAAGTTAACGCCTGCAAGTACGGAATTGGATGTATATAAACAGATAAAGAAACACATAGCTAAGTGTCCAGACCTCGATCCCGTGTTAACTCAAGTTTTGCAAAGAATGAAACAAAGCCACAACAAGTAAATGTAGTTAATAATAGTCAAGTTGCGGAAATGACGTGTTATAATTGCAAACGTCAAGGTCACTTAATCGCGGACTGCAGAACTAAATTCTGTTCGGTACATAATAGTTCGACTCATTCATATAGTCAGTGTTACTCGCGTAAGACACAACAGAATCCTAGAAATACAGAGTCAATTCCACTGTCAGTTCCATATGGAAATAAAAAGAAAAATCCTCATTTTAACAATAAGAAGAAACAGCCAAACGTCAATGTAGTTCAGAATCCGAAACAAACAAACACTACTTCGAATAACGCTGAGCCTGGGTCGTCAAACCAGACCTCGCAAGGTCAGACTAATTTTCAGAATGTGCAGAGCAAAGCAAATACCACATAATTAACTCCAGTGGGGAAGAGAGTGATGTTGGGTCAAGTTCATTCATGTCAACATCAATAGTATTGAATAATCAATTTAATGTTTTATCAGATCATTGTGAGGCAATAGATTTTCCTACGAAACACATGGCCGAATTAAGTAAGACAGTGCATGCTCACGTAGATTTGCAACGAATTCATACAATAATAAGCCAAAATGAGTTACGACCAACCTTATATGCTGTAAATTTAGAACACAAATCCTTTACGTTATTTTTTGACTCTGGTAGTCCACGTAATATCATGGATTTGAGGACACATCATTTGTTGTTTTCGAACTCTGCGATAGAAAAATCCGGAATAAGACTCTCGGGTATAGGAAATAATGAATTAAATGTCATAGGCATAACTCATGTTCAATTCAAAGTCGGTAAACGCACGTTTGCCGATACATTTGTTGTTGTACAAAACATTGATATGTATCCAGCTGTAGTTATAGGATACCCATCTATGGGAAATCAAAACATTATCTTAGCCCCTGCCAAGCACGGCATGTATATCAAAGGAAAATTCTTTAAGTCTTCTAATACCTTAAAATCAGTTTTGGATAAAAAGGAGACGACAAATGTAATCGTAACGTATGTTGAAGAACCAATAACTTGTCTCACCAATAAAGAAATAATATACGCGACCCAGCAGAATTCTCGTTCACCCGTAATATCATCTTGCACGCAATCTATCGAGCCAAACCTACCTTCGAATTTAATAGTGCAAATAAAGAAAACATTACCGGGATCTGAAATATTAATCCTTTACGACACTTTGAAAACTAACGGACTGTCTGTCACACAAGCTATTTATACAGTAGGCTCACATCAACAATGTAATATTGAAGTCTGTAATCATTTAAATAACACTTTAGTAATTCACAAAAATCAACATATCTTGGATGTAGAAGTTTATAAACATCGTATTCTCACCATTGCTGAAATCAATCACGTTCAATCAGTTGCGGATGAATCCCTTTTGCAATTTATTAAAGATAAAATCAATAAAGACATTCAAGACGAAGAAAATCAGCAGAAAATTTTTGGACTTTTAACTAAATATCATGATGTTTTTTTCCACTACAGATGGATCCTTAGGAAAAACAGATGTGAACGAGCATAAAATAAGGTTAAAGGACAAGCAGAAAATTATCTATATACCCTCGTACAGACTCCCTATGAAATTCCAGAATGAAATAAATGATGAAGTAGGTAAAATGCTAGAAGAAGGAGTCATTAGGAAATCAAACAGCCCTTATAATTTTCCATTAATAGTTGTACCGAAAAAAGATCGAACATGGCGTATCTGCGTAGACTTCCGTCGTCTAAACGAGGAGACGATCCCTGATCGATTCCCAGTGCCATGTACTGACGATATTTTATCTTTGTTAGGTCAGAATAAATATTTTACCAGTTTGGACTTACTTTTAGGCTTTCACCAGATATCATTAGAAGAAGATAGTATCCCATACACAGCCTTCAGCACTGCCAGGGGACAATATGAATTTTTACGGATGCCTTTTGGTTTACGTTGTGCTCCCATAACATTTACAAGAATGATTAACATAGTGTTTGGAGACTTGTTAGGGGATATATTGCATGCCTATATGGACGATCTTGTAATCTTTTCCAACACCTTAGAAGAGCATCTACGTAAGTTAGAACTAGTACTACAGAGATTAAGACAACATAACTTAAGGGTAAAGATTAGTAAGTGTAAATTTTTCAAAACAGAATTAATATATTTTGGTTTCATGGTGTCAAGCCAAGGTCTTAAAGTAGTCCATGATAAGGTGTCGGCTATACGTAATTTTCCCATACCTACTAATGTCAAGGGAATACAGCAATTTCTGGGTTGTAGTGGATATTACAGTCGTTTTATACGCAACTATTCAATAATAGCCGCTCCTTTAACTGATCTTACGAAGAAGGGCGTAGATTTCATATGGTCTGAGCATCATCAACAGGCGTTTAATACCTTGAAAGATGAACTGTGTAGTTCTCCTATCTTAAAATTTCCTGACTTCGGTAAGGAATTCTTCATTGCAACAGACGCCTCAGACTTAGGAGTAGGAGGGGTATTGCTTCAGCAATATGATAAACAATTTTTCCCGATAGCTTTTTATTCTCGAAAACTGAGAACTTCCGAAAGGAAGTATGCAGTAATAGACAAGGAAGGGCTAGCTATTGTTAATTCACTAGTGCATTTTAAGTTCATAATATACGGTTATCCCGTTAAGGTTCTTACTGACCATAAACCACTAACCGAGTTCTTTAAAGGCTTCAACCACAGCCTTAAACGAACTCGGTGGCATTTGATCATTCAAGATTTTGGCGCAAGAATCGGGTATTTACCTCGGAAAGCAAATATCATTGCAGATGCATTATCACACAACCCCGTGTCATCTTGTACGGAGCCTTTAGCTGAATTAATAGATATATCAACATCCATGCCTATTGTAAAAACGATATCTGAACAAGAAGATTTAGGCTGGAGTGCTGAATTATTACAGACTGAGCAAAGAAAATATCAGAAAATAGAAACAATTATAAATGCTTTGAAAGGCAATCATAAGGAAAAGGGATATATAAAGTATAAGCATCAGAATTATATAATCAAAGATAATATTCTGTGTAGGACCGTGACAAGGAAAACCCGCAATACACCACATGTAACTAACGACCAGGTAGTAGTACCAATCTCACTTATTTCCACTGTCCTGAATTGGTTGCATGCAAATCCATTACATGGACACCCGGCGTTCTCATTAATGTCACAGAAAGCCAAATCATTGTTTTATTGGCATACAATGCTTACAGATATATAAAGACATAGCTAATTGTCGCACATGTCAGGAAAACAAAGGGCATACGAAAACACCTGTCAGCCTAGGGGCTTATCCCGTGCCCAATCAACCCTTTGAAAGAATACATTTAGATTTTTTAACAGGATTTTACGAGTCAGGCAGAGGAAATAAGCACATCTTAGTAATTGTAGATGCTTTAACTCGATATACAGAACTAATAGCGCTTAAAACTAAAACTGCGATTGAATGCGCTAGGAAGTTTTACAAGTGTTACATTTGTAAACGTGGAATTCCACACATGATAATCTCAGACTCGGGTGGTGAATTTAATAATCACTTTCTTACCTCATTGTGTGAATTCCTTAGCATAAAGAAAATAAATACCATGATATATCACCCAGAGTCGAATGGGCTAGTGGAAAGAGCAAATAGGAATGTTTTAAATATATTAAGAGTAACACTAGGGGGATCAGACCCCAACTGGGATATTGCAATACCTGCGGTACTGAGTACTCTGCATCATTCATATCATATATCAATTAAAATGTCACCGCATGAAGCATTGTATGGTACCCCTGTTAGAATGCCTTTCCATGTATTAACACCTACAACTAATCTATCAAATCCTTTAAAAGAATGTATAAATGCAAGCAAAAGTCGTTTTGATATCCTTCGAAAGAATTCAGAAGAATCACAAATCATAATGAAAAGGAATCATGATAAAATAGCGAAGCCAACTAAAACATATAACGTGGGTGATAATGTACGTGAATGTACGTAAAGGACTCAATTATAAAATAACACCTAAGTTTGAAGGCCCATTTAACATTTTGGAAACATTAACGGCCAATAGGTTTAGAGTTCAAAACGTATCCCAACCCACGGATGAGAGAATAGTACCATTGACTCACATAAGAAATTAAAAAAAAAGAGAGGGAAAGAAGTGAGGGAAAGAATTTTATGTGTATGATTAAAAGTTTTCTTCTTAATACAGGAGTAATTACATATATTTTTCTCGTTACAGGTTTCTAAGATGAATTTTTTGTTGTTGGGAGTGATATTGTTCGCTCAGACATTTTTCTCGTGTGGGACGAGCTCTAAAACTAAAAGAATAGATTTTAACTATGGCACTATAGTTGAAAGACAAGAAGACGTTTTTATTACATCAAGCAACGTAATTGTAGGTGTGCAAATGCAAGCAATTTTTCTTCCAGAGAATGATGTCACTAGCTTAAAAAGCGCCATTTCAAGGTTTGCTGTCCCATTAGATGAGTTGCATAGAAGACATTTTCATTTGACTACAGAGAGTTCGCTTGGATCGACACTAAAAGTTGCAGAGATGCTATCTGATGACTTGCAAAATAAGACTTACGAGATAGAATCTTTGGCTCGTGACCTTTTGATGTGGACTGTAGGGCACGAACATAAAGAAAGAAGAAACCCGTTTATTTTTGCTGCATTAAACATCTTTGGGTCTATTGCAAGTTTAGATTTAGGAATTTCAAATCGTCTTAAGATTAGTAATCAAAATAAGAAAATTGAGTTCTTGACTCATGAAGATGAATTGATTATGTCAGAACTAAGGAATCAGTTAGCTTCAATCAATCAAATTATGGATTTAGTAAATGAACATTCAAGTAATATAAGTCAGATTATGGAAGGACTGGATTTGTTGGCAACGTTAACGTATTATGATTCAAAAATAGATCACATATATAACAGAATTGCACATTTCATTGAGAAATCAAAAGATTATGTGGAAGGGAAAAAACTAGGCTATGTTCCTTTGTTAGACGAACGTATGTTAGAATTTTATTATAGCCTAATTACAGTAAGCGTTGAAAATAACAAGATTATGATTACAATTCCCTTTGATTCTTCTGATGCCTGGCAATCTTACAGGATATCACCATTTCCGACTTTCATGACGAATCACTCAAATCCAGTAATATCCAGTTTGACAGGACACATATTGATTTCCCCAGACAAGGAAACATATACGGTCATTAAAGACTTAAATCAATTAACTCACTGTTCAGACGCAATGGATAGAAAAATATGTACAGCTGACTCATTTGAATTCCATAAAATCTTAATGGATTCATGCGAGTTAGGTATAGTGCTAGACGGTGCTCTCTCCCATACAAGTGAAAATTGTCTGGATAAGCTTTATCCCTTTGACGATAATGAGTTCAATTGCAGACTGAACAACGGCTCGTGGATACGATACGACAAGGACGGCTTCAATATATCATGCCCGGACGGATCCACGTCCTTTGCCAAAATCTTCGTTGCAGCAGATGGTTGTATCGGGACTTCCCCTAATTCCATGGTGACCAGGATAAAAACCATCATCAGAGAACGAGCCTACTTCGCGAACTTCACGTGGACGACTACAATGCCATCACTACCTCTCCCATACAACAAACAGGTAGCCAAGCGGTTGATGAAATTGACCGAGATGGACCACCTGTCACTGACTTATAAGGAATTTCTTCACCACATACTACTAGCAGGAACAGTTGTGACGGTGATGATATTTATTGCCGTGAACATCCTTGTTTGGCGTAGTTTACGGAACAGTTTGCAGCTAAAACAGAACGTTTTGTCATGTCCAGACAAAACTCCTTATTTAATTCAGTTTAAAGCTGTTTGAAGTGGCCACCTCATTCGCTAAAAGGAGTAAAATTGTATGGGAATAGCGTGTGTACGAAAAGCAGTTAGTACGCTAGTAATATGTAATTGAAGAAACTATAGAGCATTTGCATTGTTAAAAATACATTTAAAAAACATTTTAAAAAATAAATCATTTTTTTTCTCGGCATCTAATAAAATATATAAGCCGGAATGTTAAAAGAAAAGAGAAAAAAAATAACAGAATCTATGGGCATCTAATAAAATATATAAGCCCTATATATATATATATATATATATATATATATATATATATATATATATATATATATATATATATATATATATATATATATATATATATATATATATATGTACGAAACCGTGGTACGTGTACGTACCAGGATTTCGTGTTTGTGCACTAAAATTGAATCTTTACCAAGGTAACAAATATTTTTGTTAATTACTGTATTGTGTTAATCTATGTTTCTGACAAAGGTAACAATTATTCTTTAACAAGTTACCGAATCATATGTATATCAGTATTTTTTTTTTTGGTACCATATAATCATTTACTAAGCAATGTACCATATATGTGATCTGTATTTATCATGCATTTTTTTCTTTGCTTTGGTAATATCTTTTCATATGCATTATTGTTATTATATTTTTTTTGATGTGCCTATTTGGACATTTGTTCTCATTTGCTTATGGCTAAAGTTAAACAAAGAATAATACATATGTCCAGTCACACTCCTAGTAAACATGTTTTGTTGTGTTGTTAAATTTTTAGAAAAAAAATAAATTGAGATAGCTGGCCGAGCTAATGTAATAGTTAGTTATTACATGTTTAAAACACATGACGTAATATGTCATTGTGGAAGAAGAAGCTAGCGTGAGATTTGCTGTAGTAAGATAAAATCATAACAGGATGTATTTTGCATCTCTCAGCAATGTAACATTTTTCTGAAGCATAAACAGAAATGCATACCGTGTGAAAGATTGTGTCGTCACCGGATGCAGGTGTCTTCCTATACGAATGTAAAGTTTACATATTGTGTTTAAATGCTGAGACAACTAAACATACGATATCTGTGATATCAATATTTTAGGCAGTTCCTATCTATACTTCACCTGAATTTGTCATCCGACCAAACCAGCTATACTCCTGTGATGGAGATGTTTAACACTGTTGTTTTTAGAGAATAAACCATTTTAAAGTTACCATGCTGGACTTTAATTCAAGACTCAACATCTCAAACAACACATACTCAATGTGTGTTAATAACAGTAGCACGCTAATATATATATGTATTTATGTGTGTATATGGTCACTCATTTTACTAGATGTTTGATAGGCTACATAACATCTAGTGCTCTCAGTTCTTAGATCGATGACCATCAACATAAGTCGGCAACCTAAGCCAAACATCGGGGCTGGTGGTGGGCTTAACGGATTTTGAGCGAAGCGAAAAATCTATTTTTGGGTGATATAGCCATGTCGTCCTGATGGAAGGTTCCTATAAGTAGCTTTCAATGGATATTTGAAGTACAGTGATATTCCAAGAGAATTTACCTTTAGGTCTCCAGAATTCTAACTTCTGGCGCGAATATCCATAAATTTTTTCTTAAGGATATCGCATAATTCAGGGGATGTATGCTTGATACGACACATAGCAATCTTCACCCCGAATAGTGTTTTCGCCTCAAGGGGGAAGAGTGGCAAATTTGGAAGGGGAGCCGTTATCAAGGTTACCCTATTTCCCATATTACTATTGAGTATCAAGATGGCGATTATTCCTTGTAGCATTGAGCATGGTGCTACAGATATAGTAGTTTCGGGAGGGATCCTGCCAAGGCCTTTTGTATAGAAAAGGAGGGCGGGTCCATCAGGACGACATGGCTATCCCACTCAAAAATAGATTTTTCGCAGTTTTTTGGGCTCAAGCCATGTCGTCCTGATGGAAGTTTACCAGAGAATTACTAGAGAGTACTGTATCTGTGGATTTTCATCGGTGCCTTAACCTTGGGTCAAATTTTCTTTGTTCATCTGGACCATTGAAACAAATGACCTTACCGATATCTGTCATTACCACTAATTATAGACAATGTTAGTGCTTCCTGCCCCCTATAGGGAAGAGTCATACTAGACAGTAGAAAAGGGGCCTCAAGGTTAGCATATATTGTATGAACAAACATAAGTATCCACCCGATATACAAACGGTCTCACAGTTTGTATATATTGTCGGAACAATACAAGTGTCAACTATATCCATTGTTTGTAAGCATACAATGATATGAGGTTTACTTAAATAAATAAGTACGAGAACTCTGGCATATTTAAAATGCAAATTGCAGGGCGAAATAGGACGCAATTACATTTTAATAGACATTTATTTCGAATAAATGACTAAATGGAAAACGAGTGAAACGAATGTAACGTGTTAAAGGAGTTATACGTGAAACGTATACAGAAAATATTTTTCCTCCCTGAAAGGGAAGAAATGATGAGTGCCACTCTAAAGCTGAAAATTTTCATAAATTTTCTAAATATAAATTCTGTAAATTTTGTATACTATCAACACGGTGTACTACGTACACACGGCACAAGTGTTATCTGTATAATTCCATACGTAAGATTTTGAACAGTCTTAGTGTCACCATGGTGACACTCGCTTGAAAGGTATCGCGCTAGAAGTGTCAACACCTTTTCACCCTAATTGATACTCCCAATCAATTAACTGTTCATCGCAGCACTAGATGACAGGTTTTAATACACTACCTGCCGCCACCACATAATGCTTCAGTTCATGGACTTGCTTAGTGTAAAGTTTGTAGAACACTCTGGATGATTTCCATCCAGTATATGAGCGAAGACGCTCAAAGTCCATATACTGAAAAAGGTTCAGTGATGAAGCGATTTTCCTCTGATTATGACCTGCGGGTGTACTGTCAGGATTCGCTCTGCAAATGAAGTAGGTGAGCTTCGCCCTCAGTTGTTTTAGGGATAAGTTTGATCCTGAGGTTTCTCCTTTGAAGGGCTGTCCCATCCTAAAGTCTGAAGTTCTACGAAGATAGACCTTTAGACACACTACTGGACATAGAGAGACATTTTCCTTCAGAAGGCAGATTCTCCAGGGACCCCATCTTTTAGTGGGTAGCTCGTTCTTGGTGAGAAAGGCTGGATCAGGAAAGACATTCAGTTCTCCCACTTCTGTGAGCTGAATGTGGCCCTCATTTCTTGATAGGGCTACTATTTCACTAATTCTAGCCCCAGAGGCTTATAGCAAACCGGAAAATAACCTTCTGGGTTAGATTCTTGAGAGAACAATCTTCATTGTTCACAGATGAAGCATAATGTAGGACCTTGTCCAAAGAACATGACATGGGCTTAGGAGGAGCTGCAGGCCTAAGTCTAGCGCATGCCTTCGGGATCTTGTTAAAAATTTCGTTTGTCAGATCCACTTGAAAGGCAAATAGAAGAGGTCTAATCAAAGCTGACTTACACGTAGTTATTGTGTTAGCTGCCAGACCTTGATTATGAAGGTGGATAAAGAAGGACAGACAGAAGTCTATTGAAATTTCTTTCGGTCCTTTTGCTTTAACTAAAGCAACCCACTTTTTCCAAGATGATTCATATTGTCTTCTAGTTGACTTAGACTAGTATTCTTCTAGGAAGTCTATACTGCCTTCTGAGATCCCAAATCTTTTCTTAACCGCTAGGGCGAGAAAATCATGAAATGAAGGTTTTGGGTTCTCTGTGATGAATTGAAGACAGTTAACTTCTGAACCCTTTAAGATAGTGCTGGGTTCAGTACAAGGGCCAGCCTCAGCCTCAGTTCCCTCACTAGAGGGAACCAGTTGCTCTTGGGATATTTGGGAGCCACTAGAGCTGCCGTTCCTTGGAAGGATCTCAGCATGTTGAGGACTTTCAGCAGGAGATTGGATGGAAGGAACAGGAATTTCCGGGTCCATCCGTTCCAAACTAGGGACATGGCGTCCGTTATCTCCTCTAGAGGGTCCTTGTATGGGGCTACCTATTGAGGTAGTTTCTTGATGACGCTCATCACGAAGAGGTCGATCTGCCTTTCTGGGACTTGTTCCAAGCAGGAAGAGAATGAGTCTGCGTCTGTGGACCATTCCGACTATCGGCTTGAGCCTGAGTAGAGCATCTGCTGTCACATTGCAGATCATTTGTAAGTGAACTGCTGATAGGTGCCATCTCTTTAGGCAAGGGATGGCTAATATCACATGGATTATACGGGACAATCTCGAGCCTTGTCGGTTCAGACATCTCATTATCACTTCGCTGTCCAAGATCAGCCTGATGAGGGCTGATCTGCGTGGGGAGAGTTTTCCCAACGTCAACAGGACTGCCATGGCACCCAAAATGCAGATGAGAAGGGCCTTGAACAGAGATGACCAGGACCCTTGGACTTTCCTTTGATGGGAGTGAAATCCCCATTATTCCGTCGAGGGATCCATGTGGAGGATCTTCGATGGTAGAGGTGGTTGCAAGGGCACGGTCCTCATTAGGCTCTTGGCCTTCGACCATGGGTTGAGAAGTGATCAAAGTAAGGCCTATATCGGTCATTTTAAATCTCTTTGAGCATTTGATGAGTATCTTCTCCAGACTCCTGACGCACCCTTCTGCTGTGATCTTAGCACTGGGTCTGTCACTGCTGCGACCTGGAGAGAGTTCAGTTCTCTTTCCTGTTAGCGTCTTGAAATCCTGTTGGATTACAGTAGTCTCTTGACGGACCCTGCGATCTCCTTCTTCTTCCCTAAGGGAAAGGAGAGACAATGTGACCTCAGGTTCCAATGGTTTCCCAGCCATTGAAACCTTTGAGCTAGAGAGAGTCAAGACTTCTTGAAGTTGATTTTGCATCCCAGATGTTCCAGGAACTGGATTACTTCTTTGGATGCTTGCAGACCAGCCGCTTCGGGTGCTGCACGCACCAGCCAGTCGTCCAGGTACTTTGTTACCTGAACAGTTTCTAGGTGTGGTTATTGCACGACTGTGTCTGCCAATTTCATGAAGATACCTGGGACTATGTTTAGTCCGAAGAGTATGGCTCTTAGAACATACTTTATTTTCTGTAACTTGAATCCTAGGTAGGAGGAGAGGAGGCAACTGACTAGAAGATGCCAATAGGCATTTGTCAGGTCTATCGAGACTGTGAACGCCCCTTTTTGTAATATGGTCCATATGTGTAGACGGATTAACATCCTGAACTTGCTGTTTCTTATGAACTTGTTGAGTGGTGACAAGTCCAGAATGACTCTTGAGTTTTCTTGAGTCCTTCTTGGGAACACAAAACAGCCTTCCCTGGAATTTGATGGACTATGCTTTCCTTATATCCTGTATGCTCCAGAGGTATAGGGTATACTCTTCTAATACGGGGTTGGAGTGTTGGAAAAGTTGAGGAAATGATGGTGGAGACATGTCTAGTTTCCATCCTAGTCCAATCTTGATTAGGCCTTGGGCCCAAGGATCGAAGGTCCAACGACCCTATTGGAGCCTCCCTCCTACCGGAAGCATCTCCTTGCTTCGATTGATCGGAGGGTTTACCTCCTCGACCTCCTACCTGGGGCACCGCGGTCATAGAAACTGTGTGATGTTGTTGAGCAGACCGAGGAAAAAGTCTAGAATTCTTTGTCTTCCTTTTAGTTTGGGGACCCACATCCGAGGAAGACTTCCTCTTTGAAGAGATGCCCCACTTCTGGAGAAGGTTCCTATTCTCTGTGGTGGCTTTCTCGATTACCTCTTTGACTACTTCGTTTGGAAAGAAGTCTTTACTCCAGATGTTGGAAGATATTAGCTTCCTGGGTTCATGTTTCACTGTTGCAGCAGCATACACGAACTCTCTACAGGCTCTCTTAGCCTTCATAAAGGCATATAGGTCTTTTACTAAGGTGGCCATATGCATTTTGGCCAGGACTATGAGCATGTCTGGGGTACTTCGTTGGGCTGCACTCATCTCTATGCAGTTTTGTAGGGATAAGGAGGCCGCATCCAGTTTCCCTACTGAGAAGGTTAAGTGGACTTCCTTCCAAACCTTCTCCTGCATGGGCAAGGCTAGTGACAGAGGCCTGCACTCCTCAAGTGCAGGGCATGGTTTGCCTGCCTCCACTGCCTTGGCAACAGATTTAAATGCCTTCCACATAAAGAGCATAAAGAGGAATGCTATTGAAGCAGGAGCAAGAAAGGTAGGGTATTTCTTGCTCAAGGCAGACACTTTTGACACCGAGTAACCCGCCTTTCTCAGGCTACTTAACAAGAGAGCCTGTGCCTTATCGTGGTCGAAAACCATGACTTCCTTCGGTTCCATCTCTTCTTCTGACATTGGTTCATGCTTCCCTCGAATGAAGCAATCAGGGAAAGCGTTAAAGCTTGGCCAAAACTGGATTTCGTCTAAAGGGACAGCTCCCATCTTTGCTGAGATGTAGAGTTTGCCGTCCAAAATCGGCATAAGCTCCGCATACCTCCGGGGATTGGTTTTAGAGCATGTCGGGAGGTCTTGGTCTCTGGGTCGCTTGTATGACCCTCGGGAGGCGATGAGTGGAGCTTCACGGAGCTCTCTCTTGAATTTGGCTTCCTTTATTTCGCCTGGTTTGCGAAAGTTCTCCATTAGACCCATAAGATGAGCCAGTGACTAGCTCATTTTGTCTAATAGAGGGGTAGAAGGTAAAGACGTCGAGGTTAACGGCTCCAGGGCCGGCACAGACGGGTTAGGTAGGTATGGTCCCGGAGAGTTCTTCTGGAATCCTCTTACCCGTTTGCGTAGTTTCTTACGTGCCGCATCCCTAGACTCCATTGACTTGGGATCATCAAAACCTTCTATCATTAAGGTCCGCCAAATATTGCAGACTTGGGGGTCCCAATACTGTAAGGATTCAGTAATAATATTGCAGGGGTCATGAGACCTGCATGCTTTATGACTGTAAAAGTACTTACTCCTAAGATTGCAGAAGACTGCATCGCATTTCATCTGGGGTTCCTCCTGTCAAGAAAGGAAAAAAAATGAGTATACGATTGTTTATCTCACATGATAAATAATTATGCAATTAATCACATTTTAATTATTATACCTTTGGATAGTAAGCTAGAAAGGGATAGTGAAAGACACATACTTTTGTATCCCTCCCAGCCAATTTCTGTAACCTCCCCCCAAAATTGAAAATAAAGAGTTTCCTTTATCAGGGCAACTCAAAAAAGAAGGGTTCTAACCTCTACGGATAGAATAAGTGTACACTGCCACTGACCCTTCTAATTATTTGATATTGTGGGGTAATTACTAACTGAATACTAATCAGAGTATTGAAGAAATTCTATCCTTTCAATATAGGTTTGGTCTCAGCAAAAGTCCGTATAAGGGTACCCAAGATGTGTTAGAAATTAACTACTGTATAATAATACTATAGTTTTCTGTTTGCAGTATATACTATATTGCAAATATACTGGCTATTGTACAATCATATACTGTAGTTCAGCCAGTGTGTTGCCGACATGGCTAGCACCTGGCGGCCCGGTCCAGACAGCATGTCGCCGACTGGACTAGAAATAGAAAAGACACATACTTGTAGATCCCACTCAGCCAATTGCTGTGACCTTCCCTTCCAATATTAAAACCATAGAGTTTCCTGATCAGGGAAGCTCAAAGATAAGGGTTCTAACCTTTAAGGATAGAAAGTGTACTACCGCTAACCCTTCAAAATTATTTAATTTTGTAGGGTAAATTGTAAATTGATTTCTAATCAGAGTATTGAAGGAATTCTATTCTTTCAATATAGGATTGGTCTCAGCAAAAGGATACACAAGATATGTTGGAAAATAACTACCGTATAATATATACAATAGGTTTTTATCTGCAGTATATACTGTACTGCAAATATACTGACTACTGTATAATCATATACTGTAGTTCAGCCGGCATATAGCCGGCATAGCAAGTCCCTGACGGCACAGTCCGGCCGGCATACTAGCTGATAGAGACAGAGAAAGCATGGAGTGAAGGACTGCCTTATTACTATGTATGTTTACACTAAATAAGGATTTAAGTATATAACTAACTGCCTTCCCCCAAAAAGAAGGTTCAAATGGAAGGGGAGAATGCATCATTCAGCCTTCCATCCAACCACAAGTACCGTTGCCGGTATAGTCCGGCCGGCATATGGCCGGCTGGTTAGTACCCGGCGGCACTGAGTAAGTACCTGTCGGCGCCGGCCCAGCCGGCATGCTGCCGGTCAGGTTAGTACCCCGGTTACAGGACTAGTGGACGGCAGTCCAAGGGAGGACTGAAGAAACTTGGTGACAGAAGGGTCTCCCACCGGCAGCCGTCATGGCCGGCACAACCTTCCCGGATCCTTGTCCATAAGGGAAAGCTGAGTGACTAAACAGCTGCTATGTAGCGGTGAGATAGCGCGGCGACTGCCATAGCTAAAAGGATAGAGAGGGGCAGGGAAAAGGATCCTGAATAAAGTGTAGAAGGCGGCAGCAATGTTGCCACCCCCACTACACAAGTGAGAAACTCTGTTTCAGTATCGGCGCCGTCCTGGATGGCAGAAGAATGTCTATTCTTCAACCTAGGGTCTGCCGAAATAGTGTTAGGAGGGGCCGGCAGATTTGCCGCCCCCTCTCAACAAGGGAGAAACATCGTTTCAGTGCTGGCGCCATCCTAGGCTGCAGAAGAATGTCTATTCTTCAGCCTAGGGTCTGCCAGCACAGGACTAGTCTTCTAAACCGCAGGGAGAAGGTGCCGGCACATACCACCACCCCAGGTGTGGTTTAGGGAGGCTTAGCCGCCTATGCTGGTGGAGATAAGCCGGCAGGGGAGTGACTACTCATCCTGCCGCTCTGCCGCCGGCAGAAAGACTGAATACTCTGAGATTGTCAAAAACCAAAGCCAGACACTCGCCGGCAAAGGTGGGAGACAGAAAAACCCTAGCCTAATCAAGCCGGAGTGAACTACTCTATGACAAGACCAGAAAGGGTTGCAGCCTGCGGCGGCACTCAGAGGGAAAAGTGATTACCCTTAACTCTCCACAAGAGACAAGTATCAAATTATATAATTCTAGGAGATATAGTATCTCCCTTAGAATCAATAAAACGATACACAAGGGTAAACAGGGAAATGTCTGAAAGTATACTACATCACCTAGGCTAGATAGCCGAGGCAAGATGAGATCTCGGTTACGTAAATCACCGAAACTCTAACCTATATGATCGACAAAGAAAGAGGTAAATTATGTATACCATAAATATCTTTACTAGTACAAATATGCCTAAATAGCTTTCATAGTTTAATAATGCTATTTCAACCAGAAAAGTCGTTCTGCTAACTATATAACACATGCCTAACGAACGACAGCGCCCATGGCGCCTCCAGTAAAAGGCCTAGCTCCTAAGCACAATAAATTACTCTTAATTTCACTGTGAAACAGGAGCTGAAAATATATACACTGTGAAGAATAAATATTCAACTTTCCAGAGGCGAAAGAAGCTGGGGATTGCATAATAATCCTCACAAAATCGATCAAAAACGTTAGATCAACAGGGAACACCACCGAGCGAAATCGCTACAAAAATAGGAATAACTGCCATCTTGAATATGGTGCCATCTTGATACGCAATAGTAGTATGGGAAATAGGGTAACCTTGATAACGGCTCCCCTTCCAAATTTGCCACTCTTCCCCCTCGAGGGGAAAACGCTATTCGGGGTGAAGATCGCTGTGTGTCGTATCAAGCATCCATCCCCTGAATTATGCGATATCCTTAAGAGAAAATTTATGGATATTTGCGCCAGAGTTAGAATTCTGGAGACCTAAAGGTAAATTCTCTGGGAATATCACTGTAGTTCAAATATCCCTTGGAGGCTATTTATAGGAACCTTGCATCAGGACGACATGGCTCGAGCCCAAAAAAAACAACTTCATTCCATAAGATTTGCCGAAAACTGGAAGGGTTATATATATATATATATATATATATATATATATATATATATATATATATATAGTGTATATATATATATATATATATATATATATATATATATATATATATATATATATATAGTGTATATATATATATATATATATATACACTATATATATATATATATATATATATATATATATATATATATATATATATATATATATATATATATACATACATGTATATATGTATATACATATTATACATATTATATATATATATATATATATATATATATATATATATATATATATATATATATATATATATATATATATAACAGACAAATTTAAATATAGAATATTTGGTATTAAAAATTAAATTGAGGGGCGAGTTGAAATGACGAGTAATTGGTACGTCGATTTCAAAGATAGTGTCCCTTTCAGTATTAGATTCTTCTTATTTTCCCCCATTTTCCTACCTATTTTGAACAGAGTTTAGTCCCCCGGGTAATGATAGAAAACGAGGACAAAAAAATTCAATATAAAAAGCCATAAAAAAAAAGTGAAAATCTTGATGAATAACCTATGGCTCTCTCTCTCTCTCTCTCTCTCTCTCTCTCTCTCTCTCTCTCTCTCTCTCTCTCTCTCTGTATATGTGAGTGCCATCATATTGGTCCCTAGGATACTGATAAATTGGGATGTGGAAACAAATAGCAGTATTGAAGTTAGGCCTCCCGAGCGTAATAATTACTTTTTGATCGTTGGATTGTTTCTTTCAATAATTTCTAATGAAACAGATTTTCCTCATGCTGATATGAGAAGTGGTTTTTGAGATTTGTATCGATTGGATAGATTCAGAATCAAGGCGTAAGGCATGTATTACTCTCTTAAACAGTGTTCGTACCAATAATGGAACATCCTTGTCATTGGGTTTTACTTTGTGGATATTTGTCTGTTGATTAGTATCGTAAAAGAGAACATTGAAATTACATTAATAGCCTTTGTTTGACCACTTATTAAGCATAGCAATTGTCGATCTTCATGAAGTACTTATAAGCGTCATTACTTCAAATTTTTATTGCCATTTTTAGAATCTCCTTTAACCACTTGGTAGGTTTAATAAATATCAGACTTCATCATGAAGGAATTTTAAGAGTCATCACTTTAAACAGTTTTCATTGTAATTTTTTTTTACAATGCCTCCTTTGCCCTTCATTGCGATAATCCCACTGATATTAGACGTCCCTGACTGGTGACCGCCAGACTGGGGTTAGTCCCGCTCAGACCTGTTTTCTTTGGTCGCAACAACCTTGTTATCCTTGTGAGCTAAGGATGATGGGGTTTGGGGGAGCCTATTGGTCTATCTGCTGAGTCATCAGCAGCCACTGCCTGGCCCTCCCTGGTCCTATCTTGGGTGGAGAGGAGGCTTGTGCGCTGATCATTACTATATGGTCAGTCTCTAGGGCATTGTCCTGCTTGCTAT